>NC_135232.1:656323977-656630977 GCF_051348905.1 Ranitomeya variabilis | reverse complement strand
GGGCCATTATTCTAGAAGTATGCAAGACTATGTGGGGCCTTTTTTTTGCATGGAAGACTAGGATAGGCCATTTATAACGTATGGAGGACTATGTGGTGCCATTATTTTTTATGATGGACAATGTGAGGACCATTACTCATTATGGAGGACTGTGTGGGTCCCATTATACTGTGTGGGATCACATTTGGGGCATCATACTGTGCTGCGGTCACCATACTTTGCTGTGCATTTTGAGAGGGGGTACAGTAGTGTCATTATAATGTGCATATGGAAGGTACTGTGGAGAAATTCACTGTAGGGGTATCATACTGTGTTTGGACACTATTGCTGGCATCATACTTTATGAGGGCAATGAAAAGGCAATCTAGGGGCTTCAATAGGAGGAAAACTACTTTGTAAGGGCTGCAGAGTTGTGCGATATGATCTTCTGTGACCACACCGAATATTAAGGTGTTTTTTTTTTTGGGGGGGGGGGACGAGGAGCAATTAGAAGTTCCGCTATGGGAATCCATGATTTCTAGGTCTGCCCATGCCCTCAAGGAAATACCCAGTGCTCCGGTCATGTGATCTCACTGTTAGGGTCCATTAATTATAATGTACTTTGTTCGTGGGACAATCCCTTTAACTTTGTTTCCAAATAAAAAGTTCATCGTTATATTTGATGATAAATAAACACTTCCTAAATTGTAGGTATTTTTTTTATAGACATCAAGTTTGGCCCAAGACTTTCTCCAAGTGTTTTTGAGTTTCACATCCCTGGTTTAGATACAGAGACACAAGGTACAGTATAGGTTGAACGCTTACCGTGTGAGCTATGCATATACCGCAAGTATAGCAATATACAGAGCGCAGGTGTCTCCGTGTCCAGATCACCCCAGGTGATGTCTGTAAATAGTGGGAGTATATTTTTGGAAAGTGTCACTTACTTGATGAAGATTCTAGTCCAGGATTAAAAATGTGTATGTCGTGGAGACACTTTACTAACACGTTTTTTGAACCTTGACTTGGCTCTTCATCAGGTAAGTGACACTTTACGAAAATGTGTTCGTACCAGAGCCACTTTACTATCCCTTTCCACTTTTATATCCCTTATTTTAAATTCTATTTGTATCCATTTTATTAGATTAATAAAACAGTCATAGGTTTTTACATTGACCGGTGGTTGGAATAATTTCAACTATCCCAAAGGCAGCACCCGACATATTCCAACTTTTTACAAATGCCGTTCATCAATGTAGATTTGCCACTGATAAAATAATTTTACAGAAAAAATGCAGAATATCAGACATAAAATCAACCTTAGGCAGCCTAAAAGTATATACTAGTGTGCCCAAACATTAGTAATCTTTATCTCTTCCATGTACAGAGAAGAGCCTATTATTACTGGAGGATTGCACACTGCCCAAGCCCTGCAGGAAAGACATGGCCCTCTCCAAAACCCAACCTGTGTAAGGGTATGTGTCCACGGTCAGTAAACGCTGCTTGTTTGACGCTGCGCAGAGCTGCAGCGTCAAACAAGCAGCGTCCAGATGTTCCAGCATAGTGGAGGGGATTTTATGAAATCCCGTGTCCACTATGCGTGGAAACCCGCACGCGGCGGGCCTGCGATTCCGGACATGCTGCGCGTCTTTTCAGATCTCAGCATGTCCGTGCTACCTGCGGCGACGCTGCGTCGCCGCAAGTAATATCACAGGGCGCTATGGGAGGGTGCGATGATCCCGGATGTGTACAGTTAACACATCCGGCATCATCGCGTCCCAGAAAGGGGGCGGGGCTTAGCGCCGAGCGGCTTCGCCGCTCCGGCGATACCGCCGGCCATCCTGACCGTGGACACATACCCTAAGGGTCTGCACAACTCCAACACAATGAAAAGATCAAGGACACCAGGGGAACCTCGGGACAAAAGTATGATTTTTACATCCTTTCTATGAATTTATACATGCAATTATATGCCCTGATGTAAAAAGCTATAGAAATGCATGGAGAGAATGCCTGGGGCTGTTTGGGACCCCCTCTTTAAAATGGAGAATCTTTAACAAAGGTCAGCCCATATACCTCTGTTAACTTAAAGGGAATATGTCACCAGATTTTTGCTACCCCGTCTGAGAGCAGCATGATGTAGTTGCAGATACACTGATTCCAGCATTGTATCACTTACTGGGCTGCTTGCTACAGTTTTGATAAAATCACAGTTTTATCGGTTCCAGATCTCCCAGTTCTCTGAATGCTGAGCCCTGTAGAACCCCGCCCACATCACTGATTGGCAGCTTTCTGTGTACACTGTGCATAGGTTGAAAACTGCCAATTAGTGTTGGGGGTGGGGTTATACAGAGCTCATGAATATGGAGGACTACATGGCAGCAGCTTTACTAGTCCTCTAGTGATAATCTCCTGCTGATACAACATTGATTTTATCAAACCTACAGCAGGCAGCCCAGTAGGTGATACATCGTTGGAATCAGATTCTCTGCCCCTACAATTTTGCTATGCTCAGATTAGTGGCACACATCTGGAGATAAATTCAGCTGGTATGATATATCCAGTGCACTGACTGGTAGCAGGGAATTATTAGGTATTTCTATACTTCTTTTGTAATAATTGAACGGTGAAAATCGGCGTAATTCCAAAAAATGATAACGGCTAACATTAAAAAAGTAGAAGTTTCCTTTGGCTTTAATTTACTATCAATTTGCATTATGAGTAGCTCATGGGCCTGAACCGAAACATAATCTGTGTGTACAAATTGCTTCAGTTTTTCTTTTCTGACTTTTTAGTTATATATATATATATTTATAGCTAGCTTCATGGCCAAACTGATTTTTCCACATTTTCTTTCTATTCATTGTATCCATTAATAACCAATACATTTCACACATTTACGCCCCTTGTAAGGCTCAGTTGTAATGTTGCAGATGGCTTGGTCAGTGGATCTGCACCGCAAAGCATGTAATGAATTCTCTCAATAGAGAGTCCTGATGGCAGAGGGGTGCAGAGGCCAGCCGCTGAAAAGAAATACACATTAAATGATTGAATTAAAACCCTCATCAAGATAATCACAAATGGGGGAGAGATTTGACATCTCCTTTGGCTCTGTTGATGAATTTAATAAAGAACTAATCACAGATCATTAGAGGGCTTTTGTGTGGGGTGCACATAGTAACTGGATTGAATTCTGAATGCAATTTCGTTTATGGTTCCGTACAAAGAGCACGGGCTAGGTCTGATCCTGGTAGGCAAAAATAATAGAGGTGCAGAGTAACAAAATAAGCATTTATTTGGAAATGAACCCTTTTCACACTGTAATTTAGCTTGTCATGTTAAGGTTAAAGGCAGACAAACCCAGTGTCTTCAGGTTTTTCTATATAGCAGTATTACATTACTATTAGGACTTGGGGAAAAAAAAAGTTGTCAAAATATGCCGTGAGAATACCGTACCCTTATGTGTCCCTGATATATTCAGAAGATTAACAAAGTTTTTTTTTATCCTCATGGATTTCCAAAATGTGCAACATGCAGCATCTTACCCCGTATTGTAAGGTTCGTGGACTGCTACGGTCAGGTTCCTACCCCTAATGACCCGTTACGTGTTATGTGAATTGTGTCTTGCCCCTTGTGTAAACATGTTGTAATGTATCATGTGTATTAACGTAATGTATAGTGTAGTATGTGTAGATAGTTGATTGTAAGGTAAGTTGAGAGTTGATGTTCGGGACTAGCCCATAGTGGGAAGGTCAGTCTTAGGGAGATTGTTATTGTAGTACAGTCCCTTTTTTTTAATATATTTCCAGCCACTTTCTGCCACTTATACCATGTAGTGTAAAACAGTGGGCCTGAATTTTGCAGCAGTCTCCCACATATAAAAAGGGAGATTTATATTGCCACTAAGTGCATCTGCGTCCGTTCTGTTTGGCGTATATCTGCCAGCCACTTTCTGCCACATATACCGTGTAGTGTAATACAGTGGGCCTGAATTTTTCAGCAGTGTCCCACACATAAAAAGGAGATTAATATTGCCACTAAGTGCATCTGCGTCAGTTCTGTTTGGCGTATATCTGCCAGCCACTTTCTGCCACTTATACCGTGTAGTGTAATACAGTGGGCCTGTTTTTTTTTTGCTGCAGTGTTCCACACATAAAATGGGAGATTTACATTGCCACTAAGTGCATCTGTGTCCGTTCTGTTTGGCGTATATCTGCCAGCCACTTTCTGCCACTTATACCGTGTAGTGTAATACAGTGGGCCTGAATTTTTCAGCAGTATCCCACACATAAAAAGGGAGATTAATATTGCCACTAAGTGCATCTGCGTCAGTTCTGTTTGGCGTATATCTGCCAGCCACTTTCTGCCACTTATACTGTGTAGTGTAATACAGTGGGCCTGAATTTTGCAGCAGTGTCCCACACATAAAAAGGGAGATTAATATTGCCATTAAGTGCACCTGCGTCAGTTCTCTTTGGCGTATATCTGCCAGCCCCTTTCTGCCACTTATACCATGTAGTGTAATACAGTGGGCCTGAATTTTGCAGCAGTGTCCCACACATAAAAAGGGAGATTTATATTGCCACTAAGTGCATCTGCATCTGTTCTGTTTGGCGTATATCTGCCAGCCACTTTCTGCCACTTATACTGTGTAGTGTAATACAGTGGGCCTGATTTTTTTTTGCTGCAGTGTCCCACACATAAAAAGGGAGATTTATATTGCCACTAAGTGCATCTGCGTCCGTTCTGTTTGGCGTATGTCTGCCAGCCACTTTCTGCCACTAATACTGTGTAGTGTAATACAGTGTGCCTGAATTTTGCAGCAGTGTCCCACACATAAAAAGGGAGATTAATATTGCCACTAAGTGCATCTGCGTCAGTCCTGTTTGTGGTATATCTGCCAGCCACTTTCTGCCACTTATACCGTGTAGTGTAATACAGTGGGCCTGAATTTTGAAGCAGTGTCCCACACATAAAAAGGGAGATTTATATTGCCACTAAGTGCATCTGCGTCAGTCCTGTTTGTAGTATATCTGCCAGCCACTTTCTGCCACTTATACTGTGTAGTGTAATACAGTGGGACTGAATTTTGCAGCAGTGTCCCACACATTAAAAAGGGAGATTAATATTGCCACTAAGTGCATCTGCGTCAGTTCTGTTTGGCATATATCTGCCAGCCACTTTCTGCCACTTATACCGTGTAGTGTAATACAGTGGGCCTGAATTTTGCAGCAGTCTCCCACACATAAAAAGGGAGATTTATATTGCCACTAAGTGCATCTGCGTCAGTTCTGTTTGGCGTATATCTGCCAGCCCCTTTCTGCCACTTATACCGTGTAGTGTAAGGCTACGTTCACATTTGCGTTGTGCGCCGCTGCGTCAGTGACGCAACGCACAACGCAAACAAAAAACGCAACAAAACGCACGCTAAAACGCTGCGTTTTGCGACGCATGCGTCCTTTTTCGCCGAAAGTTGGACGCAAAAAAAATGCAACTTGCTGCGTTCTCTGCGCCCAACGCTTGCGGCCAAAAAAAGCATGCGTCGCAAAACGCAGCACAACGCATGTCCATGCGCCCCCATGTTAAATATAGGGGTGCATGACGCATGCGGCGACACTGCGGCGCCCGACGCTGCGGCGCCGAACGCTAATGTGAACGTAGACTAATACAGTGGGCCTGAATTTTGCAGCAGTGTCCCACACATAAAAAGGGAGATTTATATTGCCACTAAGTGCATCTGCGTCTGTTCTGTTTGGCGTATATCTGCCAGCCACTTTCTGCCACTTATACTGTGTAGTGTAATACAGTGGGCCTGAATTTTGCACAGTCTCCAACACATAAAAAGGGAGATTAATATTGCCACTAAGTGCATCTGCGTCAGTTCGGTTGGGCGTATATCTGCCAGCCACTTATACCGTGTAGTGTAATACAGTGGGCCTGAATTTTTCAGCAGTGTCCCACACATAAAAAGGGAGATTAATATTGCCACTAAGTGCATCTGCGTCAGTTCTGTTTGGCGTATATCTGCCAGCCCCTTTCTGCCACTTATACTGTGTAGTGTAATACAGTGGGCCTGAATTTTGCAGCAGTGTCCCACACATAAAAAGGGAGATTAATATTGCCACTAAGTGCATCTGCGTCAGTTCTGTTTGGCGTATATCGGCCAGCCACTTTCTGCCACTTATACCGTGTAGTGTAATACAGTGGGCCTGAATTTTGCAGCAGTGTCCCACACATATAGAAAGGGAGATTTAAATTCACAACAAGTTTACATACACCTTCTACCTTGTTTTACAGTACCATATAACGGTTGTTAGTTTGGTTACATTTTCCCAAGAATGAGGAAGTCTGGTGGAAGAGGTCGTGGCCGTGGGTGGTCATTGCCAGCTGGTAATGATGGCGGTGGTGGTGGTGGAGCATCTGGTGGTAGTGGGAAAAGCAAAATAGCACCTAAGGCTCGAGTTGTTGAGCCAGCGTCATTGTCTGGCTACACAAGGCCTCGAATGCTCCCTTTTCTGGGAGTAGGAAAACCGCTTTTAAAGCGGGAGCAGCAGGAAAAAGTTTTGGCTTTCCTTGCTGACTCAGCCTCTAGCTTTTTCATCTCCTCTTCGGAAAGTTCAAAATTTAAAAGAAGCGAGTCGACAGTGGATGCTCCCGGTCAGGAACAAGTCGCTTCCTTGTGTCCTTCACCCAGAACAACAGTGAAGGATGCGTCAGGCGACACAACAGGTTACTCCATGGAGCTCTTTACACATACTGTGCCTTGGTTAGAAAGGGAAATTGTTAACAGGCCATTACAGGATGAATCGGACATGGAGTGCACAGATGCACAGCCACAGCTAGATTATTATGCTGTTCCATTGACTCAGATCACAACATTGCCCTCGCAGTGTACTGAGCCAGAATCTGACCCTGATGAGACTATGGTGCCCCATCCCGAACGCTATAGCACCTTACACGGTGACACAGAGGAAGGTGCACAGGACATTGAAGAGGAGGTTATAGATGACCCAGTTGTTGACCCCGATTGGCAGCCATTGGGGGAACAGGAGATTCCAGAGAAAGGTTTATGCTCTTTTGAAGGGAGTGTGGCTAACAGGGAAACTATGCAGAGTAGCCTAAAGACACGCCTTCCCGTGAATCCTGTGAGCCACGCCCCCTATAAAGACCAGAAAGTGTAGCACTAAATATAAAAGGCCCAAATCTCTGGAACCGTATGGCAGATTAAAAACAAACAAACCAAAAGAATGCAGCGCCCCAGAGTCCTGGTTGTTGCAGTACTGATGCTCCGCCACTAAGGAGAGTGATGGTACGTCTGATGGCACTAAAGGAGTTCACCTGACCAGGTATCACAGTCACACATTACACTTCACACTCTGGCCACCAGGGGGAGCAAAGGGTTCTATGTATTAGGCCACTCCTCACAATCTGGTAAAACTGGGGGTTGGATAGGAAGTCAGAGAGAAGCTGACTGGGTTTGATCCAGGCAACATCCTGTGGCAGAGGGTGTTGCGGGGGAAGATTCAGGGGGGTCTCTGTCAGGGGTGGGATCCTGACAGTGGCCTAGAGAAAAGGACAGAACGTTACGGAGCCGCGCCTGCACCCGTTGCGGTGGCATCCTAAGAAAGGACACGAAGCGAGGTTTATTGTGGAGAAGTGAGAAACGAGATCACAGCACAAAGGAGAATAGAACCAGTAGGAGTCGTGCCTTAAGATCGTAGCAACATCCTACTGAGGCGCGTAGCCGGTGGCCGGAACGCCGAGGAAGTATTGGGCTCCAAGCATTACTTCAAACAGCGGCAGGACAGTTGATTATAGGTTGGCTGTCTTACCTAATTCACCTAAGAAGACATAGGAGGCAATTGTGGGAGAGGGGCGTCTCTAGGGTCCCAGAATAACTCCAGACCTACCTGTCATACGGGTGCATCCTAGCCATATCATCTGGGGGACAGAGAAGAACATCAGAAACAGACACAACAGTTGTGAGGACTATCCCGTGGTGCTCAGCAGGGAGGTACTACAACACACAGGTGCTAGAAGGAAGGCACAGATTTCCACCTGCAAAGGGAACTCTGGATGTGCCTTCGGACCGGCCGGTCTCAGCCAGCCCTGTTAGCAGTGCTCTGGATTGCGGATCCCGAATCCTTCAGTAAAGAGGTAAAGAGACTGCAACCCTGTGTCCTCGTTATTCATCGCAACTTGCACCACGTACCACCATCACACCTTTCATTGGACGCCCCTTAGCAGGGTCACGGACTGGGTCTAGCCACCGTGACAACCCTAGGACTGAGACAGAGAGGCCCGGTACCGAGTACCCCGTGGCCCTGCATCTGGGGGTGCTCCAACTTGGCGTCACGAACAGGATCTACTTAAGCCTGAAGAATCAGGTCATGTGTGCCTTGGAACTGTGTCTGAATTGTGCTTGAACCGTGATTTATTGCAAAGACTGTGTATTACTATTTACCACCAAAGATTCCCGCCAAAACCGCCGCCATTACCGCGCCACGAGAAGCGCAGAGGAAGAAGAAGGGCGTGCCATGGGAGGAGACTATCAAAGCGGCGCCAAAAGTGGTGACCGCCCCCTCCGACTATTGCTGCAAGATGATGACCTGCCCCGAAGTGGAGGAGAACCACCCCCTGGATTGCAACGGCGGGAACCAAGACAAGAAGGAGCTCTGTTGTGAATTTACTTTTTGCTCCCTCTAGTGGTTACTAGTTTTTTGACTCTGGTTTTTCTGTCATTCCTTTTATCCGCACCTGGGTCGTTAGTTAAGGGTGTTGCTATTTAAGCTCCCTGGACCTTCAGTTCAATGCCTGGCAACGTAGTTATCAGAGCTAGTCTGCTGTGCTCTTGTCTACTGATCCTGGTTCCAGTTATATCAGCTAAGTCCGCTTTTTGCTTTTTGCTATTTTGTTTTGGTTTTGTATTTTTGTCCAGCTTGTTCCAAATATATATCCTGACCTTTGCTGGAAGCTCTAGGGGGCTGGTGTTCTCCCCCCGGACCGTTAGACGGTTCGGGGGTTCTTGAATTTCCAGTGTGGATTTTGATAGGGTTTTTGTTGACCATATAAGTTACCTTTCTTTATTCTGCTATCAGTAAGCGGGCCTCTCTGTGCTAAACCTGGTTCATTTCTGTGTTTGTCATTTCCTCTTACCTCACCGTTATTATTTGTGGGGGGCTTCTATCCAGCTTTGGGGTCCCCTTCTCTGGAGGCAAGAAAGGTCTTTTGTTTTCCTCTACTAGGGGTAGCTAGATTCTCCGGCTGGAGCGTGTCATCTAGAATCAACGTAGGAATGATCCCCGGCTACTTCTAGTGTTGGCGTTAGGAGTAGATATATGGTCAACCCAGCTACCACTGCCCTATGAGCTGGATTTTTGTATTCTGCAGACTTCCACGTTCCTCTGAGACCCTCGCCATTGGGGTCATAACAGTTTGCCAGGCCAGTATTAAATGTTTAATGCATTGCAGAAGAGGGATTATAAGAAAGAAGATTCTGAGTTTTTTTTTTTTTTCTTCTTCCCCTTTACCTCAGAGTGGCTATGCTTGCTGCAGACATGAATGTCCAGACCTTGATTACAAGTGTGGACCAGCTGGCTACTCGTGTGCAGGGCATACAAGACTATGTTATCAGTAATCCTAGGTCAGAACCTAAAATACCGATTCCTGAACTGTTTTCCGGAGACAGGTTTAAGTTTAGGAATTTTGTGAATAATTGTAAATTGTTTTTGTCCCTGAGACCCTGTTCATCTGGAGACTCTGCTCAGCAAGTAAAAATTGTTATTTCGTTCTTACGGGGCGACCCTCAGGATTGGGCTTTTTCGCTGGCGCCAGGAGATCCGGCATTGGCTGATATTAATGCGTTTTTTCTGGCGCTCGGTTTACTTTATGAGGAACCCAATCTTGAGATTCAGGCAGAAAAGGCCTTGCTGGCTATGTCTCAGGGGCAGGACGAGGCTGAAGTGTACTGCCAAAAATTTCGGAAATGGTCCGTGCTGACACATTGGAACGAGTGTGCACTGGCCGCTAATTTTAGAAATGGCCTTTCTGAAGCCATTAAGAATGTTATGGTGGGTTTTCCCATTCCCACAGGTCTGAATGATACTATGGCACTGGCTATTCAAATTGACCGGCGGTTGCGGGAGCGCAAAACCGCAAATTCCCTCATGGTGTTGTCTGAACAGACACCTAATTCGGTGCAATGTGATAGAAAAATCGCAAATTCCCTCATGGTGTTGTCTGAACAGACACCTGATTTAATGCAATGTGATAGAATCCTGACTAGAAATGAGCGGAAAATTCATAGACGCCGGAATGGCTTGTGCTACTACTGTGGTGATTCTACACATATTATCTCAGCATGCTCTAAACGTATAGCTAAGGTTGTTAGTCCTGTCACCGTTGGTAATTTGCAACCTAAATTTATTCTGTCTGTAACTTTGATTTGCTCACTGTCGTCTTTTCCTGTCATGGCGTTTGTAGATTCAGGTGCTGCCCTGAGTCTTATGGATCTGTCATTTGCTAAGCACTGTGGTTTTACTCTTGAACCATTAGAAAATCCTATTCCTCTTAGGGGTATTGATGCTACGCCATTGGCAGCAAATAAACCGCAGTATTGGACACAGGTTACCATGTGCATGACTCCTGAACACCGCGAGGTGATACGTTTCCTGGTTTTACATAAAATGCATGATTTGGTTGTTTTAGGGCTGCCATGGTTACAGACCCATAATCCAGTCCTGGACTGGAAGGCTATGTCAGTCTCAAGTTGGGGCTGTCGTGGTATTCATGGGGATTCCCTGCCTGTGTCTATTGCTTCTTCTACGCCTTCGGAAGTTCCGGAGTATTTGTCTGATTATCAGGATGTCTTCAGTGAGTCTGAGTCCAGTGCACTGCCTCCTCATAGGGACTGTGACTGTGCTATAGATTTGATCCCAGGCAGTAAATTTCCTAAGGGAAGACTGTTTAATCTGTCGGTACCTGAACATACCGCTATGCGTTCATATATCAAGGAGTCTCTAGAGAAAGGACATATTCGTCCGTCTTCTTCCCCTCTTGGTGCGGGATTCTTTTTTGTGGCAAAAAAGGACGGATCTTTGAGACCTTGTATTGATTATCGGCTTTTAAATAAGATCACTGTCAAATTTCAGTATCCTTTACCGCTGTTGTCTGACTTGTTTGCCCGGATTAAAGGTGCCAAGTGGTTCACCAAGATAGATCTTCGTGGTGCGTACAACCTTGTGCGCATTAAGCAAGGTGATGAATGGAAAACCGCATTCAATACGCCCGAAGGTCATTTTGAGTACTTGGTGATGCCTTTTGGGCTCTCCAATGCGCCTTCAGTTTTTCAGTCCTTTATGCATGACATTTTCCGGAAGTATCTGGATAAATTTTTGATTGTTTATCTGGATGATATTTTGGTTTTTTCTGATAATTGGGATTCGCATGTGGAGCAGGTCAGGTTGGTCTTTAAAATTTTGCGTGAAAATTCTTTGTTTGTCAAGGGCTCAAAGTGTCTCTTTGGTGTACAGAAGGTTCCCTTTTTGGGGTTCATTTTTTCCCCTTCTGCTGTGGAGATGGACCCAGTCAAGGTCCGAGCTATTCTTGATTGGACTCAGCCCTCGTCAGTTAAGAGTCTACAGAAGTTCTTGGGTTTCGCTAACTTCTACCGTCGTTTTATCGCTAATTTTTCTAGCATTGTGAAACCTTTGACGGATATGACCAAGAAGGGCTCCGATGTAGCTAACTGGGCTCCTGCTGCCGTGGAGGCTTTCCAGGAGTTGAAACGCCGGTTTACTTCGGCGCCTGTTTTGTGCCAGCCCGATGTCTCACTTCCCTTTCAGGTTGAGGTGGATGCTTCAGAGATTGGAGCAGGGGCCGTTTTGTCGCAGAGAGGCCCTGGTTGCTCTGTTATGAAACCTTGTGCCTTTTTCTCTAGGAAGTTTTCGCCTGCCGAGCGAAATTATGATGTGGGCAATCGGGAGTTGTTGGCCATGAAATGGGCATTTGAGGAGTGGCGTCATTGGCTCGAGGGTGCTAAGCATCGTGTGGTGGTCTTGACTGATCACAAAAATCTGATGTATCTCGAGTCTGCTAAACGCCTTAATCCGAGACAGGCCCGCTGGTCATTGTTTTTCTCCCGCTTTGATTTTGTTGTCTCGTATTTACCAGGTTCAAAGAATGTGAAGGCCGATGCTCTTTCTAGGAGCTTTGTGCCTGATGCTCCTGGAGTCGCTGATCCTGTTGGTATTCTTAAAGATGGAGTTATCTTGTCAGCTATTTCTCCGGATCTGCGACGTGTGTTGCAGAGATTTCAGGCTGATAGGCCTGAGTCTTGTCCACCTGACAGACTGTTTGTCCCGGATAAGTGGACCAGCAGAGTCATTTCCGAGGTTCATTCCTCGGTGTTGGCAGGTCACCCGGGAATTTTTGACACCAGAGATCTGGTGGCCAGGTCCTTTTGGTGGCCTTCCTTGTCAAGGGATGTGCGGTCATTTGTGCAGTCCTGTGGGACTTGTGCTCGAGCTAAGCCTTGCTGTTCTCGTGCCAGCGGTTTGCTCTTGCCCTTGCCTGTCCCGAAGAGACCTTGGACACATATCTCCATGGATTTCATTTCTGATCTTCCGCTATCCCAGGGCATGTCCGTTATCTGGGTGATATGTGATCGCTTCTCAAAGATGGTCCATTTGGTTCCTTTGCCTAAGCTGCCTTCCTCTTCCGATCTGGTTCCTGTGTTTTTCCAGAACGTGGTTCGTTTGCACGGCATCCCTGAGAATATTGTGTCAGACAGAGGATCCCAGTTCGTTTCCAGATTCTGGCGATCCTTTTGTAGTAGGATGGGCATTGATTTGTCGTTTTCGTCTGCTTTCCATCCTCAGACTAATGGACAGACGGAGCGAACCAATCAGACTTTGGAGGCTTATTTGAGGTGTTTTGTCTCTGCTGATCAGGACGATTGGGTGACATTCTTGCCGTTGGCTGAGTTTGCCCTTAATAATCGGGCTAGTTCCGCCACCTTGGTTTCGCCTTTTTTCTGCAACTCTGGTTTCCATCCTCGCTTTTCTTCGGGTCATGTGGAGCCTTCTGACTGTCCTGGGGTGGATTCTGTGGTGGATAGGTTGCAGCGGATCTGGAATCATGTGGTGGACAACTTGAAGTTGTCACAGGAGAGGGCTCAGCGCTTTGCCAACCGCCGCCGCGGTGTGGGTCCCCGACTACGCGTTGGGGATTTGGTATGGCTTTCTTCCCGCTTTGTTCCTATGAAGGTCTCCTCTCCCAAATTTAAACCTCGTTTTATTGGGCCTTACAAGATATTGGAAATCCTTAATCCTGTATCTTTTCGTCTGGATCTTCCTGTGTCGTTTGCTATTCACAATGTATTTCATAGGTCCTTGTTGCGGCGGTACATTGTGCCTATAGTTCCTTCTGCTGAGCCTCCTGCTCCGGTGTTGGTTGAGGGCGAGTTGGAGTACGTGGTGGAGAAGATCTTGGATTCTCGCCTCTCCAGGCGGAGGCTTCAGTACCTGGTCAAGTGGAAGGGCTATGGTCAGGAGGATAATTCCTGGGTGGTCGCCTCTGATGTTCATGCGGCCGATTTAGTTCGTGCCTTTCATGCCGCTCATCCTGATCGCCCTGGTGGTCGTGGTGAGGGTTCGGTGACCCCTCACTAAGGGGGGGGTACTGTTGTGAATTTACTTTTTGCTCCCTCTAGTGGTTACTAGTTTTTTGACTCTGGTTTTTCTGTCATTCCTTTTATCCGCACCTGGGTCGTTAGTTAAGGGTGTTGCTATTTAAGCTCCCTGGACCTTCAGTTCAATGCCTGGCAACGTAGTTATCAGAGCTAGTCTGCTGTGCTCTTGTCTACTGATCCTGGTTCCAGTTATATCAGCTAAGTCCGCTTTTTGCTTTTTGCTATTTTGTTTTGGTTTTGTATTTTTGTCCAGCTTGTTCCAAATATATATCCTGACCTTTGCTGGAAGCTCTAGGGGGCTGGTGTTCTCCCCCCGGACCGTTAGACGGTTCGGGGGTTCTTGAATTTCCAGTGTGGATTTTGATAGGGTTTTTGTTGACCATATAAGTTACCTTTCTTTATTCTGCTATCAGTAAGCGGGCCTCTCTGTGCTAAACCTGGTTCATTTCTGTGTTTGTCATTTCCTCTTACCTCACCGTTATTATTTGTGGGGGGCTTCTATCCAGCTTTGGGGTCCCCTTCTCTGGAGGCAAGAAAGGTCTTTTGTTTTCCTCTACTAGGGGTAGCTAGATTCTCCGGCTGGAGCGTGTCATCTAGAATCAACGTAGGAATGATCCCCGGCTACTTCTAGTGTTGGCGTTAGGAGTAGATATATGGTCAACCCAGCTACCACTGCCCTATGAGCTGGATTTTTGTATTCTGCAGACTTCCACGTTCCTCTGAGACCCTCGCCATTGGGGTCATAACAGAGCTCCACCCCCGAGAAATGGCGGAGCCAGGTGCATGTGCAGCTACCGATCTCGAGACCGCGAAGGTGACCAGCGAGTACCTGAGCGACAACGGAGTGATCCCAGATTATCCCCACCGGCCAGAAGCCGAATTCACCAGAGCTGAAGGACGTGAACTTCTCGGAGCCGCCGGCGGGGGAGCCGAGCCAACTTATGCCGGACATGGAGCCAGCCGATGCGAAGCCATGGAAGTCAGAGCTGTGCCAGAAGGATGCCTTGGAAGAGCCACTGTCATGGTTCCCAACGGCAAGGGAACGTAATAAACATATAAATAACGAACGAGCTCTCGGGTGATGGAAACTAGAGTTGACCGTGAGCTAAATCTACCACACAACTAATAGTAGCCAGGGAGCATACCTACGGCTTCCTATATGCCACGCGCCAGCCGGAGGACTAACTACGCCTCGTAGAGGAAGAAACAGACCTGGCTTACCTCTAGGGAAATACCCCAAAAGATGATAGCAGCCCCCCACATGTAATAACGGTGAATTAAGAGGAAAAGACATACACAGTATGAAAGTAGATTTAGCAAAGAGAGGTCCACTTACTAGATAGCAGAAAGATACAAAAGAGGACTTCACGGTCAACTGAAAACCCTTTCAAAAACCATCCTGAAATTACTTTAAGACTCCTGTGTCAACTCATGACTCAGGAGTGGCAATTTCAGCCCGCAAGAGCTTCCAGCTACAGAGAATTACAAAAACTGCAAACTGGACAAAAGATACAAAACAAAAGGACAAAGTTCACTTAGCTGATCAGCAGACTAGTAGCAGGAACCTGCAACCGAAGGCTCTGGTTACAATGATGACCGGCAAGGAAATGACTGGAGAGCAAGGCTAAATAGGAAACTCCCAAACGCTGATGGAAGCAGGTGAACAGAAGCAGCAAAGTGCAAACAAGTCACCAATACCACCAGCAACCACCAGGGGAGCCCAAAAAGCGGATACACAACAGTACCCTCCCCTTAAGGAGGGGGCACCGAACCCTCACAAGAACCGCCAGGGCGATCTGGATGAGCCCTATGAAAGGCACGAACCAAATCCGAGGCATGAACATCAGAGGCAGTTACCCAAGAATTATCTTCCTGACCATAGCCCTTCCATTTAACCAGATATTGAAGTCTCCGTCTGGAAATACGGGAGTCCAAGATCTTTTCTACCACGTACTCCAATTCACCCTCCACCAGCACAGGAGCAGGAGGTTCAGTAGAAGGAACCACCGGTACCTCATATCTCCGCAACAGCGACCGATGGAACACATTATGGATAGCGAAAGATGCCAGGAGGTCCAAACGAAAGGAGACAGGGTTAAGAATCTCCAAAATCCTATAAGGACCGATGAACCGAGGCTTAAATTTAGGAGAAGAAACCCTCATAGGGACAAAACGGGAAGACAACCACACCAAGTCCCCAACACGAAGGTGGGGGCCAACACGACGACGGCGGTTAGCAAACTGCTGAGTCCTCTCCTGGGACAATTCCAAATTATCCACCACTTGTCCCCAAATCTGATGCAACCGATCCACTACCGCATCCACTCCAGGACAATCCGAAGATTCAACCTGACCAGATGAAAAACGCGGATGAAACCCTGAATTGCAAAAGAAAGGAGAAACCAAAGTGGCAGAACTAGCCCGATTATTAAGAGCCAAACTCCGCCAACGGCAGAAAGGCAACCCAATCATCCTGATCTGCAGACACAAAACACCTCAAATAAGTCTCCAAAGTTTGATTAGTTCGTTCCGTCTGGCCATTGGTCTGAGGATGGAATGCAGACGAAAAAGACAAATCAATGCCCAACCTGGCACAGACTGCACGCCAAAATCTAGACACGAACTGGGTACCCCTGTCAGAAACGATGTTTTCCGGAATACCATGCAAGCGAACCACATTTTGAAAAAACAGAGGGACCAACTCAGATGAGGAAGGCAACTTAGGCAATGGCACCAAATGAACCATTTTAGAAAAACGGTCACACACCACCCAGATGACAGACATCTTCTGAGAAACAGGGAGGTCCGAGATAAAGTCCATAGAGATGTGCGTCCAAGGCCTCTTCGGAATAGGCAAGGGCAACAACAACCCACTAGCCCTAGAACAACAAGGCTTGGCCCGGGCACACATATCGCAAGACTGCACAAAAACACGCACATCTTGAGACAGGGAAGGCCACCAGAAGGATCTAGCCACCAAATCTCTGGTGCCAAAAATTCCCGGATGACCTGCCAGAGTAGAAGAATGAACTTCCGAGATAACTCTAGTGGTCCACTCGTCAGGAACAAACAGTCTACCAGACGGACAACGATCAGGTCTATCCGCCTGAAATTCTTGCAAAGCACGTCGCAAATCTGGAGAGACAGCAGACAAAACCACTCCATCCTGAAGGACACCAGCAGGTTCAGAATTCCCAGGAGAGTCAGGCTCAAAACTCCTAGAAAGAGCATCTGCCTTCACATTCCTAGAACCCGGTAAGTACGAGACCACAAAATTAAACCGGGAAAAGAACAACGACCAACGTGCCTGTCTAGGATTCAGGCGCCTGGCAGACTCCAAATAAATTAAATTCTTGTGATCAGTCAAAACTACCACCTGATGTTTGGCACCCTCAAGCCAATGACGCCACTCCTCAAATGCCCACTTCATGGCCAAAAGCTCCCGATTACCAACATCATAGTTTCGCTCGGCGGCCGAAAATTTTCGCGAAAAGAACGCACAAGGTCTCATCACTGAGCAGTCGGAACTTTTCTGCGACAAAACCGCCCCCGCTCTGATCTCGGAAGCATCGACCTCAACCTGAAAGGGAAGAGAAACATCAGGCTGGCGCAACACAGGTGCAGACACAAAGCGGCGCTTAAGCTCCCGAAAGGCCTCCACGGCAGCAGGGGACCAATTGGCAACATCAGCACCCTTTTTAGTCAAATCCGTCAGAGGTTTAGCAACGCCAGAAAAACCAGCTATAAATCGACGATAAAAATTAGCAAAGCCCAAGAATTTCTGGAGACTCTTCAGAGAAGTAGGCTGCGTCCAGTCGTAAATAGCCCGAACCTTGACAGGGTCCATCTCAATAGAAGAAGGGGAAAAAATGTACCCCAAAAAGGAAATTTTTTGAACCCCAAAAACACACTTTGAACCCTTTACACACAAAGAATTCTCCCGCAAAACCTGAAAAACCCTCCTGACCTGCTGAACATGAGACTCCCAGTCATCAGAAAAAATCAAAATATCATCCAAGTACACTATCATAAATTTATCCAAATATTCACGGAAAAATCATGCATTAAGACTGAAAGACAGAAGGTGCATTAGAAAGGCCGAAAGGCATTACCAAATACTCAAAATGGCCCTTAGGCATATTAAATGCGGTTTTCCACTCATCCCCCTGCTTAATTCGCACCAAATTATACGCCCCACGAAGATCAATCTTAGAGAACCACTTAGCCCCCCTTATGCGAGCAAACAAATCAGTCAGCAAAGGAAAGGGATACTGATATTTGACTGTAATTTTATAAAGGAGTCGATAATCAATACAAAGCCTCAGAGAGCCATCCTTTTTAGAGACAAAGAAAAAACCGGCTCCTAAAGGTGATGAAGAAGGACGAATATGTCCCTTTTCCAGGGACTCCTTAATATACTCGCGCATAGCAGCATGTTCAGGTACAGATAGGTTAAACAAACGACCCTTTGGAAATTTACTGCCAGGAATCAGATCTATGGCGCAATCACAATCCCTGTGAGGAGGGAGTGAACCAATTTTAGGCTCTTCAAAAATATCACGATAATCAGACAAAAATGCCGGAATCTCAGATGGAATAGATGACGAAATGGACACCAAAGGAGTGTCCCCATGAGCCCCCCGACATCCCCAGCTTAACACAGACATAGCTTTCCAGTCAAGGACTGGGTTATGAGACTGTAACCATGGTAATCCAAGCACCAAAACATCATGTAAATTGTACAACACAAGGAAGCGAATCACCTCCTGATGGTCTGGAGTCATACGCATAGTCACTTGCGTCCAGAACTGTGGTTTATTACAAGCCAAAGGTGTAGAATCAATACCCTTCAGAGGTATAGGGACTTCCAGAGGCTCTAAATCAAACCCACAGCGCCTGGCAAAGGACCAGTCCATAAGACTCAGAGCGGCGCCAGAGTCCACATAGGCATCCACGGTAATAACTGATAATGAACAAATCAAGGTTACAGACAAAATAAATTTGGACTGTAAAGTGCCAATTGAAATAGACTTGTCAACCTTCCTAGTACGTTTAGAGCATGCCGATATAACATGAGCAGAATCACCACAATAGAAGCATAACCCATTTTTACGCCTATAATTCTGCCGCTCGCTTCTGGACATAATTCTGTCACATTGCATTTTCTCTGGCGTCTCTTCAGAAGATACCGCCAAATGGTGCACGGGTTTGCGCTCCCGCAAACGCCGATCAATCTGAATTGCCAATGTCATGGACTCATTCAGACCTGTAGGCACAGGGAACCCGACCATAACATCTTTAACGGCATCAGAAAGGCCCTCTCTGAAATTTGCCGCTAAGGCGCACTCATTCCACTGAGTAAGCACAGACCATTTACGAAATTTTTGGCAGTATATCTCAGCTTCATCTTGCCCTTGAGATAGGGCTATCAAAGCTTTTTCAGCTTGAATCTCCAAATTAGGTTCCTCATAAAGCAACCCTAAAGCCAAGAAAAACGCATCCACATTGAGCAACGCAGGATCCCCTGGTGCCAATGAAAATGCCCAATTTTGAGGGTCACCTCGCAGCAAAGAAATTACAATCTTAACCTGCTGGACAGGATCTCCTGAGGAGTGAGGTCTGAGAGAAAGGAACAATTTACAATTATATTTGAAATTCAAAAACCGAGATCTATCTCCGGAAAACACCTCTGGTGTAGGGATTTTAGGTTCAGAAATAGGAGTATGCATAACAAAATCTTGTAAATTTTGAACCTTCGTAGCAAGATTATTTAAACCTGCAGCTAAACTCTGAGGATCCATCTTTAAACAGGTGAGCTCAGAGCCATTCAAGGATTATAAGGAGAGAAAGGCAAAGGCAGTAATTAGAGCTGAAATACAACTGATCCAACTATGAAGCAAGCATAGGGAAAAAGAAGGAAAAAAAAAAAAAAATTTTACAGACTTCTTTTTTCTCTCCTTTCTTCTGCCAATAAGTTTTAACTCTGGCCGGTCATACTGTCATGGTTCCCAATGGCAAGGGAATGTAATAAACATATAAATAACGAACGAGCTCTCGGGTGATGGAAACTAGAGTTGACCGTGAGCTAAATCTACCACACAACTAATAGTAGCCAGGGAGCATACCTACGGCTTCCTATATGCCACGCGCCAGCCGGAGGACTAACTACGCCTGGTAGAGGAAGAAACAGACCTGGCTTACCTCTAGGGAAATTCCCCAAAAGATGATAGCAGCCCCCCACATGTAATAACGGTGAATTAAGAGGAAAAGACATACACAGTATGAAAGTAGATTTAGCAAAGAGAGGTCCACTTACTAGATAGCAGAAAGATACAAAAGAGGACTTCACGGTCAACTGAAAACCCTTTCAAAAACCATCCTGAAATTACTTTAAGACTCCTGTGTCAACTCATGACTCAGGAGTGGCAATTTCAGCCCGCAAGAGCTTCCAGCTACAGAGAATTACAAAAACTGCAAACTGGACAAAAGATACAAAACAAAAGGACAAAGTCCACTTAGCTGATCAGCAGACTAGTAGCAGGAACCTGCAACCGAAGGCTCTGGTTACAATGATGACCGGCAAGGAAATGACTGGAGAGCAAGGCTAAATAGGAAACTCCCAAACGCTGATGGAAGCAGGTGAACAGAAGCAGCAAAGTGCAAACAAGTCACCAATACCACCAGCAACCACCAGGGGAGCCCAAAAAGCGGATACACAACAAGCCGCGGTCCGAGCCGCAGCCGACTCCAGTGTTCTCATCAGTGGAACAGACCGGCATCGGTGGAACCACATCAGACGCAGGTATGGAAAACGCCTCTGCTCTCCCGACCGATCCTGCTCCCGCGACCGCTCCCCGTCCTGACAATGACCGATTCCTCGCCCCTGAGCTGGTGGTGATAGCCCCCGGCACCATGGAGAAGCTGGTGCCACCGTTACCGACAACTATGGGGGAACCGCTAGATGTGAGCTCAGAGGGGGTGATCTTCCAATGGGATACCTCGAGGATTGGGCCAGACGGGGCCAGGCAGAAGGGCCTCTGCATTGCTGTGCTCACCTGGGAACAGTATAAACAATGCTTAATTCTACACTGGAAAAACCGAAAAGAGACAGAACAAAGTGACCCACCGAAGGTATGCAGCGCCCCAGAGTCCTGGTCGTTGCAGTACTGATGCTCCGCCGCTAAGGGGGGCTATGGTACGTCTGATGGCACTGAAGGAGTTCTGCAGCCCAGGTCGATCTGACGAGCGTCGAAGAGACCCCGCCGTCACACTGGGGTGTTGTGGTGTCCTTCAACTCCCGGAAAGGAAGGGGAGTTATTCAAGAGATCGGGGAGCCACTACAGGTCCGTGTTGATCGAGAAGAAGTGGAACCCTGCGGGACAAGGTACGATTGCGACCTGGAGCCTGGCGATGCAGTGACCTATACCCGGTGGAGGAGGGAAACTGGCTGGATAGCTCGAGGCGTCCAACGGTGCGTCGCACTCCAGGCTGCTGCCGGAACGTCGGAGGACGAGCCTCCTGCAGGGAAGTTGCACTACCTCTCAGAGACTTAGTCCCTTCTTAAAGGGGATGTTCATCAAAAGCACTTAAAAGAATGATGATGTTTTGAAAGAAAGTACTAATAATGCTCATATGTAAAAGTTATATGTAGCTAACTAGTTGATTGTGAGAAATGTTTAATGATGTTGATAAAAGAATGAGGACAGAAAGTGAACCCGTACGGGGTTAGTCAGTGAGTCCTCCTAGGAGCCATACAGAGATGGCTCAGCAATCCTGAACTGAAAGATGGATGATAAGTTCTATACCGTGTATAGTAGTAGAAAGGCAGTAGGCCCGGGCAGAAAGGGGCGGTCCTGTAACAGAAAGGAGAGGCAGTAGGCCTGGAGCGGATAGGACAGGCGGTCCTGCAGATGTAAAGAAGGAGAATGCAGAAAAGTTGATTAGCCTTATAATGTTTTATAAGAAGGTCTTTAGTGGATTCAGCGAGTACGTCCTTAAAGGCAATGTTAAATTATTGTTCAAAAATTTTGCACTTAGTAGAATACCCGGTTGGGTAAGAAAAGTTATTTATAGTATGTTATTTAAAGTATTTAACCATGTTTGTAACGTTCAAGTGTCCTCACCTCCCATAAAGGGAAGCTCTGTTAAAAAGTTTACTTGTACTTGCATTTTCAAAATTGTATGTCTTTTTGCTGACATGTATTGTTGTTTTCTTCCCAGTCCAGGAGTACTGGATTTAACCGGGGGGGAGTGCAGCGCCCCAGAGTCCTGGTCGTTGCAGTACTGATGCTCCGCCGCTAAGGGGGGCTATGGTACGTCTGATGGCACTGAAGGAGTTCTTCTGACCAGGTATCACAGACACCAATACACTTCACAGTCTGGCCTCCAGGGGGAGCTAAGGGTTCTATGTATTAGGCCACTCCTCACAATCTGGTAAAACTGGGGGTTAGGCAGGAAGTTAGTTCAGAAAGCTGACTGGGTTGGAACCAGGCAACACCTTGTGGCAGAGGGTGTTGTAGGGGAAGATTCAGAGGGGTCCCTGTCAGGGGTGGGATCCTGACAGAGGCCTAGCAACCAGAGAGAACGTTACGGGACCGCGCCTGCATGATATAGCGGCGGTACCCCAAGAAAGGACAAGAAGCGAGGTATATTGTGCTGAGTGAGAAACGAGATCAACGCAACAAGGAGAATACCAGTAGGAGTCATGCTGTAAGACGAGGCAACATCCTACTGAGGCACATAACCGGTGGCCGGAACGCCGAGGAAGTATAGAGCTCCAGGCCAAACTTCAAACCTACGGCAGGACAGTCAGTTATAGGCGGGCTGTCTCACCCAATTGACCTAGGAAGACACAGGGGGGTAACAACAGGAGTGGGGCGACGCTAGAGTCCTGGAAGAGCTCCGAGCCTACCCGTCATACGGGTGCGTCCTAACCATAAGATCTGGGGGACGTGGAAGAACATCAGAATCGAGTTATGAGGGAACACGAGAAACAGACACAACAGTTGTGAGGACTATCCCGTGGTGCTTAGCAGGGAAGGACTACAACACACAAGCGCTAGAAGGTAGGCACAGATTTCCACCTGCAAAGGGAGCTCTGGATGTGCCATCGGACCGGCCAGGCTTGCGCAGCCCGGTTAACCGTATTCCGGATTGAGGATCCTGAAGCCTTCAGTAAAGAGGTAAAGAGACTGCAACCTGGTGTCCTCGTTATTTACTGCCACCTGCACCGCACCACTACAACATCATCACCATCACGCACACCTATCATTGTACGCCCCTCAATAGGGTCACGGACCGGGTCTAGCTACCGTGACAACCCCAGAACAGAGACTCAGAGGCCCGGTACCGGGTACCCCTCGGCCCTGCGACAGTGGGTGCGCTACAAGTACAAAACCCAAAACCGCACGCGGTAAGAAGGACTTGGTAAAACGGGGGACTGTACTAGCCTTTCACCCGAAACGGGGTTGGGGCTCTATACAAGAACCGGGACTGCCGACTGAAATCTTCTTTACCACCTACAATGTGAAGACCCCGTTCCGCAATAGATGTGACAATCAGCTACTATGCAAAGGGGACCAGGTGACCTACTCTCGCCACCGGAGTGCGCAGGGGTGGTGCGCTCGAGACGTCCAACGATGCGAGCCGGCAGTAGCGTCACCTGCTGCCCCAACTACGACTAACCCTGATTTGACAAACTCTACCACTATCACTACGGTGTTCATTATCGCCGCTACTGAACTTGCAACCAAAGCCGACATTCGAATCCAGATGCCGGGTGACCTGACCGCACCTGGAAGACAAACCAATGACACCGACCCCGCATCAGCCGAGAACAAAGAACTGCAGCCCTACCGGTCAGGAGGTGTTCGCCACCAGCTGCTGCGGTGTAACCTACTGTAAGAATAGACCTCGGAGCCATGAGGATGTAAATAGTTAACTGTTTGTCTTCCTGATGTTTTGCTGCTTTAAACCCGACCAGGGTTATCCTTAAAGGGATCCCTTTGTTTACCTGGGATCCCTATTGTTTTTTGCTTTTTGTTTTTGCTTTTGTTCATCGTTATTTACAAAGACTGCCGAATCATGGACGTTGAATGGTTCACAAACTGTGTTGTAAATAGTTTGCACCTTCTTAAAGGTGCCCCCTACTGGTTTTACAAAAAGGAGAACTTTTTGAAGAGACTGTTCTTGAATACAGTGCAGAAGTTCTTGCCTTTAAACGGACTTGCAGATAGAGAGTCTGCACTACCTCAAAGAGACTTGAGTCCCTCTTAAAGGGAATGTTCACGTGTTGCACTTAATTATGGTGTTGCCTTAAGGAAAAGTTGGATTGTAATAATGTTTACATAGGGATAGTATGTAGTTAGTTGGATAGCGATAGGAATTGTTTAATGATGTTACTAGAGATTGAGGACAGGAAAGAGTTGAAAGCCGAATTTCAATAAAGTGAACCCGTAGGGGTTAGTGATTCCTCCTGGAAACCATAGAGAGATGGTTGATTGATCTTGTACTGTGAATAAAAATTGAGCTAATAGAAGAAAAGAGGCAGTAGGCCCGGACGAGTAGCCAGGCGGTCCTGCATGTTCAAAGTAAAAGTGTTGTATTTAGAAAATAAAGACAAAGTTAATTTATATCTTAGAGTTTTATAGTAGGCCTTTAGTGGGTTCAGCTTATACGCCCTTAAAGAAAAAGTTAAATTGTTGTTCGGAATTTGCACTTGGTAGATAGAATGCCCGGCTGGGTAATGATGGTTATTTATAGTCGAGTTAGTCATAAGTGTTATTTATAACCTTGAGTAAAAATGTAAATATGTTTCTGTTTGTAACATTCAAGTGTCCTCACCTCCCATAAAGGAAAGCACTGTTAAATTTACTTGTTCATTGCATTTCAAAATTTTGTATGTCTTTTAATAACATGTATTGTTGTTCTTCTTCCCAGTCCGGGAGTACTGGATTTAACCGGGGGGGAGTGCAGCGTCCCAGAGTCCTGGTCGTTGCAGTACTGATGCTCCGCCACTAAGGGGAGTGATGGTACGTCTGATGACACTAAAGGAGTTCACCTGACCAGGTATCACAGTCACACATTACACTTCAGACTCTGGCCACCAGGGGGAGCAAAGGGTTCTATGTATTAGGCCACTCCTCACAATCTGGTAAAACTGGGGGTTGGATAGCAAGTCAGAGAGAAGCTGACTGGGTTTGATCCAGGCAACATCCTGTGGCAGAGGGTGTTGCGGGGGAAAATTCAGGGGGGTCTCTGTCAGGGGTGGGATCCTGACAGTGGCCTAGCGAAAAGGACAGAACGTTACGGAGCCGTGCCTGCACCCGTTGCAGTGGCATCCTAAGAAAGGACACGAAGCGAGGTTTATTGTGGAGAAGTGAGAAACGAGATCACAGCACAAAGGAGAATAGAACCAGTAGGAGTCGTGCCTTAAGATCGTGGCAACGTCCTACTGAGGCGCGTAGCCGGTGGCCGGAACGCCGAGGAAGTATTGGGCTCCAAGCATTACTTCAAACAGCGGCAGGACAGTTGATTATAGGTTGGCTGTCTCACCTAATTCACCTAAGAAGACATAGGAGGCAATTGTGGGAGAGGGGCATCTCTAGGGTTCCAGAATAACTCCAGGCCTACCCGTCATACAGGTGCGTCCTAGCCATATCATCTGGGGGACGGAGAAGAACATCCAGAAACAGACACAACAGTTGTGAGGACTATCTCGTGGTGCTCAGCAGGGAAGTACTACAACACACAGGCGCTAGTAGGAAGGCCACTGATTTCCACCTGTAAAGGGAACTCTGGATGTGCCTTCGGACCGGCTGGTCTCAGCCAGCCCTGTTAGCAGTGCTTTGGATTGCGGATCCCAAAGCCTTCAGTAAAGAGGTAAAGAGGCTGCAACCCTGTGTCCTCGTTATTCATCGCGACTTGCACCACGCACCACCATCACACCTTTCATTGGACGCCCCTTAGCAGGGTCACGGACCGGGTCTAGCCACCGTGACAACCCTAGGACTGAGACAGAGAGGCCCGGTACCGAGTACCCCGCGGCCCTGCGTCTGGGGGTGCTCCAAAAACATAAAGTAAAATAATGAGGGGAACAGTGGGAATAAATCAGGAGCAAAAATTGGCCACTCTTGACCAGGTGACAGGTTCTCCTTAAATTCCATGGAAGAAATGCAGTGAAAAATGCAACAAAACTACATAATATAGGGTCTCCTGAGCTTTAAAGAAATGATGTCTGAAGGATATTGTTGATGGGTTGATGTTGTCTTTTTTTCTATGAGTTTCTCTTTATTTGATCTCATTTACCTTGAAAATATATTGTCCTAAATTGATCTATTAATGAAACTAAACCAAGTCTCCCAGGTTCAAAACAGACAATAATAAGAAAATAACAAGGAATAAAATAAAGGCCATGATCCCAGCAATAATATAGTGACATGTATTATTTGACGCCATTCAGTAAACTCTCTTATATAATGTCTATTAATTTTATACCGCGAGTAATAATTCAGCAAATGCTGTAAAGAGCTGCTTGATCCATCAGAAGTGCTCCACTTTTTGTGTAAGATGCTCACAGTGGAGTACATGGAGTACACTTGAAGGTAAGTTCAACAGACTCTCATTCTAAGACACAGCACATAAAACTTATAGTGGTACTGACAAAGAAAAAGGAAAGTCGGTGCACTACACAAGTACTTGTGTCACGTATAGAAAGGTAATGACTACACAGGTCATCCTACTTATCATGGGTCTAATGGGATATTGCATATCGATGCTTGTTATTATTGTAGGAGCTCTAAGGGCAACTTACCTATAAATTTAAGTGAGGATTGCTAATTAAGAAATACATATCTGAAATGCTCCCTGTATGGCGGCAACCCCTGTGAAAAGCCATTGGAGCAGCTGTAACAAAGGAGGACTTCATGGCTCCCATTTACTTCCAGATAGATTGGTCTACATAAGAGATGAGTGATTATATTCAAGTGGAATTTAGTTCTACTCCAATTTTACAAAAATCTGCATTTGCTCGGGTTCAGCAAATCGGCAGCCACCATTTTTCTCAACCGTAAAGGGCAGTCAAAGCATTAAAAACAAAATTGCTCCTGACTGTCAACTGTCCAGTCCTCTTCCATCTTCTGATCCCCACAGCTCGTGCTGAAATCCCCGGGTCTCCCACAGTAAACTAGTACTTACAGCTCTGATGAGGCCCAAGGTGGTTTTGTGCAAGCTTGTGCAAGGTCATGATGTTGCAGCCTGTCATGCGCTTGCGAAGAACCCTCCAGGGCCTCATCAAGGCCAGAAGTCAGTGTGAGAGACCAAAGGATTTCAGCATGAGCGTCAGGGATCAGAAGATGTGACAAGTACTGAATGGGTGATGGTGAGGAGTGAAGGGAAAGGAAAGATAAGCGATAAGGCGCAGGGGCGTAACTATAGCAGGTGCAGGGGTTGCAATCATACTCGGTCCCTGAAGCCTAAAGGGGCCCAAAAGATCTCTTTCACCCATATGATGACTATTACTATTTGTGACCAGTGATAGTTGGGGGCCCTGTTGGAGATTTTGCATTGGGGCCAATGAGCTTCAAGTTATACCACTGGTAAGGCGAATATGTTTTACTTAATACTTTCTTACATATCACATTTATTTGTGTGGCACCCCAGGAGTTCAGGTACCACAGTGGTATTGCCTTCCTCTTGGGGAGGGTGATGCTATGCCTGGAAACGAGGAGGATCCCTTTGACAGGTAATCTTACATGCAACACTTTCTGACTCCAGGCCAGAAGGGAGAGCTCTGAACCTGGTTTTCAGGGGAGCTTCCCTAGATAATATACATTCTGGTCTGGAGGAGGAGTTAGTTAGTCTGGTGCAGACAAGGAACAGTGAAGGACCACAGGAGAAGTCAGGAGCTGGAGGAGAGCTGCGAGTGGCTCCCTCTAAGCTGAAGCGCAGAAACCGGGCATCAGGAGCCAGAGGCTGTGTGGAACTGTCGGGGTCATCACGACAATAGCCTTCATTCACCAGTCATCCCAAATTAGTCTATGAGCATTGGTACCAGGTAAGAATGAGTCAGACAAAGAGCTGGTTCAGTCTCAGTGCATGCTCGTGCTTCTATAAGTATCAGCAACGATCACAGCAACTGAACTTTATTTCCTGATTCATAGCATCATGTAGTGTTAGGGGAAGGCGTGCAATAGGCGGGGTTAGGCAGGGTTTAAGCAATATATGTCTAGTATTCTGTCTTTCTGATTAGTCCTGACGTCATCTGGTGGATCCTCCTCTCTTCACATTTCTCAAGTTTCGACTTCAACAGAAACGAAACTTAGCTTCTCAGAAACGAAAGTAGGGCATAGGTGAATACTGGCAGCCGATTTAAATATAGTTACATCTACATCAGCAAGCAGAAAGGGGAAAACTTATTGTTTCACAGCATAAGAATATAAAAGTACAAAAAGTGTATAAAGATATATCTTTTCACCCTGACAATCCCCCCTAAACACTAAGTTTTTCCCTTAAAGAAAGATCCTTCGAGACTGTCCATGTGATGGGGAAAGGGGAGGTGGATTTCTTCATTCAGACACCTCAGAAGCTCTCCCCTTGCGAGAGGCCTCCAGGCAGCTGAACCCTCCACTAACCTCACATGGAGTTCTCCCGCTGTCCCTAAACTAAATCTCTTAGCGTCATCTGAGAATAGGGGGTTTTGTCTAATTTCTTGAGGGGGACATACTTAGGGATCTCCCCTGGATCAGTACCATCGTACTCTAGTGGGTCTACTTCTTGATTGAGGAAGGTGCCAGTCGGAATTGCTTTGGCAATAACCTTTTTATACAAGGGAATAACACAACAGAGAATTATCGATCCAATTATAAGGAGGGCAATCAGTACCAGACAAGCTTGTTGAAGGAATCCCTTGAGCCCACCCAACCAGCCGGAAAAGAAAGATGTGTCTACTCCAGCATTAGTTTTCAATTCTGCTGCTAACCCAGTTATCTTTTTAAGGGCTATCATGGTTTTTCCATTCACTCCAGAGTTCTGAGGGATATAGGTACAACATTCTTCTCCCATCATCCCACAAACTCCTCCTTTCTCAGCCAAGATCATATCAAGGGCTAGTCGGTTTTGGAGGGTCATTCTAGTGTTAGGGCCCAATTCATCAACTATACCCTGAAAGGCATCACAGCTATAATTGACAAATCTTTGTTCACTGTAATATATGTAATTGATCCAATCAACATTTTTATTAATCTACACCTGTGGGATCAAAGAAGCAAAGCTGGCATAAATCTGGTTCTGAGCTTTAAACTGGCCAGGCACCCCCCTTGGCACTCCAATGGCATCAATATATACTAGTGCATCTTCTTCATAACTCATGTGGAGCTGATCATGGCTTCTCCTCTTTCTGGTAGGTTCATCAGGTGTCTCTGGATCCCAAGGTAAAATCTTGAACTGCATGGCTAGTTTAACAAGGGTGCATTGACCTGTCCAGGCATTAGGCAACCTAGGATGGAGCTTACCATCTCCACATAACCAATAAATGTCGTACATATATTGTGTATGTTTAATTAGCAAGTCAGTATCTAGAGAACTGTTCTCTTTGCAGAAACCTGTCTCGAAGATCCCTACTGGTGTACCTGTGGTGTCGTGGGAATTATAGCAGGTGTAATTGTCAGCTAATACGGTTACTTCTCCTGGGACCTTTAGTTTGGGTTCCTCATGAATTAGTGGGACGTAATCTGGGCAATCAGTGGGCTTCAGACCTTTCAACAGATTCATGACACAGGCAGTGGTGTTGTCATCAGGAAAAAGCAATGCATGTGTGTATAGATGTGTATTCGCAGCAGCACAAGCAATACATCCTACACAGATATTCTGGACTCTTACATTGTATCTCACCCATTCTAACCATAAATTTTTCCTTGGGGCTGTTTGTGTTTCTATGGAGAAAACTTCTTCCAACTGAGACCTGGAATGGGGATTACTTCATTAACTACATTTTGCAAATGCTCACCTGGGCCTGTTTTAGCTGTACTGGTAACAGAGGCCTTGGTTGGTCTGAAGCTAATATCCTGGAGCTGTATATGGCCTAAATTCCCATAGTATCCACCATTAAATACATTCTGAAAATGCCTCCCCAGTACAAACGTCTGCAGGTCAACAGATTGGGGGCTTTCAAGATTTAGGAGGAGGGGGTGACAGTTTCTACCCCATCTACAGCCCCTAGGTGGTTGTAGAAGGGCTGTTAGATGCATTCTCCCACGAAGACTCCTACCCATCCCATCCTTAGGGAACATGGCTTCGCTAGGTCTATATCCCCAATCATCCCCCGTATTCCAGGCAGCATCTGACCAATAATAACAATTATTGTTGTCATTTCTGGTAACACATATATAAAACTGGATGATTCCCTCTACCACCTGTTGAGTCTCGGGGCACCTGACTACATCACAGAAATCAAATTGCCAGATATTTACCGGGGCCGTTAAGTTTACCCAGAGAATAGTGGCACCAGGATTCTTATTTACAATAGGGGCCGAAGAGGTAGGGGCGAGGATGGCCCTCAGCCCCAGGACCAAAAACAACAGCAACATTTCCCTTCAGTCACTACTGTGACTAAACACTGGTTCGGTCTCTTTTACCGTGTGAGGCGTGGATCCAACTAGGTTTTCCTTCGAGCTTGACAGCTGTGGCTGTGGTCAGGAGCATTTGGTATGGTCCGTCAAATCTTGGTTCCAGGCTCTTCCGGACGTGCCGCTTTATCACTACCCAGCCTTCTGGCTCCAAGGGATAGTGTCCAGGAACCTTGTCTGGGTCTGGAAGAGAACTGAAAACAGTTAAATGCACTTTGGCAAGGTGTCCATGTAAGGCCTGCACATAGCTAGTCAAGTCCTGGTACTTGAGTTGCAACTGTTGTGGAAAGAAACATCCAAGATTGGGGCCCCTGCCAAACAGAATCTCATATGGTGACAGTCCTGTCTTCCTGTTTGGGGTATATCTTTACTGAAAACAAAGCCGGAGGAAGGCATTCTGTCCATGGTTTACCAGTCTCTGCCATTGTCTTCTGGATTTTAAGCTTAAGAGTTCCATTTAGTCTCTCCACTTTTCCACTGCTCTGTGGATGGAGTATGCAATGCTTGACTTACCCCCAGTGCTGCCATTACCTCTGACATGATCTCTCCAGTAAAATGGGAACCCCGATCGCTTTCAATGACTTCAGGAACTCCATACCTGCATATGATCTCAGCCATCAGTTTCTCCGCCGTTGTCTTTGCCGTAGCTTTGGCAACTGGGTAGGCTTCTGGCCAACCTGAAAATAAATCAATGCAGACCAACACATACTCATACGTCCCTACCCTAGGCAACTGAATATAATCAATCTGCAGTCTCTGAAATGGGTAAAGGGGCCGGGGAGTGTGTTTGGATGGAGTTTTCACTGTCCTACCCTGATTATGTGTGGCACATATCATGCAGCTCTGTACCTGCCTTTCTGCGCAGGTGGAAAACCCCGGGGGCAATCCATTGTTTCTGGAGGGTGTCACACATGGCCGTCTTCGAGTGGTGCACATTCTCGTGCAGAACCTGTGCCATCATTGGGTACAGTACCTGTAGTAGGCAGACCTTTTCACCCCTCCCCCATAACCCAGTGACGGTATCAGAGCAAGCCCCTATCTCTTGCCACCTATTTTTCTCCTCCTTACTTGCCTGTTCTTGTAACCGGGCTAAGATGTCTTTTGACACAAGTGGAGATGGTGGGGTGTCTAGGTGATGTACTTTAGAGGCTACAGGAGTGCTTGCTGCTTTCTTGGCAGCCTGGTCTGCCAGTGCGTTACCCTTTGCCTGTCCATCAGTGCCTTTGGTATGTGCCCTTACCTTTATGATGCCTGCTTGGGTGGGAAGCTGTAGTGCATTCATAAGTTGCTGGACTGCCTCAGCATGTTTAATGGGGTGGCCATTTGCTGTCAGGAAAGCCCTGGCTCCCCAGATAGGCCCATAATCGTGTGCAAGGCCAAAAGCATACCTGGAATCAGTGTAGATATTTACAGTCTTACCTTCTGCTAGTTTGCACGCTTCTGTGAGCGCCTTGAGCTCTGCTTCTTGTGCAGACATATGAGCTGGCATTGACTCTGCCTTGATTACCTCATGTTCTGAGACCACAGCATATCTGGTGCAGAAGCGTCCTTGGTCATCTTGGTGACGGGATCCATCTACAAAAAGCTCAAAATCAGCATTAGGTATGGGCACACTAGAGACAGTAGGGAGACCAGCCGTTTCCTGAGACATCAATTCTAGACAATCATGTGGTTTGGAAACCTTATCTTGTTCCTCTGGATCCATATTAGAAAGAAAAAAGAGTGTCCTTTTCCATGTCACCTACCCCTCCCCCATTTGGATCCATAGGAACTGGAAGCTTAGGCACCTCCGGAGTTTCCAGAACAGTAACTGCATTAACTGTCCGTAGGTCTTGTACCAGCCGGTACACAGGGGGTTAGCCACGTGGGGGCTTTTCTTAACGGGAAACAAGGGCGTGTTACATGGGGAAACACGGTATCATTATCGAGTAACATTTGTATTTGCCCCTTGAGACCCCGCTCCTGATCATATTTCAAAGGGTATTGATAGACTTTGGGAAAAGGGGCACCAGGTTTGAGAAACACTTTTACTGGTTCTACAGGCATTATTGGGGGAGAATCTGGGTCTATCAGGACCATCATAACCGTAGGAAGGGCATGTAGGATACACATCTCATTATGTTCATCTGCATAGGGGTTATATAACGTAAGGACCATCTGACCATCATCTTGGAATTATATTCTGGAGCGGAACTGTGATAATAAATCTGCCCCCAGTAAATTTACCAGACATATAGAAGAGATTACGAACTGAGCAGTAACTTCAGGGAAAGGTCCCACAGGGATAGGTTTTATAAGAGTATATTTATTGGGTCTGCCATCTACTCTAATTAAAACAAGCTCTTGGTCTGAGAATTGACATTGGGGGGCTTGGGAAATTCCCAGACATAGGGTTAAAAAAAAAAAAAGATATTGGATTTACGGTGGGAGGAGGGCAGGAGCTGGAGTCTGTTACGTGGGCCACTGATAAGGAACGGAGCTGTGTCCTTGTAGCTTGTAGCAGCAGTGGGGGCTGGAATTAGAGCAGAATTCGTTGCGGCTACTGATTTAACCTTTAATTTTCCTGCTGATGCAGAGTGGGGTAAGTTCCTAAAACCTTTTTTACTACTTTTAATGCATCATCTGGAATGGAAGTCTCGATATCGGGTCTGACTGACATTATTGCCTCTTTCAATTCAGATTTAAGGCCGGACATTAAGGGTGTGTGTCCACGGTCAGTAAACGCTGCTTGTTTGACGCTGCGCAGAGCTGCAGCGTCAAACACGCAGCGTCCAGATGTTCCAGCATAGTGGAGGGGATTTTTTGAAATCCCGTGTCCACTATGCGTGGAAACCCGCACGCGGCGGGCCTGCGACTCCGGACATGCTGCGCGTCTTTTCAGATCGCAGCATGTCCGTTCACCTTGCGGGGACACAGCGTCCCCGCAAGGCATAACACAGGGCCCTATGGGAGGGGTGCGATGATCCCGGATGTGTACAGGTAACACATCCGGCATCATCGCGTCCCAGAAGGGGGTGGGGCTTAGCACCGAGCGGCTTCGCCGCTCCGGCGATACCGCCGGCCATCCTGAACGTGGTCACGCAACCTAAAGCTGCCACAAAAATGTGTGAATGGGCTTTATTTTACAATGAGAATCCCAGATCTTTAACCCCTTCACCCCCAAGGGTGGTTTGCACGTTAATGACCGGGCCAATTTTTACAATTCTGACCACTGTCCCTTTATGAGGCTATAACTCTGGAACGCTTTGACGGATCTTGGCGATTCTGACATTGTTTTCTCGTGACATATTGTACTTCATGTTAGTGGTAAAATTTATTCAATATAACTTGCGTTTATTTGTGAAAAAAATGGAAATTTGGCGAAAATTTTGAAAATTTTGCAATTTTCCAACTTTGAATTTTTATGCCCTTAAATCACAGACATATGTCACGCAAAATACTTAATAAGTAACATTTCCCACATGTCTACTTTACATCAGTACAATTTTGGAACCAAATTTTTTTTTTGTGACGGAGTTATAAGGGTTAAAAGTTGACCAGCAATTTCTCATTTTTACAACACCATTTTTTTTTAGGGACCACATCTCATTTGAAGTCATTTTGAGGGGTCTATATGATAGAAAATACTCAAGTGTGACACCATTCTAAAAACTGCACCCCTCAAGGTGCTCAAAACCACATTCAAGAAGTTTATTAACCCTTCAGGTGTTTCACAGGAATTTTTGGAATGTTTAAATAAAAATGAACATTTAACTTTTTTTCACACAAAATTTATTTCAGCTCCAATTTGTTTTATTTTACCAAGGGTAACAGGAGAAAATGGACCCCCAAAGTTGTTGTACAATTTGTCCTGAGTACGCTGATACCCCATATGTGGGGGTAAACCACTGTTTGGGCGTATGGCAGAGCTCGGAAGGAAAGGAGCGCCATTTGACTTTTCAATGCAAAATTGACTGGAATGGAGATGGGACGCCATGTTGCGTTTGGAGAGCCCCTGATGTGCCTAAACACTGAAACCCCCTACAAGTGACACCATTTTGGAAATTAGACCCCCTAAGGAACTTATCTTGATGTGTGGTTAGCACTTTGACCCACCAAGTGCTTCACAGAAGTTTATAATGCAGAGCCGTAAAAATAAAAAATCATATTTTTTCACAAAAATGATCTTTTTGCCCCCAATTTTTTATTTTCCCAAGGGTAAGAGAAGAAATTGGACCCCAAAAAATGTTGTGCAATTTGTCCTGAGTACGATGATACCCCATATGTGGGTGTAAACCATTGTTTGGGCGCATGGCAGAGCTTGGAAGGGAAGGAGCGCCATTTGACTTTTCAATGCAAAATTGACTGGAATTGAGATGGGACGCCATGTTGCGTTTGGAGAGCCCCTGATGTGCCTAAACATTGAAACTCCCTACAAGTGACACCATTTTGGAAAGTAGACCCCCTAAGGAACTTATCTAGATGTGTTTTGAGAGCTTTGAACCCCCAAGTGTTTCACTACAGATTATAACGCAGAGCCGTGAAAATAATTTTTTTTTTTCTCAAAAATGATTTTTTAGCCCCCAGCTTTGTATTTTTACAAGGGTAACAGAATAAATTGGACCCCAAAATTTGTTTTCCAATTTGTCCTGAGTACGCTGATACCCCATATGTGGGGGGAACCACTGTTTGGGTGCATGACAGAGCTCGGAAGGGAAGGAGCGCCATTTGGAATGCAGACTTAAATGGATTGGTCAGCAGCCGTCACGTTGCATTTGCAGAGCCCCTGATGTACCCAAACAGTACAAACCCCCCACAAGTGACCCCATATTGGAAACTAGACCTCCCAAGGAACTTATCTAGATGTGTTTTGAGAACTTTGAACCCCCAAGTGTTTCACTAAAGTTTATAGCGCAAAGCCGTGAAAATAAAAATTCTTTTTTTTTTTCACAAAAATGATTTTTTAGCCCCCAGTTTTGTATTTTCACAAGGGTAACAGGATAAATTAGACCCCAAAAGTTGTTGTCCAATTTGTCCTGAGTACGCTGATACCCCATATGTGGGGGGGAACCACTGTTTGGGTGCATGACAGAGCTCGGAAGGGAAGGAGCGCCATTTGGAATGCAGCCTTAAATGGATTGGTCTGCAGGCGTCACGTTGCATTTGCAGAGCCCCTGATGTACCCAAACAGTACAAACCCCCCACAAGTGACCCCATATTGGAAACTAGACCTCCCAAGGAACTTATCTAGATGTGTTGTGAGAACTTTGAACCCCCAAGTGTTTCACTACAGTTTATAACGCAGAGCCGTGAAAATAAAACATCTTTTTTTTCCCACAAAAATGATTTTTAGCCCCCCAAATTTTTATTTTCCTAAGGATAACAAGAGAACTTGGACCCCAGAAGTTGTTGTTCAATTTGTCCCGAGTACGCTGATAACACATATGTTGGGGTAAACCCCTTTTTGGGCGCACGGGAGAGCTCGGAAGGGAAGGAGCACTGTTTTACTTTTTCAACGCAGAATTGGCTGGAATTGAGATTGGACGCCATGTCGCGCTTGGAGAGCCCCTGATGTGCCTGGACAGTGGAAAGCCCCCAATTCTACCTGAAACCCTAACCCAAACACACCGCTAACCCTAATCCCAACGGTAACCCTAACCACACCCCTAGCCCTGACACACCCATAATTCTAATCCCAACCCTAATCCAAACGTAAATGTAATCCAAACCCTAACCCTAACTTTAGCCCCAACCCTAACTTTACCTCCAACCCTAACCCTAACCCTACCCCTAACCCTAACCCTAAACGTGACTGAAATACGTGGCACTGAAATACGTGGCACTGAAATACGTGGCACTGAAATACGTGGCACTGAAATACGTGATACGTGGCACTTAAATACGTGGCACTGAAACACGTGGCACTGAAATACGTGATACGTGGCACTGAAATTCGTGGCACTGAAATACGTGGCACTGAAATACGTGGCACTGAAATACGTGGCACTGAAATACGTGGCACTTAAATACGTGGCACTGAAATATGTGATACGTGGCACTTAAATACGTGGCACTTAAATACGTGGCACTGAAATATGTGATACGTGGCACTTAAATACGTGGCACTGAAATACGTGGCACTGAAATACGTGGCACTTAAATACGTGGCACTTAAATACGTGGCACTTAAATACGTGGCACTGAAATATGTGATACGTGGCACTTAAATACGTGGCACTGAAACACGTGGCACTGAAATACGTGATACGTGGCACTGAAATACATGGCACTGAAATACGTGGCACTGAAATACGTGGCACTGAAATACGTGGTACTAAAATATGTGGCACTGAAATACGTGATACGTGGCACTGAAATACGTGATACGTGGCACTGAAATACGTGGCACTGAAACACGTGGCACTGAAATACGTGATACGTGGCACTGAAATACATGGCACTGAAATACATGGCACTGAAATACGTGGCACTATGACTGTCAGAAAATGTTCATTAAACGGTTAGGGGTGAGGTTAGGGGTAGAGTTAGGGTTAGGGTTTGGATCCCTTTATCACCTTGATGGCGGTGGGTGGCTTTTCAGTGTGTTTTCAGTTTTTTTTCGATAAAAATGCATGTGCTTAAAAACGCAAGAAAATACTGCAGGTTGTATTTCTGAAAATGAACGCATGCAGAAAAAAACCGCATGCGTTTGAAAACGCGACCAAATGCGTACAAAAAAACGCATGCGTTTTCAATGTTAAATATAGGGAAAAAACGCATGCGTTTTTTTGTGCAAAAAACGCTGCAGACAAAAACGCAAGTGTGAAACCAGCGACGCTTTTTATAGCAAAAAAGTTTTTGCGTCTCCACATTTTGAGACCTATAATTTTTCCACAATTTGCTCCACAGAGTCATGTGAGGTCTTGTTTTTTGCGGGACGAGTTGACGTTTTTATTGGTAACATTTTCGGACACGTGACCGTTTTTGATCGCTTTTTATTCCGATTTTTGTGAGGCAGAATGACCAAAAACCTGCTATTCATGAATTTCTTTTGGGAGAGGCGTTTATACCGTTCTGCGTTTGGTAAAATTGATAAAGCAGTTTTATTCTTCGGGTCAGTACGATTACAGCGATATCTCATTTATATCATTTTTTTATGTTTTGGCGCTTTTATACGATAAAAACTATTTTATAGAAAAAATAATTATTTTGGTATCGCTTTATTCTCAGGACTATAACTTTTTTATGTTTTTGCTGATGATGCTGTATGGCAGCTTGTTTTTTGCGGGACAAGATGATGTTTTCAGCGGTACCATGGATATTTATATCAGTCTTTTTGATCGCGTGTTATTCCACTTTTTGTTCGGCAGTATGGTAATAAAGCGTTGTTTTTTGCCTCGTTTTTTTTTTCTTTTTCTTACGGTGTTTACTGAAGGGGTTAACTAGTGGGGCAGTTTTATAGGTTGGGTCGTTACGGACGCGGCGATACTAAATATGTGTACTTTTATTGTTTTGTTTTTTTTATTTAGATAAAGAAATGTATTTATGGGAATAATATATATATTTTTTTTATTATTTATTTAGGAATTTTTTTTTTTTTTTTTTTACACATGTGGAAAAATTTTTTTTTTACTTTTTTACTTTGTCCCAGGGGGGGACAATACAGATCATTGATCTGGCAGTGTGCACAGCACTCTGCCAGATCGACGATCTGCTGTGCAGGGCTGCAGGCTTACCAGCGCCTGCTCTGAGCAGACACTCGGTAAGCCACCTCCTTCCCTGCAGGACCCGGATGCCGCTGCCATCTTGGATCCGGGACCTGCAGCCAGGAAGGAGGTAGGAGACCCTCGCAGCAACGCGATCACATCGCGTTGCTTCGGGGGTCTCAGGGAAGCCCGCAGGGAGCCCCCTCCCTGCGCGATGCTTCCCTATACCGCCGGTACACTGCGATCATGTTTGATCGCGGTGTGCCGGGGGTTAATGTGCCGGGGGCGGTCAATGACCGCTCCTGGCACATAGTGCCGGATGTCAGCTGCGATAGGCAGCTGACACCCGGCCGCGATCGGCCGCGCTCCCCCCATGAGCGCGGCCGATCGCGTATGACGTACTATCCCGTCGGTGGTCATACGGGCCCACCCCACCTCGACGGGATAGTACGTCTGATGTCAGGAAGGGGTTAAATACTATGATAAGACGCCCATAGAACTTCTCGGCAGTCCAGGATATATTGGTGCCTTGGGGTTAAGGGGCATAAGGCTTACAGTCGGGAGTAGAGGCTTGATTTCCTGGGGAGGGACCATATCATCTAACAGGGAGCCCTCCTGTTTCAGATTATTATTTTTAATTATTTGTCTTTCTAACACATTACCCTCAATCACTTTCTCAATTCCTTCCTGTACCACAAAACATTCAGTTTTTTGTTTTGTTTTTTTTTCATAGTAATAGACAACTTTCATTTTTCAACGTGACAAAAACAATCAGAATTCACTTCCTCTGTTGATCCTCATCTTTTACCAATCTTTCAATCACACTGATAACCAAACAATCACTTACAAGTTTCCTTCTAAAACTAGGCACTAGATTTCACTTTCAATTTACAATATTTCTTTATACTTCAAAACAATATTGTCGCTTTCAACAAAACACAGATCTACCAGCGCGTACTACACCAAGAAAATACAGAGAAACTCAAGAGCGCAGCCACATGCCCCCTCCACACCAGCGACACAGCATAGATAAGAAAATCGCAACATTCCTCAGCACAGAAAGGAGATAGCAATAGCGCAGCTGTTTGACCCCTCCCATCGGGTATCAGAAATCTCACACAGAAACGGAATACAGCAGTTCTCAGACTTAATTAATTTCTACAAAAACTTCATCACACAATTCACATGCCAGAACACCTTAGAAAAACCAATGATTGAGAATATTTTCCCTGCATTCCTGACAGATTTCTTTCCCCATCTTTGGGCTAACAATATCAGATTCATCACACAAATTGAAAGTCTTCTTTTAGTCCCGAGAACGACCCGCCCCACACACGCGACAGGTTTCCGCCCAAGGTGGATTCTGCTCGCCACAGGCAGGACACACCCAAGCTTCCGGAGACCTTGTGTCACCGCCATTATAAGGCGGTGGCTGGGACTGCGTGTTCAACATCAGTGGCGCGGCGGCCATTTTACAATCTGCGAGATTACAGTTCGGAGGCATTTTATAACCAAACATGGGCTCTGCATCCTCTGATCCTCCCTCTCCATCAACCTCTTTCCATCCCTCGTTCTTTAAGCCTCACGCAACTCGTAAATGAGCTTGCGCTTGTTCTAACAATCCTTTATCCTTCAACATGCCCCTTTTGTTCTCTATGAGATTGTGCCATGTAGACGGCTGCAATCTCCCTGACAAGGGCAATCCTACATACTTGTACAACCTCTCAACATTGTTGACTGCCTTCTTGCCCTCCCGTGACTCTACTATTGTCTTGACTTCCACAGCATCCTCATCTAACTTGTGGGGCACGGACTTCTTCTGCTTTAAGAGACGCCACATGACTCACAGAATACTACGCCCTGCTGCAGCTCAGGCCGCTGACAACGATATCAACACTGTGTCCTAAAGCACGGAACCTCGCGTTCAACGTACTATGAATATAGAGCCTCGCGCTCAATATTCCCTGTCCCTAACCTGAACACCAGTGATTACAGACTATCCTGTCTCGATATTCTAAACCGTTGGGAGGCGGTCTCCTATTTAGAGCCCTCCACTGAAATACAGGTGTGTTATGATCCCAATGGCAAGGATCTCAGAGATTACAGCAAAAGTCTGCAAACATAAATACCAGCTCATAGGGACGTGGTAACTAGGCTGACCATATACCTGATCCTAGCACAAACACTAACAGTAGCCGGGGAACGTGCCTACGTTGATCCTAGACGTCTCGCGCCAGCCGGAGAACTAACTAACCCTATCAGGGAAAATAAGACCTCTCTTGCCTCCAGAGAAAAGACCCCAAAAGTAACACAAGCCCCCAACAAATAATAACGGTGAGGTAAGAAGAAAAGACAAACGTAAGAATGAACTAGATTTTAGCAAAGAGAGGCCCACTGACTAATAGCAGAAAATAGTAAGATGACTTATATGGTCAGCAAAAAACCCTGCAAAATATCCACGCTGAATATCCAAGAACCCCCAAACCGACACACGGTGAGGGGGGAGAATATCAGCCCCCCAGAGCTTCCAGCAATATCAGGAATCACATATTGTACAAGCTGGACAAAAATATGAACAAAGCAAAATAACAAAAAATAAGAAAGCAGGACTTAGCTTATCTTGCAAAGAACCAGGACCTGAAGACAGGAGCAAACAGAAATGAACTGATTACAACGATGCCAGGCACTGGACTGAGAATCCAGGAAGTTTAAATAGCAACACCCCAGGCCTAACGAAGCAGGTGAGTACCAACCTGGTAAAAGACAATCCAAGTGCCAAATCACTAGTGACCACAAGAGGGAGCCAAGAAGTATAGTTCACAACAGTACCCCCCCTTTAAGGAGGGGTCACCGAACCCTCACCAAGACCACCAGGGCGACCAGGATGAGCAGCGTGGAAGGCACGAACCAAATCGGCCGCATGAACATCAGAGGCGGCCACCCAGGAATTATCCTCCTGACCATAGCCCTTCCATTTGACCAAATACTGAAGCCTCCGTCTAGAGACACGAGAATCCAAGATCTTCTCTACCACGTACTCCAACTCGCCCTCAACCAACACCGGAGCAGGAGGCTCAACAGCAGGAACCACAGGCACAACGTACTGCCGCAACAAAGACCTATGGAACACGTTGTGAATGGCAAACGACACCGGAAGATCCAAACAAAAAGAAACCGGGTTAAGAACTTCCAAAATTTTATAAGGACCAATAAAGCGAGGCTTAAACTTAGGAGAGGAAACCTTCAGAGGGACATACCGAGAAGACAACCAAACCAAATCCCCAACCCGAAGTCGGGGGCCCACACCGCGGCGGCGGTTGGCAAAACGCTGAGCCTTCTCCTGTGACAACTTCAAGTTGTCCACCACATGATTCCAAATCCGCTGCAACCTATCCACCACGGAAACCACCCCAGGACAGTCAGAAGACTCAACATGACCCGAGGAGAAACGAGGATGAAAACCAGAGTTGCAGAAGAATGGCGAAACCAAAGTAGCGGAACTAGCCCGATTATTAAGGGCAAACTCCGCCAATGGCAAGAAGGTCACCCAATCATCCTGATCCGCAGAAACAAAACATCTCAAATAAGCCTCCAGTGTCTGATTAGTTCGCTCCGTTTGACCATTAGTCTGAGGATGGAAGGCAGATGAAAACGACAAATCAATGCCCATTCTAGCACAAAAAGATTGCCAGAATCTGGACACAAACTGGGACCCTCTGTCGGACACGATATTCTCCGGAATGCCGTGTAAACGAACCACATTCTGAAAAAACAAAGGAACCAGATCGGAAGAGGAAGGCAACTTAGGCAAGGGTACCAAATGGACCATCTTGGAAAAACGATCACACACCACCCAGATGACAGACATTCCCTGAGACACTGGAAGATCAGAAATGAAATCCATGGAAATGTGTGTCCAAGGCCTCTTCGGGACGGGCAAGGGCAGAAGCAACCCGCTAGCATGAGAACAACAAGGCTTAGCCCGAGCACAAGTCCCACAGGACTGCACAAATGACCGCACATCCCGTGACAAGGAAGGCCACCAAAAGGACCTAGCCACCAAATCTCGGGTACCAAAAATTCCCGGATGCCCTGCCAACACCGAGGAATGAACCTCGGAAATGACTTTGCTGGTCCATTTATCAGGAACAAACAGTCTGTCGGGTGGACAAGAGTCAGGTCTACCAGCCTGAAATCTCTGCAACACACGTCGCAAATCAGGAGATATGGCCGACACGATTACTCCCTCTTTAAGAATACCAGCTGGCTCCGAGACTCCAGGAGAGTCAGGCACAAAGCTCCTAGAAAGAGCATCAGCCTTAACATTCTTCGAACCAGGCAGGTACGAGACCACAAAGTCAAAACGAGAGAAAAACAATGACCAACGAGCCTGTCTAGGATTCAGGCGCTTAGCAGACTCGAGATACATCAGATTTTTGTGATCAGTCAAGACCACCACACGATGCTTAGCACCCTCGAGCCAATGACGCCACTCCTCAAATGCCCACTTCATGGCCAACAACTCCCGATTACCAACATCATAGTTCCGCTCAGCAGGCGAAAACTTCCTAGAGAAAAAGGCACATGGTCTCATCACAGAGCAACCAGAGCCTCTCTGCGACAAAACAGCCCCAGCACCGATCTCAGAAGCATCCACTTCAACCTGAAAGGGAAGTGAGACATCAGGCTGGCACAAAACAGGCGCCGAAGTAAACCGGCGCTTCAGCTCCTGGAAGGCCTCCACGGCTGCAGGGGCCCAATTAGCCACATCAGAACCTTTCTTGGTCATATCCGTCAAAGGTTTAACAATGCTAGAAAAATTAGCGATAAAGCGACGGTAGAAATTAGCAAACCCCAAGAACTTCTGAAGACTCTTAACAGACGTGGGCTGAGTCCAATCATGAATAGCTCGGACCTTGACTGGGTCCATCTCCACAGCAGAAGGGGAGAAAATAAAACCCAAAAAGGAAACCTTCTGCACTCCAAAGAGACACTTTGAGCCCTTCACAAACAAAGCATTATCACGCAAAACCTGAAACACCATCCTGACCTGCCTTACATGAGAATCCCAATCATCCGAGAAAACCAGAATATCATCCAGATAAACAATCATAAATTTATCCAGATACTTCCGGAAGATATCATGCATAAAGGACTGAAACACTGAAGGAGCATTAGAGAGGCCAAAGGGCATCACCAAGTATTCAAAATGACCTTCGGGCGTATTGAATGCAGTTTTCCATTCATCTCCCTGCCTAATGCGCACAAGGTTGTACGCACCACGAAGATCTATCTTGGTGAACCACTTGGCACCCTTAATCCGAGCAAACAAGTCTGACAATAGTGGCAAAGGATACTGAAACTTAACAGTGATTTTATTCAGAAGCCGATAGTCTATACAAGGTCTCAAAGACCCGTCCTTCTTGGCCACAAAAAAGAATCCCGCACCAAGAGGGGAAGAGGATGGACGAATATGCCCCTTCTCCAAAGACTCCTTGACATAAGAACGCATCGCGGCATGCTCGGGTACAGACAAATTAAATAATCGTCCCTTAGGAAATTTACTGCCAGGAATCAAATCTATAGCGCAGTCACAGTCCCTATGAGGAGGAAGATCACTGGACCTGGACTCACTGAATACATCCTGATAGTCACACAAATACTCAGGAACCTCTGAAGGAGTAGAAGTAGCAATAGACACCGGCGGAGAATCGCAATGAATTCCCTGACAACCCCTACTCGACACAGACATAGCCTTCCAATCCAAAACAGGATTATGGGTCTGTAACCATGGCAGACCTAACACGACCAAATCACTCATTTTATGCAGAACAAGAAAACGAATCACCTCCCGATGTTCAGGAGTCATGCACATGGTCACTTGTGTCCAAAACTGCGGTTTATTTTCCGCCAGTGGCGTAGCATCAATTCCTCTGAGAGGAATAGGAATTTTTAAAGGCTCCAGGACAAAACCGCAGCACTTGGCAAACGACAAGTCCATAAGACTCAGGGCAGCACCTGAATCCACAAACGCCATAACAGGGTAGGAAGACAATGAACAAATTAAAGTCACAGACAAAATAAATTTAGGCTGCAAATTACCAATGGAGACAGGACTGACAACCTTGGTTAGGCGTTTAGAGCATGCTGATATAACATGTGTAGAATCACCACAGTAAAAACACAGCCCATTCTGTCGTCTACGATTTTGTCGTTCGGTTCTAGTCAGGATTCTATCACATTGCATTGCTGGATCGGGGTTTCTATCACATTGCATTGAAACAGGTGTCTGTTCAGACAACACCGCCAGAGGATTAGCGGATTTGCGCTTCTGCAAACGCTGATCAATCTGAATAGCCAGCGCCATAGAATCATTCAGACTTGTAGGAATTGTGAAACCCACCATCACATTCTTAATGGCTTCAGAAAGGCCATTTCTGAAATTTGCGGCCAGAGCACATTCATTCCATTGAGTAAGCACGGACCATTTCCGAAATTTTTGGCAATACACTTCGGCTTCATCCTGGCCCTGAGAGATAGCCAGTAGAGCTTTTTCTGCCTGAATTTCAAGATTAGGCTCCTCATAAATCAATCCGAGCGCCAGAAAAAACGCATCGACATCCGCCAATGCCGGATCTCCTGGCGCTAACGAGAAAGCCCAATCCTGAGGGTCGCCACGCAAAAAGGAGATAACAATTTTAACTTGCTGAGCTGAATCTCCAGACGAACGAGGTTTCAAAGATAGAAACAATTTACAATTATTCCTAAAATTCCTAAATTTAAATCGATCTCCAGAGAACAGCTCAGGAATAGGTATCTTAGGCTCAGACATAGGACTGCTAACAACAAAATCCTGAATGCTCTGCACTCGTGCAGCAAGCTGATCCACACTAGTAATCAAGGTCTGAACATTCATGTCTGCAGCAAAGCTTACAGCCACTCTGAGAAAAAGGGGAAGGAAGAAAGAGGAGAAAAAAAAAACCTCAGAACTCCTTTTCTTTTAATCCCACTTCTGCAATGCATTAACTATTCATGGCCTGGCATACTGTTATGATCCCAATGGCAAGGATCTCAGAGATTACAGCAAAAGTCTGCAAACATAAATACCAGCTCATAGGGACGTGGTAACTAGGCTGACCATATACCTGATCCTAGCACAAACACTAACAGTAGCCGGGGAACGTGCCTACGTTGATCCTAGACGTCTCGCGCCAGCCGGAGAACTAACTAACCCTATCAGGGAAAATAAGACCTCTCTTGCCTCCAGAGAAAAGACCCCAAAAGTAACACAAGCCCCCAACAAATAATAACGGTGAGGTAAGAAGAAAAGACAAACGTAAGAATGAACTAGATTTTAGCAAAGAGAGGCCCACTGACTAATAGCAGAAAATAGTAAGATGACTTATATGGTCAGCAAAAAACCCTGCAAAATATCCACGCTGAATATCCAAGAACCCCCAAACCGACACACGGTGAGGGGGGAGAATATCAGCCCCCCAGAGCTTCCAGCAATATCAGGAATCACATATTGTACAAGCTGGACAAAAATATGAACAAAGCAAAATAACAAAAAATAAGAAAGCAGGACTTAGCTTATCTTGCAAAGAACCAGGACCTGAAGACAGGAGCAAACAGAAATGAACTGATTACAACGATGCCAGGCACTGGACTGAGAATCCAGGAAGTTTAAATAGCAACACCCCAGGCCTAACGAAGCAGGTGAGTACCAACCTGGTAAAAGACAATCCAAGTGCCAAATCACTAGTGACCACAAGAGGGAGCCAAGAAGTATAGTTCACAACACAGGTGGTCCCCTCTCGGGACGTCTTAATTACCTATCTGTACAATATCACAGAGGCTGCGTCTCCTATCCCTTTCTCTAAGCCGCCCCCCAAACTACAACTTTCTCAATCTTTCACTCTATTTCGCTACTAGACAATAGTCACGGGTAGGGTGGTTGAATGGAGTACGATGACCGGTGGAGGAGGTATGGTGTACACGAGGACGCGCAGGATGCGACATCTCTCAGTTGCTGGTTCAGAGCGTGGCACGGGATCGCGCTCGGTCTCACCACTAGACCGGTCACCCCTCGGACCCAAGAGACCACAGACAAACCAATAACGGCTGAAACACTAGCAAGTGTGACACATACAGAGTATATGATCTCCACTTACCGTGTTTGGAGGGTGATCAGTCCTCGAGGTCAGCCACTACGGGTGTCGTCCATGGACATCCAGGGATGGGTCCAGGGGGTCTCGGATTGCTGGCCACGCCCCACGTTGGAAGCGCCAAATTGTCGGGGTCGTCACGACAATAGCCTTCATTCACCAGTCATCCTAAATTAGTCTATGAGCATTGGTACCAGGTAAGACTGAGTCAGACAAAGAGCTGGTTCAGTCTCAGTGCATGCTCGTGCTTCTATAAGTATCAGCAACGATCACAGCAACTGAACTTTATTTCCTGATTCATAGCATCATGTAGTGTTAGGGGAAGGCGTGCAATAGGCGGGGTTAGGCGGGGTTTAAGCAATATATGTCTAGTATTCTGTCTTTCTGATTAGTCCTGACGTCATATGGTGGATCCTCCTCTCTTCACATTTCTCAAGTTTCGACTTCAACAGAAACGAAACTTAGCTTCTCAGAAACGAAAGTAGGGCATAGGTGAATACTGGCAGCCATTTTAAATATAGTTACATCTACATCAGCAAGCAGAAAGGGGAAAACTTTTTGTTTCACAGCATAAGAATATAAAAGTACAAAAAGTGTATAAAGATATATCTTTTCACCCTGACAGAACTACATGTCCCATGGCAGAACCGGAGGGTAGGAAATTGGAAGTGACTTGTCCACATTACACCTAAGGTACAGCAGCAACCAGAGCCCAGAGTCACCGTGGATAGAGACTCCAAGGAAATGCATCGAGTTGCCTACCGTGCAGGTACTGTCCGAGGACAGGAGAGAAAGAGGACCTTGTCAGGAAGCCGCAGGCAGCAAGGGACTAATATTCAGCGCATAGTGGAAGGCTCCCAATTAGTGTTGAGCATTCCGATACCGCAAGTATCGGGTATCGGCCGATACTTGCGGGTATCGGAATTCCGATACCGAGATCCGATACTTTTGTGGTATCGGGAATCGGTATCGGGATTAATATCAATGTGTAAAATAAAGAATTAAAATAAAAAATAGGGATATACTCACCTCTCCGGCGGCTCCTGGACTTTACCGCCGTAACCGGGAGCCGTTGTACCTAAGAATGCGCGCTTGCAGGGCCTTAGATGAGGTCACTGCGCTCTGATTGGTCCGTAGCGGTCGCGTGACCGCTACGCGACCAATCACAAAGCAGTGACGTCACCTAAGGTCTTTCAAGCGCTTGAAATACCTTAGAAGACGTCACTGCTTTGTGATTGGTCGCGTAGCGGTCACGCGACCGCTACGCGACCACTCAGAAGCTGCGGACGTCTTCTAAGGTATTTCAAGCGCTTGAAAGACCTTAGGTGACGTCACTGCTTTGTGATTGGTCGCGTAGCGGTCACGCGACCGCTACGGACCAATCAGAGCGCAGTGACCTCATCTAAGGCCCTTCAAGCACGCATTCTTAGGTACAACGGCTCCCGGTTACGGCGGTAAAGTCCAGGCTGCGTCGGAGGGTGAGTATATCCCTATTTTTTATTTTAATTCTTTATTTTACACATTGATATGGATCCCAGGGCCTGAAGGAGAGTTTCCTCTCCTTCAGACCCTGGGAACCATCAGAGATACCGTCCGATACTTGAGTCCCATTGACTTGTATTGGTATCGGGTATCGGTATCGGACTAGATCCGATACTTTGCCGGTATCGGCCGATACTTTCCGATACCAATACTTTCAAGTATCGGACGGTATCGCTCAACACTACTCCCAATCTGACTTGACCAAGGGGGTTCAATTAGTTTCCAGGCTGCCTGGACTCCACCGTCACCTGTTGCCGGTACTCTGGACTGAGATTGTCTACCAACAGTAAACCAGGTAAAGAGACTGCAGCCCTGTGTCCTCTGTTTATTTCCGGCACCACACCATCTTTGCCCAAACCCACCGGGAGCCCTGGGGACCCAGCTTCACCTGCGGGAAGCGATACCATCTTTGCTGCAGTACTATCACCCCCAGAGGACCCCTTAAGCAGCGTCGGTCACTCCTGACCGAGTACCACAGGTGGCGTCACGAACATTTCCTATTTCTACAATCTTTATTCAAATCCCTTTAAAGAACATCCCCTTTACTTGGGTGCGCAGGGCCCCAGACCGGGTCACTGCCACCGTGACCACCCCTTTAATAACGACCGGACCTGGTACCGAGTACCCCATGGCCCTGGCGTGCGTTCCATTTGCACTGGGGTCTGCTGTCTTCTTCAAGGTCCCCAGCTGTATCTGACAGCAGAGCTGTCGTAGGCCACCTATAAATGCAGGGGCTGAGTGTGATGCAGTGAATAATGAACTCAAGCAGACAAAATAAAGAGTGACTCATGAGGAGAAGATGTGCACCCAAGAAAGTACTGCAGGAGTCATTGTGGCTATCCATGCGTGGAGTAGCGTGGGCACCTCATACTGGAATGCTCACTTTGTGCAGCTCACTAAAAGTTCAGCTGACAATCTTTATGCCAATTTACATGTTAGTGTTATACAGTCCGATGTCACTATTTTATCTGCACTGGTTCTATAATGTACGATAATCATTATTCCACTATCCTTGTCTTGTATTTATGCTGCACACGGTACGCTATCATTGTGTGCATGTGGAGCACCCCCAAGGGCCGTGGGGTACTCGGGCCGGGTCGGACAGTTCTTAAAGGGGATGTGGTCACGGCAGCAGTGACCAGGTCTGTGGCCCTGGGTGTCCAATTAAAGGTGAAACAAAGTTTATGGGAAAGGGGATTTGATCGTGACGCCACCTTTCGTACTCGGCAATAAAGGTGTTAGCCGACGCTGCTTCAGAGTCCGCTGGGGCTGATGGTGATGCTGCAGAGTTGGTACAGCTCCCCACAGGTAGAGCTAAACCCCAGGGCAACTGTATGAATAAATGATGAGATGATGGTGGTTGTGGTAGGCTGGGCAGGTGTTGTGGAAATAATGCTGTCATGGCAACGATGACCCGGTCCGTGACCCTGTTCGTCCAATGAAAATAATGAAATGAAGGGGAATAAAGTTTATAGGGGAATTGTTCGTGACGCCACCTGAGGTACTTGGCCAGGGGTGGCCGACGCTGCATAAATGGACCCCTGGGGCTGATGGTGTTGCAGAAGAGTTGGTATAGCTCCCCACAGGTAGAGCTTAGTCCCCAGGGCAGTTAAACAAGTGTATGATAAAGTTATTGACGGGTGGTAGTGGTGCAGGGCAAGCGTCGCAGGAAAGAATTGAGATGACTCAACAAGATGCAGTCTTCACGTTTTACTCACATTTCTGATGCCATTTCCCAGCCGGGGTGCTGTGTCCTCCAGGTCAGTGGTCCTGGAAACTCTCCAGTAACTTGGGGCACTTGTCCAGAACCCCCTTTTATATGTCTTTCCTGGCTGTCTCACTGCGCTGGCTGCCTCCTCTCCTGCCCTGCACTTCACACCCAGTGTCCCGAGCCAGTAGTTGTGGGTCCTGTCGGGCGACATCTTCACTGTCCCCTTAACCCTCTATGTCTACCTTTTCAGCGAAGTAGGTGCAAGATTGGCTGTCACACTTACAGTCACGACAGACTCCGGGTTCCTAGTTAAGACCTGTAGTTCCTCCACTAGATCAGGGGCCGGTTGACCTTTCTGCTACCTCTGTCCCTGTACTGTCACTGTTTGTGTCTTGAGTCTCCTTTTTCTGCTGCTGTACTGGCCACTGCTGTTCGGGCCCGATGCTGTGGATGGCTGGGCTTCTCCCTTAATAAAATGTTGCATGGTAGCTTCTATTGTCCTGGGCACTTAAGCCTGTGTGGACTGTCTAGGCACTCTGGCCTTCTCCCCTAAATCAGGAAGTCCTCCCTGTCTTAACTGCAGCTGACCCCTCCTATCATGACTATGCACAATATTGTGTCCCATCTAGTGTCCAAACTTCAACACTACACTTTGCCTAGTTACAAGTACATGGAATATAACATTATATACATTAGGCACATAGCAGCTATAATAACTTTATCATAGGAGAAGGGGGTGGAGTATTATATGTACCGCTACATCCCCTACACCTGCTCCCTATGTACCAATCTGCATTTGGCAAACACCTTTGCAATAATCTCCCAAGGCCTTTTATAGGGAATCTGTTAGCAGTTTTTTGCTATTTAATCTGAGGGCAGCATGAGGTAGGGGTTGAGACACTGATTTCAGTGATGTGTCACCTATTAGGATGTGTGCTGTTGTTTTAATACCATGAGGCACTTTATCACTGCCGGACTACAGCTTGTGTGCATGCTGGTCCAACCTCACCCCCTCCACTGATTACAGAAAGCTATGGTTTTGGCAGGGTCAGCTTTCTGAGCTCTGCTAATTGCCACCTCTAAAAACTATGATTGTATCACAACTACGACCTCCAGTAAACTATGTGACACATCACTCAAATTAAGGTCTCTTTTACTACATTATGCTGCTCTAAGATGAGGTAGAAAAAAAAACTTGATGACAGATTTCAGGCTGGCTTATGTTATGAATTAGCCTAATCTTCCTCTATACTTTGCTCCAGCCAACTGGTTAATTATCATTCCTGCAACTCCAATCTTTTCCAGCATTCTTCTTCCACTACTAGCTAAGACCAATGTATCTTGTTGTTATTGTTCTTACTCTGCTAAATCTGCATTCAAGTTACAACTTTGTCTCCGATATCAAGTGTTTTTCAAACATTTTCTCATTGAAAGCAAGGTACCTGATTATAATCATCTCTGTGCGATTCCCATGCTGCTAAGTAACTGAACCTCTGCCGCAAGATTCCTGATTGTCTATAGATCATATGCTGTATCTGCACATAGCTGTATCTTTGTTTCAAGATATCTCTGTTAACCTATATGTCTCTGATTCTCCCAATTAATCCGCACATCTGGCTCTACTGCATCTGGTGCTACCAGCTTTGCTTGCCATACTTCCGACTTGTATAACCTACTGTCCCAGTCCTCGCTGATACAAATCAGTTCTTGAAAGTCCATTTCCATTGCTTAGTTGAATCTGGTCCATGCTATGCACCCTGACCACCTCCTTGAAATCCAACCTACCAGGATAACCCATAACACTAATGACCTTATGTAACGTTTTGCTAAAGATTTTTGCATTACAGTAAAAAAAATTAAATTAAATGTTAGCATGGTGGGTATTCTCACATTAATTGATTACCAGAAAAGGAGACCACTCTTGGTAATTTTGGGACAAGGGTCAGGCAGTGCAATAAGAAGTAAAATGTCTGAAAATGGGCATGAGTTTTTAACTCTTGCGCCAATTCCCCATCCCCTTGTAGAAAAATAATGAATTTCCAAAGGAGAAGTCTAAAAACTACTTTATCAATCACTTTTTTTGTAAACTGTTCACATCCTATGTTGGATGTAAAGAAACTCGGAATGTCAAAATGGTATACACAAATGGTAATCGTTAAATACCTCTGATTTACTGAGCATTTGAATACTTCAGTTAATCCCATCAGAAGACTGCATGGCCAGAAAAAAGACATTGATAATAGAATTCATTGTACCTTTGGCTTCATAAAGGAATTTAGTATTATTTGGAATTTACTGATAGGATATGATCATTCTGTAAAAATTCTATAGAGATGATTGTTGCCTTTATGATGCTACAACTTAACCAAGTTTGCTGATGACATGAAGCCCTGAAAAGGGATAAAAGGCCAAACGGGCTTTATGGAGGACAATAAAGCACCAAAATATTGTTTACTAATGCCAGGAAAACCTATTTATTCAGCATTTTAATCTAGTTAAGCATAATTATGTTATAGCACGAACTGCATATTTCCAGTATAAAAAAGTAGAGCTATTAGAAGTAATCAATGAATGGAACGATTTGAAGGACTCCTTTTATACATGGTGTTACCCAAGTAGGCTATTTATCAACACAAATTACTTTTTCATGGTCTTTCAGTTCAGCTATTGTGACCTACTGAATATTTTTTTATCCTTTTCTCGTCTATGAAAAGAAATGGCGGCAATATTCATACAAAGTGTTGGAGAATACAGCCATCTCCATACTATTTTGAAGACCAAGTACAACTCAGTCCCATAAAAAATAAGATTGATGATCTCTTAACAACAAGTTCTAATCTGTGTGGAAGCAGCAGAAAATGTTCAATTTTCCCACAGAGTCATTATAGCAGGACATGAAAATAGAGAAATAAATGTTGCCAAGAACCCTGGTTTGGCATCTACATCGGTGCTCCGTGCAACCAGACCAAGACCAACATCATGGGTGATTCTAGTAATTACTAGGCTCCCATGACATAGAGGCCATCTACGTGGAAGATGAGCCCAGGATTCTGACATTTCAGTGCTAACCAAGAAAGTTCGCACTGACCTGGTCTGGCTTCCATTGAGTACAACATGAACGCCAAAGCAGGGCCCTGTACATTTTTTTGCTCAATTTTACTAGTACATCAACAATAGCAGTCAGTTTAACACACATCTGGCAAACCGCGATCTCTCCCAGCTCACCCACAGAAATTGTCGTTAGTGTCAGCTAAGTGTTCATATGTTTTCAATGGTTAAGGTGAAGAAAATCGTTGCCAGCAGGCTTATAGAATCATAGAATGTTAGAGTTGGAAGGGACCTCCAGGATCATCGTGTCCACCCCCCTGCTAAACGCAGGATTCACTAAACCATCTCAGACAGATGTCTGTCCAGCCTCAGTTTGAAGACTTCCATTGAAGGAGAACTCACCACCTCTTGTGGCAGCCTGTTCCACTCATTGATCACCCTCAAAGTCAATAAGTTTTTTCTAATATCTAATCTGTATCTTCTCCCTTTCAGATTCATTCCATTGCTTCTCATGTTTCCATGTGAAAATGAGAATAACGATGATCCCTCTACACTGTGACATCCCTCCAGATATTTGTAGACAGCTAATAAAGGGAACCTGTCACCCCGTTTTTGCGATATGAGATAAAAATATCATTCAATGGGGCCTGAGCTCTGCTTTACAAGAGTGCCTCTATTATCCCCTGATACCCCACCTTTGCAGAGAAAATACCGTAGTAATCTCATCTTTTTCTGCTGTCAATCACCCCGGTCCGGTCCGATGGGCTGTGCCTAATCGCTGTCTCTCCCCCTGCTCCGCCGCATGTCAGACGTAACTCGATCTGTGAATAGCACAGTTTGCTCTCATTTTTTGCGTTTGCGCAGTGCATTTGCCGCTAGCGCATGCACAGTATGCTTTGCCCAACTGTGGGCAAAGCATGCAATACATCATTGCGCATGCGCCGTTTTTTTACTGTAACCTCTGTGCCCTGGAAGTCTCGGTATGTAAATTTGCATATTGAGACTTCCGGGCCACAGAGGTTACAGTGAAAAACCGGCTCATGCGCAATGATGTGTTGTATGCTTTGCCCACAGTTGGGCAAAGCATACTGCACAGGCACGAGATGACACTTTAATGCGCAGGCGCTAAATACAACACCAGGACGAAAATTCGTAGTGGAAGCCGCAGGTGGGGAGAATCGGCGATTAAGCCCCGCCCATCGGACTGGACCGATTGACAGCAGAAAATATCAAGATTAGTATGGTATTTTCTCTGCAAAGGTGGGGAATCGGGATAATTGAGGCACTCTTGTAAAGCAGAGCTCAGGCCCTATTGAACGATATTTTTATCTCATATCGCAAAAATGGGGTGACAGGTTCCCTTTAAGTCTCCTCTCTGCCTTCATTTTTGTAAGCTAAACATTCCCAGATCCTTTAACCGTTCCTTGTAGGACATACTTTGCAGTCCGCTCATCATCCTGGTAGCTCTTCACTGAACTTGATCCAGTTTTTCAATGTCTTTTTTAAAATATGGTGCCCAGAACTGGATACAGTATTCCAGAAGAGTCCTGACCAAGGTGGAGTAGAGGAAGATAAATTAATGTGATCTAGACTTTATACTTCTCTTAATACATCCTAGAACTGTGTTTGCCTTTTTTGCTGCTGCATCACATTGTTGACTCATGTGCAGTCTGTGATCTATTAGTATACCCAAGTGTTTTTCACATGTGCTGTTGCTTAGTTCTATTCCTCCCATTGTGTAGATGTATTTTTCATTTTTCTTTTCCAGATGTAGAATCTTGAATTGCTCCCTATTAAATGCCGATCTATTACTCATTCCCCATTGTTCAAGCTTATCTAGATCCTTCCGAATCCTTATTCTGTCTTCTCAAGTGTTAGCTATCCCTCCTAGCTGGGGCCAGGACAAAGCCTTATGGTACTTATGGTACTCCACTTGAAATTCTCTTTCAATTGGATGTGCAACCAGTTATCACCACTAGTGATGAGCGAGCACTAAAATGCTCGGGTGCTCGTTGCTCGGGTTAAGCAGATTGGAATACTCAGGTACTCGACCCGAGCAACAAGCCCAATGTAAGTCTATGGGAGACCTGAGTATTTTTACCGCGATTCCCCTTGGGGGTCCTTTTAAAAATGTCTGAAAATGATGGAAACACTGCTCAAATGACACAGGGACATCATTGGGATCGCCCCTGGAAGCATTCCTGACTCCTAGTTCACAGCTTTAATCAATTTTTTTCCGAGATTCATGCCACTTTTTCCGATGCCACAAAAAATACATTAAAACGAAACCGAAACGCTTTTTGGTTTTGCTGGGAAATATGTGAAGGTACATCCTTTGTAGGTTAATGACTTGCCTGTAAGGCCAAATATTTAACCCCAGACCGAAAATTTCCTCCCCCACTTAGGCTTAGTTCAGACGCAGTGTTTTTGAAGCGTTTTTCAACTTTAACATTGCTTTCAACCACTAAATATGCATTCACTGGGAAATGTCATTGTAACATTTAACAACCCTAGCTGGCCATGTGGTGTGTGACACATAAGGAGGGACTCCTAAAGTCACAGAGCCTATTTTTACTGGTGCATCAGGCGGCATTAATCTTCTTAATGGGCCATTATTAAACTGTGGGTCTCCAAAACTGTTGTGAGTGGATGGGCTCCTAAGAATTACGACGCACCACAATACCCCTTTCATAAGATGTCCAGGGGGGACGCCTGAAAAAGTGTTGCATTGAATTCAAGGCCTGCCCTGCTACCAATTCATATGCACCCCATTACGCCTTTGAACCCATATACTGGATGGGCCCAGGAAAATCCACTTCACAATATGCATTTTGTACTCCGTACTCCTTTGTTTTACACATTGGCAGCAAGGCCAGCCTTGCTGCATATACATATGCACCCCATTACACCTTGGAATCCACATACTGGATGAGCCCATGAAAATCCACTTCACAATATGCATTTTGTACTCCCGTACTCCTTTGTTTTACACATTGGCAGCAAGGCCAACCCTGCTGCATAGTCATATGCACCCCATTATGCCTTGGAGCCCACATACTGGATGGACCCCTGAAAATCCACTTCACAATATGCATTTTGTACTCCCGTACGCCTTTGTTTTACACATTGGCAGCAAGGCCAGCCCTGCTGCATAGTCATATGCACCCCATTACGCCTTGGAACCCACATACTGGATGGGCCCCTGAAAATTCACTTCACAATATGCATTTTGTACTCCTTTGTTTTACACAATTCACCGTACAGAACAGAGCACGTTCACCCTGGTGTTCTAGTGTCAGTTAACGGACACATTGCAGGAGACAGAGTTAAGAAGTAGGCCCAATGTAATGTATTGCCCAATTCCCCAATGTGGGGTTATGTTGTTACTAAATAAAATAGTGCCATCACAGCCCCCGTGCCCAAAATGCACCGGCCTATAACAGTACAGAGCACATTCACCCTGGTCATCTGGTGGTTCTGGATGATGAGGTTGAGGATAAGGAGGAGGATAACAACCAACAGAACAAATCTGGAAGCGTATACCCATGTGTGGTTGTGAAGACGTGAATGAGAATACACCTCCCCAAAAGAGAGAATATATTTGAGGATAAGTTTAGTTGTTTTCACTTGGTGGTGTACAGAAGTCTTTCCCAATCCAGTCCCTGTTCATTTTTATGAGTCAGCCTGTCAGCGTTTTCAGTTGACAGGCGGATGAACTTATCTGTTATAATTCCAGAAAACCTAAACACAAGGATCCCTAAAATATAACTTTTATTTAACAACAGTTAAAATGTCCTCTTAACATAGACTATCAAAAATAATAATAATAACACAATAAATTATGTGCCTATAAGGTCCTAGGGCATCACTACACTTATACCTACCTAGCAGTGGGGGTAGGCACCCTGAGTTACTGCGGTAGGTGCCCCCACTCAACGTCGACTAACCCTAAAAAATCCCTAAGAATCCCTAAATAGGGAAACCTGAGACAATACTAAGAAGTCCCTATGGAAAAAATACTACCTAGCAGTGGGGGTAGGTGCTCTAATGTGAAGCGGTATGCGCCCCCACTCAACGTCGACTCGCCCTTGGATCCCTACAAAGTCCCTATTTAGGGATAGAGACTTGTATTGAGACTGAGTATTGTCTCAGGTTTCCCTATTTAGGGATTCTTAGGGATTTTTTAGGGTTAGTCGACATTGAGTGGGGGCACCTACCGCAGTAACTCAGGGTGCCTACCCCCACTGCTAGGTAGGTATAAGTATTTAGGGATCCTTGTGTTTAGGTTTTCTGCGTTTTCTAGGATTCCATTATATCCTGTTTTGTGGTTCTGTTATAATTCCACCAGTGGCACTAAAAACCCGCTCTGACAGAACAGCAGGGCAGGCCAGGACCTCCAAGGCGTAGAGAGCCAGTTCATGCCACGTGTCCAGCTTGGATACCCAATAATTAAAAGGCACAGAGGAATCCCGAAGGACGTTTGTACGATCTGCAAGGTACTCCCTCAGCATCTTCCCAAACATTGCACTTCTTGTGACAGCAACGGCCTTGCCTCTGTTCCGGCACGATGGGAGGGTCTGAGAAAACTGCCCCAGAACTTTGCAACTGTTCCCCTGCCTGAGCTGAATTGTACTTCTGTCTCTCTCACTTGGACTCCTTGGTTATACAACAAACTCTGACGTCTGCTGCCAGCATTCTCACATGAGGATTCCGTTACAAGGGCCCTCTGGTACAGCAACATTTTAGTACACCTCTCTGCCTCTGGTAGAAGAGATTGAAAGTTCTCCTTGTAGCGTGGGTCTAGAAGTGTCACCAACCAGTAATGAGTGTCACCCCAAATTTTTATAATGCGAGGGTCACGTGAAACGCAGCGCAACATAAAGTCAGCGATGTGTGCCAGACTGCTAACAGGCAAGACTTCCGTGTCCTCACCAACAGGACGATTGACCATGCTGTCCTCGTCCTCCTCATCCTCCTCCCGGTCCTCAGGCCATCCCCGCTGAACAGACGGTATGACAGCTGTGTTTGTAGTACCGTCTATAGCGCATGAAAGTAGCTCCTGTTCTTCCTCCTGCTCCTCATTGACTACCAATCCACGATGAGACGACATCAGGCTGGGCTGAGTGTAATCCCCGTGTATGGTTCCTTGCTCCATGTCCTCGTGCTCTGCCTGCAATGCATCCTCTTTAATTGTGAGCAGAGAGGTTTTCAGAATGCTGAGAAGCAGGATGGTGACGCTAATTATGGTGTCATCGCCGCTCACCATCTTGATGCAGTCCTCAAAGTTTTGGAGGATGGTACATATGTCAGACATCCATGTCCACTTCTGAGGTCTTATGTGTGGAGTCTGAACTGAATATCAACGGCCTTGTTGATGTTGGTAGTCAACAACTGCCCTCTTCTGCTCACAAATCCTTTCCAACATATGCAGGGTAGAGTTCCAGTGCGTGGGGACATCACACACCAGCCGGTGAGCTGGAAGCTGCAAATGCTGCTGAAGCATGGCAAGGGCGGCTGAAGTTGTAGCTGACTTTCTAAAATGGGCAGACAGACTGTGTACTTTCAATAGCAGATCTTGCAGCTCCGAGTAGCTTTTCAGAAAACGTTGAACCACGAGATTAAGCACATTGGCCAAGCAAGGTACATGTGTGAGTTCACCTTGCCTCAGAGCCACCACCAGGTGATGGCCATTGTCACACATGACCATGCCTGGCTGTAGGTTCAGCGGTGTCATCCAAACATCTGACTGCTCTTTCAGTGCTGTCCACAACTCTTCTGCATTGTGCGGTTTGTCACCTATGCAATGCAGATTAGCTTCAGCACAGCCTGTTGCCGCTTGGCTGAGGCAGTGCTACAGTGCTTTCAGCTTCTGACTGATGTGTTGATTTCAGAGATGGAGGATGAAGAGGAGGAAGAGGTGCAGGAGCTGTAGACTGTGGGGGCAACCCTGATTGACATAGGGCCAGCAATCATCAGCATGGGGAGGATGTATTCCATCCCAAGGTCCGACTGGGTCCCGGCTTCCACTATGTTAACCCAGTGTGCCGTCAGTGAGATGTACCGTTCCTTCCCGCAAGTACTTGTCCATGTGTCCGTGGTTAGGTGGACTTTCCCTGCAACAGCATTGTTGAGTTTGGTCCACAAAGTCGGGTGCTTTGATGCCATGTGCCTGATCATGCTGGTCAGGCTGGTTGTTTTGCTACCCCTGCTGATGCGCGCATGGCAGGTGCTGCAAGTGGCCTGTTTGGGGTTATCGGCAGAGTCTTTAAAAAATAACCAGACTCGGGAAGATCTCACAGGTGGAATAGCAACAGGGGTGCCCCCGTAGGACAGTGGGGTACTTGTAATCGGGCCCTTCGGTTCTCAAGGGGGATGTCACGGTGGCTGACCCGGTCCGTGGCCCTAGGGATGTCCGTGTAAAAGGAGGGAAAGGTCTTTAAAGGGATAGAGTTCATGTTCGTGATGCCACCTGTGGTATTCGGTCAGGGTGACCGATGCTGCTTGGGGGTCCGCTGGGGTGATGTTATGGCAGCTAGATGGTATACCTTCCCACAGGTGAAGTGTATCCCCAGGGCTTCCCAGTGTGTAGATGGTGGATGGTGTGAGGTGCAGTGAAGAACGAGGACACAAGGTTGCAGTTTCTTTACCTTTTTACTGATGGCTTCAGCATCCACAGTCCAGGGTACGGACCACAGGGTAGGCAGAGTCCGGCCGGTCTGAAGGCAAATCCAGAGTCCCCTTATCCAGGTGGAAATCAGTAGCCTTCCTCTAGTGCCTGGATGTTGTGGTACCTTACTGCTGAGCCTCTCATAAGATCCTCACAACTGTTGTAGATGTTCTAGATATTATTTCTTTCTCTATGTCCCGTAGATGGATAGGAACAACCCGTATGACTGGTGGCCTGAGGCTTTTTACAGGGACTCTAGCACGCCCCAGCCTCCAAGAAGTGCCACCGTGCCTCCTGGGTGTAGGTGTGGATAGGTAACTTGAAATTAGCTGTCCTGCCAGTCTCTGAAGTAAAGCGTAGAGATCCTTACTCCCTCAGTATTCTGGCTACCGGATTCCTGCGCTTCAGAAGGAAGCAGCCTTTTGCAGGGCAGAACTCCTTCTGGTTTCCTCTCCTGTGCTCTGCTTTCCTGCACACTCTCTGCAATATGTTCGCTTGTTGTGTCTTTTCCCAGGAGCTGCAGCACTTCAGGCTCCAGGACTCCACTCCTTCCTCTGTTTTCCTGACATGAACTGAACTCTGAACCCCTTTTCCCTCCAGATCAGGATGTTTTATAGCAGAGTTCACCTTAAACAGGCTTAGAGCTCCCCCTTCTGGTCTGGAGTGTGAACATGTTGCATGCATTGTGTTACCTGACAAAGAGATCTCCTTTATTGCCTTCAGACGTAACATCACTCCCCCTTAGAGGAGAATAATATTACTGCAACAACCAGGACCATGGGGCGCTTCACAACTTCACTCATGTTGGTGTTACGGGGAACGGATGCACGCCTTCTGTCTGTGGCCACCACACTGCTTCTTCCTGCCTGTTGGGGGATATTCCTCCTTCCCCCTGTGTGCTGCTGTCCTCGCTATGCATGTCCTCCTGCCAGGTTGGGTCACTCACTATGTCATCCAACACCTCATCTTCCACATCTGTACCCTGCTCCTCCTCCTGACTTTCTGGCAATTGTGTCTCATCATCGTCCACCTCTTGTGACACTTTCCCACCGTCGCCTTTGTGTGACCTGGGCTGGTCAAAGCTTTGGGCAGCTCTACATGTGATATCATCTGTCCTCACTTGAAGTTGACCGGCAGAGACTCCAGAATCTTGAAATGGAAAACTGAACAGCTCTTCAGAGTGTCCAAGTGTGGGATCAGTTGTCTCAGGGCACTCGGCATGGTGGGAGAAAGGAGTATCAGGGTGAGGAATATCTGGGCCATACTCACAGCTACTTAGGCTTGACCAAGTGGAAGACTTGGTGTTGGTGGTGGTGGCTAAGTGACTGGAAACATTATCCTCTATCCAACCAACAACTGTTTCACACTGGTCTGGCTTCAATAGTGGTGTGATGCGGTCCCCTAGAAACTGGGACAGGAAGGTCGAATGAGAAGATGTGGGTCTTTGTTGTTGCCCACTATCACCTTGGCCACAGCCTCGTCCTCTGCATGCACCATCATCATCACATCCATTTCCCCATCCCTTGCCCCTTGCCTTGCCCATTTTAAATGGACTACTGCACTATTTCAAATCCTCAACACAAATATATTTATTAGTAGTGAAATAATATCTGATCAGTATGCCTGCAAATCTACGATTTTTCCAACCCAAACACCAGGCAGGTCTCAGCCTGATAGAACAGACTGTATTCAATTTTTGTTTTGTTTTTTTTGTGAAGTAAATGTATACTAAATAGTACTGTATAGAATTACAGTATAAGACAGGAAAAAAAGAGGTACACCGGCCTACAATGCCCAAACTTGGAGCACGCAGATATATGAAGGCTGTCATGGAAATACCACACTGGCAAAAATGTGGCCTTTTTTTATATGCTAAATAGTGCTGTATAGAATTAGAGTATCAGACAGCAAAAAAAGAGGACACCGGCCTACAATGCCCAAACTTGGAGCACGCAGATATATGAGGGCTGTCACGGAAATACCACACTGGCAAATGTGTGACTTTTTTTATGCTTAATAGTGCTGTATAGAATTAGAGTATCAGACAGCAAAAAAAAGGACACCGGCCTGCAGTGCCCAAACTTGGAGCATGCAGATATATGAGGGCTGTTACGGAAAGACCACACTGGCAAATATGTGGCCTTTTTTATATGCTAAATAGTGTTGTATAGAATTACAGTATCAGACAGCAAAAAAAGAGGTACACCGGCCTACAATGACCCAACTTAGACCACGCAGATATATGAGGGCTGTCACGGAAAGACCACACTGGCAAATGTGTGGCCTTTTTTATATGCAAAATAGTGCTGTATAGAATTAGAGTATCAGACAGCAAAAAAAGGGGTACATCGGCCTACAATGACCAAACTTGGAGCAGGCATATATATGAGGGCTGTCACGGAAATACCACACTGGCATATATGTGGCCTTTTTATCTTTTTTATGCTAAATAGTGCTGTGTAGAATTACAGTATCAGACAGCAAAAAAAGAGGTACACCGGCCTACAATGCCCAAACTTGGAGCACGCAGATATATGAGAGCTATCATGGAAAGTTGTGGCCTTTTTATTTATGCTAAATAGTGCTGTATAGAATTACAAACTGTATAGTGCTGTATAGAATTACAGTATCAGACAGCAAAAAAAGAGGTACACCGGCCTACAATGCCCAAACTTGGAGCACGCAGATATGAGAGCTATCGTGGAAATATGTGGCCTTTTTATTTATGCTAAATAGTGCTGTATAGAATTACAAACTGTATAGTGCTGTATAGAATTACAGTATCAGACAGCAAAAAAAGATGTACACCAGCCTACAATGTCCAAACTTGGAGCACACAGATATATGAGGGCTGTCACAGAAAGACCACACTAGCAAATATGTAGCTTTTTTTTAATATGCAAAACAGTGCTGTATAGAATTACAGTATCAGACAGCAGAAAAAGAGGTACACCGTCTACAATGAGCAAACTTGGAGCACGCAAATACTGTATATGAGGGCTGTAATCGGAAAGACCACACTGGCAAATATGTAGCCTTTTTTATATGCTAAATAGAGCTGTATAGAATTACAGTATCAGACAGCAAAAACCGGCCTACAATGAGCAAACTTGGAGCACACAGATATATGAGGGCTGTCACGGAAATACCACACTGGCAAATATGTGGCCTTTTTATATTTTTTTTATGCTAAATAGTGCTGTATATAATTAGAGTAACATACAGCAAAGAAAGTGGTACACCGGCCTACAATGACCAAACTTGGAGCACGCAGATATATGAGGGCTGTTACGGAAATACGACACTGACAAATATGTGGCCTTTTTGTAATTTTGGAAGCTAAATAGTGCTGTATAGAATTAGAGTCTCGGACAACAAAAAAAGGGCTCCACCGGCCTACAATGCACAAAGTTGGAGCACGCAGATATATGAGGCCTTTTTCGGTGAATTTAAAACACAAAGAAAAGAAAAAGCGGCACAAGGCTAGCACACACAACTATGCTACATATGCCTGACTGTCATGTCGGACGCTGTTCAGACCAGGTCGTCCGACAGACAGCGGTAATTCCGCTTTTGACCACTATTTACTCATTGGCGTCTGCTAGATTTTGTCTAGCTCTTCCGGGGTTAATTTACCTGATCCTCGGATTGGAAGCTGGGCCATTTCCATGGCCTTTAAATAGTTCTCCTGATCATTGGGCGTCGCCGATTATAGCTTCTGTCTTGCGTTGTTATCTCGGTCTGGAGTGGAGAGCTGGTGGTTGGAGATTCGTTGCTGGTGGTGTATATTCCTTCGTCTTATTTACTCCTTCCTATATTTGTGTTTATTTTGCCCTGCACATTTATAGTGTATTCCTGAGTGTCTGCGGCGTGGTGTATATTTTCCTTTATCCTTGTCTGTGCTAACTGTGGGTATTTAAGTATTACCTCTTCACTGGGTGGTGGGTGCAGGTTTCAGCCTAGGGCTGAGCTCAGGAGTTAGGGTGAGGTTCGAGGCCTGAACATGCACACCATCAATGTAAACTTCAGGTAGAGGGTCAGTCAGGATTTCCCTAGTCTTAGGGAAATTGCAGGAGCCCGGGTTATTAACTCTCGCTCACCAAGTCTCTCCCTGACATTATAATCGGCCCAACAACAACAAAGAAAAAAAAGAAAAAAAAAAGGGGGTTTCTTTTTTTTTTGTTTTGTCATGGATCCCATGACTTCCATAACCCGCCAGTTGGAGGCGCTGTCCCTACAGGTCACTGAGTTGAGGGGGGCAATGCAGCAACAGGGACTAGCAGTGTCCAATGTGCAAGTTGGAGCGACAGGAAGAGTTACTGAGCCTAAATATCCGTTGCCTGAAAAATTTGCTGGGGAACGCAGTAAATTTGTTTCTTTTCGTGAAGCGTGCAAACTATATTTCCGTATGCGCTCGATATCTTCGGGTAATGGGGCTCAGCGTGTGGGCCTGGTGTTGTCATTGTTAAGTGGGGATCCCCAAACATGGGCGTTTTCTTTGCCATCTGATTCTGCGGCATTTGCCTCTGTGGAGAGTTTTTTTTCTTCTCTTGGGAAAATCTACGATGAACCTGACAGAATGGCTCTGGCAGAATCTAAAATACGCTCTATTCGCCAGGGGGAGCGAGTAGCAGAGGATTACTGTTCTGAATTTCGTTGCTGGGCGATCGATACCCAATGGAATGATGCAGCATTGCGGAGTCAGTTTATACATGGGATTTCTGGAAGGGTTAAAAAAGTCCTTCTGATGTACGAGACTCCTACTTCTCTAGATTCCGCTATGAGTCTGGTTGTCCGCATTGATCGCCGTTTGCGTCAGGGGGAGCATGAGACACCGCCTATGGGAGAGGGTTTAGGTTCACGTGAGGTTGCTGCAGGTGAGCCCACGGAGCCTATGCAAATCGCAGGGGTGTCACATGTCAAGCATCGAGCCCCTGAGCTCAGGAAGCAGGGAGCCTGTTTTTACTGTGGTAAAACTGGTCATTTTATTAACATCTGTCCTCTGCTGCCTAAGAAAGACGCAACGGCGGAAAACTTCTGAGCTCAGAGGGTGTGGAGGAGACCAGTCTGAGCTTATGTATATCCTCCATGGTGGTTTCTCAGTGCATGCTCCCTGCTAAGGTTTTTGTTGCTGGCAGTGAGCTGCCAATTACTGTTTTTCTGGATAGTGGTTCAGCCACAAATCTCATTGATGAGGGGTTTGCGCGCACAGCAGGTTTTAGGATTGAAAAACTGTCTCATCCTATCCGCGTGGTCACCATCAATGCTGCTCCTCTCTCTTAGGGGGAGATTACTGAATTTGTGGCTGAGGTGAAACTCCACATTGGAGTTCTACATTCTGAGCGGGTTACATGTAAGGTGCTCAGGAATCTTCCTGCTCAGGTGGTTTTGGGTTTTCCTTGGTTGTCTATGCACAACCCGGTAATTGACTGGAAAACTCAGGACATAATTCGGTGGAGCGAGTTCTGCCAGGAGAATTGACTGGCCACATGTGTGGCTGCGGTGACTTCAAGCGTTCCGGAGTCACTTCAGGATTTTGTAGATGTGTTCTCTGAGAAGGGTTGTTCAGAGTTGCCGCCACATCGTCCTTATGACTGTTCTATCACGTTTAAACCAGGGGCCAAATTACCTAAAGCAAGGATGTTTAACATCTCCGGTCCGGAGAGACAAGCGTTAAAAGATTACATTGCGGAAAGCTTGAGCAAAGGGCACATCAGGCCGTCATCCTCGCCGGTGGCAGCAGGGTTCTTCTTTGTGAAGAAGAAAGATGGTGGATTACGCCCGTGTCTGGATTTCAGGGAGTTGAACCAGATTACGGTTCGTGATCCATACCCTATGCCTCTGATACCAGATTTGTTCAACCAGGTGGCAGGTGCTAAGTGGTTCACCAAGCTTGACCTCAGGGGGGCGTACAACCTCATAAGAGTCCGTCAAGGTGATGAGTGGAAGATGGCTTTTAATACCCCTGAGGGTCATTTTGAAAATTTGGTGATGCCGTTTGGGTTGACTAACGCACCTGCAGTGTTCCAACATTTCATCAATGATGTATTCTCGCATGTTTTGGGGAAATTCGTTATCGTGTACCTAGATGACATTCTCATATATTCTTGCGACCGTGAGGCTCATTTAGATCATGTCAGGCAGGTGTTACAGCTTCTCAGAGAGAATAAGCTGTATGTTAAACTTGAGAAATGTGTATTTTCTGTTGAAGAGTTGCCTTTCTTGGGTTATATTGTGTCTGCTTCTGGTTTTAAAATGGACGCCGCTAAGGTGCAGGCGGTGCTGCATTGGGAACGTCCTGATAACCTGAAAGCACTTCAGCGGTTCCTTGGGTTTTCTAACTACTATAGGAAATTTATCAAGGATTTTTCCATCATTGCTAAACCGCTAACTGACATGACTAAAAAGGGTACCAATTTCTCTGTTTGGCCTGAGGCTGCTGTGCGCGCATTTGAATTTCTTAAGAACAGTTTTGTTTCAGCCCCCATTCTTGTGCAGCCAGACGTATCTAAACCATTTGTTGTGGAAGTCGATGCATCTGAGGTTGGTGTGGGGGCGGTACTATCTCAAGGCTCATCTTTGAGTGGTTTACGTCCGTGCGCCTATTTCTCCAAGAAACTGTCATCCGCCAAACGTAACTACGATATCGGCAACAGGGAGTTGTTGGCTATTAAGTTGGCCTTTGAGGAATGGCGACACTTCTTGGAGGGGTCGGTCCATCAGGTAACTGTTATTACCGATCATAAGAATCTGCTGTATTTGGAGTCAGCCAAGCGTCTGTCCCCCAGGCAGGCTCGCTGGGCATTGTTTTTCACGCGGTTCAATTTTGTGGTCACTTACAGACCGGGGTCTAATAACACTAAGGCGGATGCTCTGTCCAGGTGTTTTCCGGGGGGAGAACCTCGGGAGGATCCAGTACCCATCCTCCAAAAGGGTGTTGTGGTTTCGGCTCTCACTACCGAGGTTGAGGCTGAGATTGCCAAGGCTCAGGAGGAGGTACCATCTGAGCTTCCCGTCAACAAATCTTTTGTTCCGCTTCATCTCCGCCTAAAGGTTTTGGCGGAGCATCATGATGCTGTCCTGGCTGGTCACCCAGGGGTTAGAGGTACCTTGGAGTTGGTGTCACATCGGTTTTGGTGGCCCAAGATCCGACAGGACGTGGTCTCATACGTGTCAGCTTGTACCACGTGCGCTAGGGCTAAGACGCCCCGCTCCCGTCCTGTTGGCACACTACTTCCTCTTGAGGTACCTAGTAAGCCATGGACGGAAATCTCCATGGATTTCATCACTGATTTGCCCTCATCAGCTGGAAACACGGTCATTTTGGTGATTGTTGACCGTTTTTCTAAAATGTCGCACTTTGTGTCTTTGCCTGCGTTGCCTAACGCTAAGACTCTGGCTCAGGTATTTGTGCAGGAGGTGGTCAGACTTCATGGGGTTCCGTCTGACATCGTGTCTGATAGGGGGTCTCAGTTTGTGGCAAAATTTTGGAGAGCGTTTTGCTCACGGCTGGGAATCAAGTTATCTCATTCTTCGGCGTTTCATCCTCAGTCAAATGGTCAGACTGAGCGTATGAACCAAAATTTGGAACAGTACTTACGCTGCTTTGTCTCTGATAACCAGGAGGAGTGGTCTACCTTTCTTCCTTTGGCTGAGTTTGCCATCAATAATCACCGCCAGGAGTCGTCTGGGGAGTCTCCGTTTTTTTGTGTTTACGGGCTACATCCTCAATTTTGTACCTTGAGTCAGAGGGGCTCTTCCGGCGTTCCGGAGGAGGACCAGTTAGGAACACAATTGTCATCAGTCTGGAGGAAAGTTAAACAGCGCCTGTTGAGTGTGGGTGCTAGGTACAAACGTGTGGCTGACAGTAGGTGTGTGCCAGGTCCGGACCTGAGTGTGGATGACTGGGTGTGCTTATCCACAAAAAACATAAGACTCAAGATACCGTCCCTTAAATTGGGTCCACGGTTTATTGGTCCATTTAGGGTCACCGCCGTCATTAACCCAGTTGCGTACCGATTGGAGCTCCCTACGGTGTATAAGATACACAACGTGTTCCACAGGTCTCTTCTAAAGAAGGTGGTGGGTTCTGTGGACGCGGCGCCTATGCCACCTCCAGTCTTGGTGGATGGTAATTTGGAGTTTGAAGTCTCCAAGGTGGTTGACTCTTGTGTAGTGCGTCGCACTTTACAGTGCTTGGTACACTGGCGTGGTTATGGGCCTGAGGAGAGGTCCTGGGTACCAGCCTCAGACATTCATGCGGATCGGCTGGTCAGGGTTTTTCATCGTCGCCATCCAGACAAGCCGGGTCCTATAAGCCGTGAGGGCCCTGGGGTCCCTCGTAGAAGGCGGGGTACTGTCATGTCGGACGCTGTTCAGACCAGGTCGTCCCACAGGACGCAGGAGCGCTATCCCCCATCCACTAAGGGTACTAAGCCTACATGTCCACCAGCAAGACGCAGATGCGCCGCTGTTACCCCTCTACAAGGCTGTATCCAGAACTGGCAAATCCATTAAACCACATACAACTTACCAGCAATTTAAGGCTGATACATTGGCACCTGCAAAAAAGGTTGTCTCCAGTGACATACCAACTTTCTATTTGAGTCACATATGCAAACAACAGCAAGACGCTGATACACCGCTGCTATTCCTCAGCAAGGTCATACTCAGAGAAAAATCTACTATCAGGCCATACTTGGTATCAAAAAGACTGTACCTGCCCCTTGACACTACAGGAATAACATCCTCATTACCATAAGAGCCACTCATAAATCCTGGAATAAGTGCGACTTTAGAGTAAGACCCGGGAGGGTCGAAACGTCAAACCACTCAGTCGCTTATACTGCCTACTATTTGATCTGTCACATTTGATTTTCTGTTTTCACTTGAATAAATTAGCAAATTTCAAAAAATCCTTTTGTTTCTAAGATATTCCACACAGGGAGTGCGGTGGATTTTAATAATACAGACCAGGTCGTCCGACAGACCGCGGTAATTCTGCTTTTGACCACTATTTACTCATTGGCATCTGCTAGATTTTGTCTAGCTCTTCCGGGGTTAATTTACCTGATCCTCGGATTGGAAGCTGGGCCATTTCCATGGCCTTTAAATAGTTCTCCTGATCATTGGGCGTCGCCGATTATAGCTTCTGTCTTGCGTTGTTATCTCGGTCTGGAGTGGAGAGCTGGTGGTTGGAGATTCGTTGCTGGTGGTGTATATTCCTTCGTCTTATTTACTCCTTCCTATATTTGTGTTTATTTTGCCCTGCACATTTATAGTGTACTCCTGAGTGTCTGCGGCGTGGTGTATATTTTCCTTTATCCTTGTCTGTGCTAACTGTGGGTATTTAAGTATTACCTCTTCACTGGGTGGTGGGTGGAGGTTTCAGCCTAGGGCTGAGCTCAGGAGTTAGGGTGAGGTTTGAGGCCTGAACATGCACACCATCAGTGTAAACTTCAGGTAGAGGGTCAGTCAGGATTTCCCTAGTCTTAGGGAAATTGCAGGAGCCCGGGTTATTAGCTCTCGCTCACCAAGTCTCTCCCTGACACTGACAAACTATTATTTCTTAACAGGCCTCAGTCTGACAGAACAGACTGTATATTTTTGTTTTTTGGGGGTAAATTTTTTTGGGAAAAAATCCAACTAGATATATAGTAAAGAAGCTGCAGCAGCAGCAGCAGACAGTTATGGAGCTTTGGGAAGGATGCAGTGGGAGCAATGGACGCACATACAGTGCCTGCAGGCCTTGCACTGATGTGGATATGCTGTGCCCTGCCTACTTAGCGCAGCAACATCTGGACCCACGAATTAGCCCTAAAAAGGACTGTTGGTTTCTCTGGAGTTGTGGATGTAAGAGTTGCAGACCTACACTACTTCTAAAAACCACGATTCTGACCCTATTTCGGCACCAGCTCTCCCTACTCTCGCTGAAACAGGAACAGAATGCGGCGAGCAGGGCGGCGCCAGGTCTCTTATACTCGGGATGATGCTGTACAGTCAAGCCAATCACTGCACGACCACAACAAAGATGGTTGCGGTGTTTAATGGCCTGGCAGACAATCCCTGCACCGTGATTGGGTCTCTAAAGTCCGCCAAAAATGCTGGGTGGAGACATTAGTTACCGCCGAATAATCCCAGGAATGCTTGCTGCTCGCCGAGTACACCGAGCATAGTGATACTCGGGCGAGTAACGAGCAGTCGCGAGCACGTTCGCTCATCACTAATGTCTATCTATCACATGGTATGATGACTGCCAATTGGAGGTCTTTGACTCTGAGGATGCTAGATCCATAGACTTACCAAACGCATTACTGATTTAGGGGTTACTATAGATCAATTTGGGTACTCAAACCAAGCACAAATCAGAACTGCTCATTGAAATGTTTTGCTCAGCGGTGACTTCAACTTTTACAGGCTAGATTCTTACTGATGTGTCTATTAAATCCTCAGGTGGCCCAATTCACCATCAATGTGTTCCACAGTCTGATTGCGGCAGCATTACTTGTAGTGCTACATCGCACCATATGAAACTCTGACCCGATAATATCTGGATATCAGGATATTCCAGCACATTCTCGGTATTTCTTCTGTGCCTATTCTTTGTATTTTTTAGGCTACATTCACATATTTGTGTCTTTTTTATGTTCATATTGTCTCTATTACCTCTGTTTGCATGCTTTTTATTCTCATCCATTTTTAAAAGCTGAAGCAGGTGGACTGTCTGAAGTCCTATTTATCTCAATAATTTATCAGTGAAAAACAGATGAAACTCGATTGGAATTATGAAGTAGAAAGTCTATCCTCCATATGTCATCAGCTTAATTGTAAAGTGCTGCGGAATATGTTGGCGCTATATAAATACAAATTATTATTATTATTATTATTTATAAAGATACTCATCAATGTTACCTGCTGATTCTAATCTTCCAAACAGATGAGAAAAGGATGTGCTCTGAGTTTCACGGATCAGACACACAGATATGTTTTTAAAACTGACGTGTGAACTGATCAATTAAAGGGAACCTGTCACCTGAATTTGGCGGAACCGGTTTTGGGTCATATGGGCGGGGGTTTCAGGTGTTTGATTCACCCTTTCCTTACCAGCTGGCTGCATGCTGGCCGCAATATTGGATTGAAGTTCATTCTCTGTCCTCCGGAGTACACGCCTGCGCAAGGCAATATTGCCTTGCGCTGGCGTGTACTCCGGAGGACAGAGAATGAATTTCAATCCAATATTGCAGCCAGCGGGTAAGGAAAGGGTGAATCAAACACCTGAAAACCCCGCCCATATGACCCAAAACCGGTCCAGCCAAATTCAGGTGACAGGTTCCCTTTAACTCAATGGATCCATTGAGTTAATTGATCAAGATAAGAATTAACACCTTCACCCAGCTCAAGCAATTCCTCTACACTTGGACATCACCAAATGGACAGCATCACAACCAGATTGACTACATCCTCTGCCAGAAAAAGTTGAAGGGATACATTTTTTTTGCAAAATATTTCCAGGTGCAGATTGTGGGCTTGATCATCAACTTATAGTTAAAGTCAGGATCAGACTATGCAAGAGTAAGCATCCAGCCAAGCAGACAAAGTTTGACATCAGTGAGATCCATGAGCAGTATGTATAGAACTGATAGGTTTAACCTGCTGAGACGGAAAGAAGAAGGAAACCCAGAAAAATTGTGGGAAGATCAAAAGAACAATCCTTCCAAAGAGAATTCAGAAAAGACAAGAACAACTTCCTGAATGCTCAACGCAGAAACCTCGAAGAAGCCCAAAAGAAGGAACACACCAGGGAATTATTTTCCATCGTAACACAAGTGAACAAGCCATTCTTTGCTTTATCAACCAACCATCAAAGACCTTGATAGAAAGGAAATTAGCAACCGGCAGGGGGTCCAGCAGATATGGAAAGAATACAAGGAGAAACTATATGCCACCATCAGCATTGACCATTATGAGGAGCATTGAGGCCAAAAGGAATCAGAACCAGACCTCTTGAAAAATGAAGTGGATTTGATGCTGAGGCAGCTGCCATGCAAAAAAAAAACATCTGGCATTGTGTCACGGGTGTGACAGATGCTACAGACAGTCGCTCTGCATCTGGCTGCAGAAGGTCTCTGCATTTTGCATTGTAGATGTCTTCTTAATCCTTCTCACTTTTAGACCCAGTGGCAACCTCTCTCTGGCTCTAATTGAGACACCTTGACCTGGGTGTTTACAGTCTCCCAGTCTGCTTCAGGGAGTCGCCGGTGATATTCACATTTTCCCTTTGTGAAGGCATAGAGCTATAGTTGTTGACTTGCTTTCTCTCTTGTGCTGTTGGAAGACATTTGGTGTTATCTCTCTGGAGTCTGCTCAAGTTAAGTTGTTTCCCCTTGTTTGTCTCTCTTCTTATCTGTAGTGTTCAGTGGCTATGACAAGTGCTCATCCTCCCCTTCCCTATTAAGGACCTGGCTCTAGAGATATACAGGGCTTAGGTTCCTGCTCGGCGATTGGTGAGATTTATTGGCCCCTATAAAATAACCGCCATCATTAACCCAGCAGCATTTCATCTTGAGCTACCCAAGGCCCTTAAGACCCATAATGTCTTTCACAGTTCTCTGCTTAAGAAATATGTGGAATCTCAAGGATTTTGAGGATTGTAGATTCTCGCCTCCAACATCGTTCCTTACAATACTTGGTGCACTGGAAGGGTTATGTCCCAGATCAAAGGATGGGGGTTTCAGCATCAGTGGCGAATGCCCCCAGGCTGGTTGGTTCATTCCACACCTCTTATCCTGAGAAAACTGGGCCTGAGTGTCCGGAGGCCACTCGTAGAAGTGGGGGTACTGTCATAGGTGTGTCAGATGCTACAGACAGTTGGTCTGCATCTGGCTACAGAAGGTCTCTGCTCTTGGCATTGCAGACGCCTTCTTAATCCTTCTGACTCTGCCTGGCTCTAATAGACACAGCTGGACCTGGGTGTTTATAGACTCCCAGTCTGCTTCAGGGAGACGCCGGTGATATTCACATTTTCCCCTTGTGAAGGCTTGGAGCTATAGCAGTTGGCTTCCTCTCTGGTGCTGTTGGAGGATATTTGGTGTTATCTCTCTGGAGTCTGCTCAAGTTAATTTGTTTCCACTTGTTTGTCTCCCTTCTTATCTTTAGTGTTCAGTGGGGACTGACCAGTGCTCATCCCCCTTTTTCCTATTCAGGGCCTAGCTCTAGGGATATACAGGGCTTAGGTTCCTGCTTGACGACTGGTGTGGATCCAATATAGGGACGGTAGGGGAGGCATGGTGCTATTAGATATACCTAGGGGTCTCCAATCCCTCTTTTCCTAGCATTTAGGCTTCCTTCCTCTCATCCCATCGTGTTGCACTCAGTCTTCCCACACTGTGCATGACACATTGATGGTATCTCTGCAGAGCGGCTCAAACCAATCCCAAAAGCCATGCTGATAGCACTATGCCAGAAGATCTGGAGCACCTGCATTTAGCTAAAAGACTGGAAAAGATTAGTTTTCACCCTACTACCAAAGAATGCCAATGTCAGGAACTGTGCCAACTATAGAACAATCACCCTGATCCTCCTTGCTAGCAAGTTGGACCTGAAGATCACTCAAAAGCACTTGGGAAACATCCTTGAATGGAGAGCTTCCTGATGCCCAACCTGGATTCTGTATGGGCAGAGGAACCCATGATCACGTCACAAACCTGAGATGGATCATGGAAAAGATGAGGGAGTGTTAGAAGAAGCTCTGTTTGTCATGGGTAATGTAGCGGTAGCACCCTATGCAGTGATGAGACACTGCCCCAGCAAAGTTCAAAACAAAGCGTCTCTTTAATGTCCAACTCACAGCACTAATGTCCAACTCACAGCATTAATGTCCAAATCATAGCAATACACAGTACACGATATCCTCTGGATCATGCCTGGGAACCATACCCTCCAGTTTGCAGCCAATAAACATGCCAGTCCACCTCCTGAGACCAGTTGCTGTGGGAGACTACCCCGTTGTGTACACTATGGGTGCCAGACCTTCCAACTGCCTTGGCTGTTTGGCTCTGCTTGCCTGTGTTGCCTCACACAGATGGAGCTCTGCAGAGCCTTCTGCTCTGTACTCCTCCAAACATAGGACTGGCACTGACACTGACCCTGACACACCCAACCCTCTGCTTCAGGGTTTTTTACAAGCAACCTGTGGCCTTCAGCCACATGGAAAACCTGATCAGGAATGAAATGGACTGCATGACTACCATCCTGTAGTTTCAAAACACAAAAGCCCAGCAGGTTTTCTTAAATCTGCCCTGGACAAGTAGCTTGTCCAGGACTAATACTTACTTTTTATTTTGCATTGCAATCACAGCTACACCTGTGACTGCAATGCACTCCCATGGCCTCAATACGCCTCCGTGCACATTTTGGGGTGAACATACAGTGACCTCTACATGTAACACCAGTCGCATATCCCCCCTCTCTTCAAACCTGTGGGGTAGAAGAACACTTGTCACCCCACATGGGTGTATGACAAGGCAGAGAAACCAAAGTAGAGACCGGAACCATTGATTGATGCAAGCATCCCTCCCTTTTGCATTTCTCATCCATACTTTGTTACGTGACCACCCACCTCCCCATTCTCCATTGCAGAAAACACGCCCACTTTCCTGACTAACAGTAGATTTGGGCCAGTTTTGGGTGGTCTCATCCTTGTTTAATTGGGGCTCACTAACCCCACTGCTCATCCCGTGACCTAAGTACCTGCCCTCAGACGTCTGGTACCATTTTCTCTGTACCCTTACCCATGCCTGAGTGACTAAGTCCAGCCGAAATGCTGAGGTCCACCCCGGCAACTCTGGCATACACTACCATTCAAAAGTTTAGGGTCACCCAGACAATTTTGCATTTTCCATGTGCAAATTGCCTCTTCAGAGAAAAAGAGGACTTAAACAAATTCTATAGCGCCACCTGTTGGAAGTAGCGATCCTACAAGTCACAATCAACCCTTTAACGTTTTCCATGAAAACTCATTCTTTTATTAATGAAATGAGTTGCCAAATGAATTGAAAATCTAGTCCAAACATTGACAACGTTCAAAAAAAAGATTTTTAAACAATAATTTTCTCCTTCAAACTTTACTTTCGTCAAAGAATGCTCCCTTTGCAGCAATTACAGCATTGCAGACCTTTGGCATTCTAGCAGTTAATTTGCTGAAGTAATCTGGAGAAATTTCACCCCATGCTTCCAGATTCCCCTCCTACAAGTTGGTTTGGCTTGATGGGCATTTTTTGCATACCATACGGTCAAGCTGCTCCTACAACAGCTCTATGGGGTCGAGATCTGGTGACTGCGCTGGCCACTCCATTACAGATAGAATACCAGCTGCCTGCTTCTTCCCTAAATAGTTCTTGCATAATTTGGAGGTGTGCTTTGGGTCATTGTCCTGTTGTAGGATAAAATTGGCTCCAAACAAGCGCTGTCTACAGGGTATGGCATGGCATTGCAAAATGGAGTGCTAGCCTTCCTTATTCAAAATCCCTTTTACCTTGTACAAATCTCCCACTTTACCAGCACCAAAGCAACCCCAGACCATCACATTACCTCCACCATGCTTGACAGATGGCGTCAGGCACTCTTCCAGTATCTTTTCAGTTGTTCTGCATCTCACAGTGATCCAAACAACTCAAACTTGGATTTGTCTGTCCATAACACTTTTTTCCAATCTTCCTCTGTCCAATGTCTGTGTTCTTTTGCCCATATTAATCTTTTCCTTTTATCAGCCAGTCTCAGATATTGCTTTTTCTTTGCCACTCTGCCCTGAAGGCCAGCATCCCGGAGTTGCCTCTTCACTGTAGACGTTGACATTGGCGTTTTGCGTGTACTATTTAATGAAGCTGCCAGTTGAGGACCTGTGATACGTCGATTTCTCAAGCTACATACTCTAATGTACTCGTCTTGCTGCTCAGTTGTGCAGTGGGGCCTCCCACTTCTCTTTCTACTCTGGTTAGAGCCTGTTTGTGCTCTCCTCTGAAGGGAGTAGTACACACCGTTGTAGGAAATTTTCAGTTTCTTGGCAATTTCTTGCATGGAATAGCCTTCATTTCTAAGAACAAGAATAGACTGTCAAGTTTCACATGAAAGTTCTTTTTTTCTGGCAATTTTAATAGTTTCATGGAACCAACAAATGTACAGTCATGGACAAAAATTTTGAGAATGAGACAAATATTAATTTTTCCAAAGTCTACTGCTTCATTGTTTCTAATGGCAATTTGCATATACTCCTGAATGTCAGAGTGATCAGCTTAACAGCAATTACTGTACTTGCAAAGTCAATATTTGCCCAGAAAATGAACTTTAACCCCCAAAACACATTTCAACATCATTGCAGTCCTGCCTTAAAAGGAGCAGCTAACATCGTTTTAGTGATTGATCCATTAACACAGGTGTGGGTGTTGATGAGGACAGGGCTGGCGATCAATCAGTCATGACTAAGTAAGAATGACATCACTGGACACTTTAAAAGGAGGCTGGTGCTTGGTATCATTGTTTCTCTTCAGTTAACCATGGTTATCTCTAAAGAAACAAGTGCAGCCATCATTGCACTGCACAAAAATGGCCTAACAGGGAAGAGTATCGCAGCTACAAAGATTGCACATCAGTCAACAATCTATCGCATCATCAAGAACTTCAAGGAGAGAGCTTCCATTGTTGTCAAAAAGGCTCCAGGGTGCCCAAGAAAGACCAGCAAGCGCCAGGACAGTATCTTAAAACTGTTTCAGCTGCGGGATCGGACTACCAGCAGTGCCGAGCTTGCTTAGGAATGGCAGCAGGCTGGTGTGAGTGCTTCTGCACGCACTGTGAGGCGGAGACTCTTTGAGCAAGGCCTGGTTTCAAGGAGGGCAGCAAAGAAGCCACTTCTCTCCAGAAAAAACATCAGGAACCGACTGATATTCTGCAAAAGGTACAGGGAGTGGACTGCTGAGGACTGGGGCAAAGTCATTTTCTCTGATGAATCCCCTTTTCGATTGTTTGGGACATCTGGAAAATAGCTTATTCGGAGAAGAAGAGATGAGCGCTACCACCAGTCTTGTCTCATGCCAACTGTAAAGCATCCTGAAACCATTCATGTGTGGGGTTGCTTCTCAGCCAAGGGAATCGGCTCACTCACAGTCTTGCCTAAAAACACAGCCATGAATAATGAATGGTACCAGAATGTCCTCCAAGAGCAACTTCTCCCAACCGTCCAAAAGCAGTTTGGCGCCCAACAATGCCTTTTCCAGCATGATGGAGCACCTTGCCATAAAGCAAAGGTGATAACTAAATGGCTCATGGAACAAAACATAGAGATTTTGGGTCCATGGCCTGGAAACTCCCCAGATCTTAATCCCATTGAGAACTTGTGGTCAATCATCAAGAGACGGGTGGACAAACAAAAACCAACAAATTCTGGCAAAATGCAAGCATTGATTATGCAAGAATGGACTGCTATCAGTCAGGATTTGGTCCAGAAGTTGATTGAGAGCATGCCAGGGAGAATTGCAGAGGTCTTGAAGAAGAAGGGTCAACACTGCAAATATTGACTTGCTGCATTAACTCATTCAAACTGTCAATATAACCTATTGGTACTCATAATATGATTGCAATTATATTTCTGTATGTGATATAAACATCAGACAAACACTAATAAAAACCAGAGGGCAGCAGATCATGTGAAAATATAATTTTGGTGTCTTTCTCAAAAATTTTGGACAGGACTGTAATGCTCCAGATTCTCAACTAGCTTAAAGGGCGGTTTATAGGTTCTCTAATCAGCCAAACTGTTTTCAGCTCTGTTAACATACAGTGCCTAAAAGTAGTATTCAACCCCCTGCAGATTTAGCAGGATTAATAAGATGCAAATAAGTTAGAGCCTTCAAACTTCAAACAAGAGCAGGATTTATTAACAGATGCATAAATCTTACAAACCAAAAAGTTTTGTTGCTCAGTTAAATTTTTATAAATTTTAAACATAAAAGTGTGGGTCAATTATTATTCAACCCCTAGGTTTAATATTTTGTGGAATAACCTTTGTTTGCAATTACAGCTAATAATCGTCTTTTATAAGACCTGATCAGGCCGGCACAGGTCTCTGGAGTTATCTTGGCCCACTCCTCCATGCAGATCTTCTCCAAGTTATCTAGGTTCTTTGGGTGTCTCATGTGGACTTTAATCTTGAGCTCCTTCCACAAGTTTTCAATTGTGTTAAGGTCAGGAGACTGACTAGGCCACTGCAACACCTTGATTTTTTGCCTCTTGAACCAGGCCTTGGTTTTCTTGGCTGTGTGCTTTGGGTCGTTGTCTTGTTGGAAGATGAAATGACGACCCATCTTAAGATCCTTGATGGAGGAGCGGAGGTTCTTGGCCAAAATCTCCAGGTAGGCCGTGCTATCCATCTTCCCATGGATGCGTACCAGATGGCCAGGCCCCTTGGCTGAGAAACAGCCCCACAGCATGATGCTGCCACCACCATGCTTGACTGTAGGGATGGTATTCTTGGGGTCGTATGCAGTGCCATCCTGTCTCCAAACGTCACGTGTGTGGTTGGCACCAAAGATCTCGATCTTGGTCTCATCAGACCAGAGAACCTTGAACCAGTCAGTCTCAGAGTCCTCCAAGTGATCATGAGCAAATTGTAGACGAGCCTTGACATGACGCTTTGAAAGTAAAGGTACCTTACGGGCTCGTCTGGAACGGAGACCATTGCGGTGGAGTACGTTACTTATGGTATTGACTGAAACCAATGTCCCCACTGCCATGAGATCTTCCCGGAGCTCCTTCCTTGTTGTCCTTGGGTTAGCCTTGACTCTTCGGACAAGCCTGGCCTCGGCACGGGAGGAAACTTTCAAAGGCTGTCCAGGCCGTGGAAGGCTAACAGTAGTTCCATAAGCCTTCCACTTCCGGATGATGCTCCCAACAGTGGAGACAGGTAGGCCCAACTCCTTGGAAAGGGTTTTTTACCCCTTGCCAGCCTTGTGACCCTCCACGAACTTGTCTCTGATGGCCTTGGAATGCTCCTTTGTCTTTCCCATGTTGACCATGTTTGAGTGCAGTTCACAAGTTTGGGGAGGGTCTTAAATAGTCAGAAAAGGCTGGAAAAAGAGATAATTAATCCAAACATGTGAAGCTCATTGTTCTTTGTGCCTGAACTACTTCTTAATACTTTAGGGGAACCAAACAGAATTCTGGTGGGTTGAGGGGTTGAATAATAAATGACCCTCTGAAAAGACTTTTCACAATTTAAAAAAAAAATAAACAAAGAAATAACATTCTTTTTTGCTGCAGTGCATTTCACACTTCCAGGCTGATCTACAGTCCAAATGTCACAATGCCAAGTTAATTCCAAATGTGTAAACCTGCTAAATCTGCAGGGGGTTGAATACTACTTGTAGGCACTGTATTTGCACAAGGGTTTTCAAGGGTATTCTAACCATCTATTATCCTTCTTAAACAGTTAGCAAACACAAAGTACCATAAGAACACTGGAGTGATGGTTGTTAGAAATGAGCCTCTATACACCTATGAAGATATTGCATTACAAACCAGACGTTTGCAGCAAGATTTACCACATTAACAATGTATAGAGTGTATTTCTGAATCATTTAATGTTAGCTTCATTGGAAAAAACTGTTCTTTTTTTAAAAAATAAGGAAATTTCTAAGTGACCTTAACCCCTTCCCGACCTATGACGCATACGCTGCGTCATGAAAGTCGGTGCCAATCCGACCTGTGACGCAGCGTATGCGTCATGGCGGAATCGCATTCCTGCAGGTCGGGTGAAAGGGTTAACTGAAATTTAACCCGACCTGCAGGTACAGGGGATCTTGTACTTTAGCCCAGGGGGGGTGGCTCAGCCCCCATTTGGCTACGATCGCCCTGGTGACCACTTTGTCACCACCCCCCAGATCTGATTGGAGCTAGCGTCCATGTGACGCTAGCTCTCCATTCAGATGGGGGGGGGGGGGGCGGAGAAAACCATGGCTGCCTCACTGTCCAGCTTCATGCCTTCCGTGGAAGCTGAACAGCGAGGTGCCTGCATACTGCCCTGCCACATACAGCGATCGTCGCCGCCGCTGCAGTCACCGCCACCGCTGCAGTGGCCGCCACAGCCAGGTGCTCCCCTCAGCTTCTCTTCACCCCCTTGCCTTGTGATTCCATGCCCCCCGACCTTCGCTCCCTCCCCCCTGCCCCCGGTGATCGCTCCCTCCCCCCTGCCCCCGGTGATCGCCCCTTGCCCCGGAGATCACCCCCCTGCTGCTGCCGGCTCCATTTCCACCTTCTGCTGCATCGCATCTGACAGCCCCCGCCCCAGTGATCCCCCTGATCTCCTCTCTGCCCTGTGGATCACCCCCTGCCCCGCTGATGTCCCCCCTGCCCCGCTGATGTCCCCCCTGCCCCGCAGATCTCCCTCCCTGCCCCGCTGATGTCCCCCCTGCCCCGCAGATCTCCCTCCCTGCCCCGCTGGTGTCCCCCCTGCCCCGCAGATCTCCCCCCTGCCTTGTGGATCGCCCCCTGCCCCGCTGATGTCCCCCCTGCCCCGCAGATCTCCCTCCCTGCCCCGCTGATGTCCCCCCTGCCACGCAGATCTCCCTCCCTGCCCCGCTGGTGTCCCCCCTGCCCTGCAGATCTCCCCCTGCCTTGTGGATCACCCCCTGCCCTGCTGATGTCCCCCCTGCCCCGCTGATCTCCCCCCTGCCCTGTGGATTGCCCCCTGCCCCGCTGATGTCCCCCCTGCCCCGCTGATGTCCCCCCTGCCCCGCAGATCTCCCTCCCTGCCCCGCTGATGTCCACCCTGCCCCGCAGAGCTCCCCCCGCCTTGTGGATCGCCCCCTGCCCTGCTGATGTCCCCCCTGCCCCGCTGATGTCCCCCGTGCCCTGCAGATCTCCCCCTGCCCTGTGGATTGCCCCCTGCCCCATTGATGTCCTCCCCTGCCCCGCTGATGTCCTCTACTGCTCCGCTGATGTCCTCCCCTGCCCCGCTGATGTCCTCCCCTGCCCGCTGATGTCCTCCCTTGCCCCGCAGATCTGCCCCCTGCCCCGCAGATCTCCCCCCTGCCCCGCAGATCTCCCCACTGCCCTGCTGATGTCCCCCCCGGCCCCAGTTTTCCCATTAGGGTTGGGGCTAAAATTAGGGTTGGGATTAGGGGTAGGGTTAGGATTAGGGTTGGGATTAGGGTTGGGATTAGGGGTAGGGTTAGGATTAGGGGTAGGGTTGGGATTAGGGGTAGAGGTGTGTTGGGGTTAGGGTTGGAGATAGAATTGGGGAGTTTCCACTGTTTAGGCACATCAAGGGCTCTCCAAACGCGACACGGCGTCCGATCTCCATTCCAGCCAATTCTGCGTTGAAAAAGTAAAACAGTGCTCCTTCCCTTTCGAGCCCTCCCATGCGCCCAAACAGGGGTTTACCCCAACATATGGGGTATCAGCGTACTCAGGACAAATAGTACAACAACTTTTTTCATCCAATTTCTTTGTTACCCTTGGCAAAATAAAAATTTTGGGGGCTAAAAAACCCTTTTTGTGGGAAAAAAATGATTTTTTGTTTTCACGGCTCTGCGTTATAAACTGTAGTGAAACACTTAGGGGTTCAAAGTTCTCTCAACACATCTAGATAAGTTCCTTGGGAGGTCTAGTTTCCAATATGGGGTCATTTGTGGGGGGTTTCTACTGTTTAGGTGCATTAGGGGCTCTGCAAACGCAATGTGATGCCTGCAGACCAATCCATCTAACTGCATTCCAAATGGTGTTCATTCCCTTCCGAGCTCTGCCATGCGCCCAAATGGTGGTTCCCCTCCACATATAGGGTATCAGCGTACTTTGGACAACAGCTTTTGGGGACCAATTTCTCCTGTTACCCTTGTGAAAATAAAAAATTGCTGGCTAAAAATCATTTTTGAAGAAAAAAAAGATTTTTTTATTTTCACGGCTCTGCGTTATAAACTTCTGTGAAGCATTTGGGGGTAAAAAGTGCTCACCACACATCTAGATAAGATCCTTGTGGGTCTAGTTTCCAAAATGTGGTCATTTGTGGGGGGTTTCTACTGTTTAGGCACATCAGGGGCGCTGCAAATGCAACGTGACACCCGCAGACCATTCCATCAAAGTCTGCCTTTCAAAACGTCACTACTTCCCTTCCGAGCCCCGACTTGTGCCCAAACAGTGGTTCCTTCCCCACATATGGGGTATCGGTGTACTCAGGACAAACTAGACAATAACTTTTGGGGTCCAATTTCTCCTGTCACTCTTGTGAAAATAAAAAATTGCTTGCTAAAAATTAATTTTTGAGGAAAGAAAAATGATTTTTTATTTTCACAGCTCTGCGTTATAAACTTCTGTGAAGCACTTGGGGGTTTAAAGGGCTCACCACACATCTAGATTAGTTCCATGGGAGGTCTAGTTTCCAAAATGGGGTCACATGTGGGGGAGATCCAATGTTTAGGCACACAGGGGCTCTCCAAATGCCACATGGTGTCCGCTAACGATTGGAGCTAATTTTTCATTCAAAAAGTCAAATGACGCTCCTTCCCTTCCGAGCCCTGCTGTGTGCCCAAACAGTGGTTTACCCCCACATGTGAGGTATCACTGTACTCAGGAGAAATTGCGCAATAAATTTCAGGATCCATTTTATCCTGTTGCCCATGTGGAAATTAACAAATTGAGGCTAAAAGAAATTTTTTGTGAAAAAAAAAGAACTTTTTAATTTTTACGGATCAATTTGTGAAGCACCTGGGGGTTTAAAGTGCTCACTATGCATCTAGATAAGTTCCTTGGGGGGTCTAGTTTCTAAAATGGGGTCACTTGTGGGGGAGCTCCAATCTTTAGGTAAACAGGGGCTCTCCAAACGCGACATGGTGTCCGCTAACGATTGGAGCTAATTTTTCATTCAAAAGTCAAATGGCGCTCCTTCCCTTCCGATCCTTGCCGTGTGCACAAACAGTGGTTTGTGACCACATATGAGGTATCGGTGTACTCAGGAGAAATTGCCCAACACATTTTAGGATCCGTTTTATCCTGTTGCCCATGTGAAAATGAAAAGATTGAGGCTAAAACAATTTTTTTGTGGAAAAAAAAGTACTTTTTCATTTTTATGGATCAATTTGTGAAGCACCTGGGGGTTCAAAGTGCTCACTATGCATCTAGATAAGCTCCTTGGGGGGTCTAGTTTCCAAAATGGGGTCACTTGTGGGGGAGATCCAATGTTTAGGCACACAGGGGCTTTCCAAACGCGACATGGTGTCCGCTAATGATTGGAGCTAATTTTTCATTGAAAAAGTCAAATGGCGCTCCTTCCTTTCCGAGCCCTGTCGTGCACCCAAAAAGTGGTTCCCCCCCACATATGGGGTATCGGCATACTCAGGACAAGTTGTACAATAACTTTTGGGGTCCACTTTCTCCTTTCACCCTTGGGAAAATAAAAAAATTGTTGATAAAAGTTCATTTTTATGGCTAAAAAGTTATATGTTCATTTTTTCCTTCCATGTTGCTTCTGCTGCTGTGAAACAACTGAAGGGTTAATAAACTTCTTGAATGTGGTTTTGAGCACCTTGAGGGGTGCAGTTTTTAGAATGGTGTCACTTTTGGGTATTTTCAGCCATATAGACCCCTCAAACTGACTTCAAATGTGAGGTGGTCCCTAAAAAAAATGGTTTTGTAAATTTCGTTGTAAAAATGAGAAATCGCTGGTCAAATTTTAACCCTTATAACTTCCTAGCAAAAAAAAATTTTGTTTCCAAAATTGTGTTGATGTAAAGTAGACATGTGGGTAATGTTATTTATTAACTATTTTGTGTCACATAATTCTCTCGTTTAACAGAATAAAAATTAAAAATTTAAAAATTGCGAAATTTTCAAATTTTCGCCAAATTTCCATTTTTTTCACAAATAAACGCAAAAATTATCGCCTTAAATTTACCACTAACATGAAGCCCAATATGTCACAAAAAAACAATCTCAGAATCGCTAGGATCCGTTGAAGCGTTCATGAGTTATTACCTCATAAAGGGACACTGGTCAGAATTGCAAAAAACGGCCAGGTCATTAAGGTCAAAATAGGCTGGGTCATGAATAGTGTTGAGCATTCCGATACCGCAAGTATCGGGTATCGGCCGATACTTGCGGTATCGGAATTCCGATACCGGGATTCCGATACTTGCCGCGTATCGGATACCGGAATCGGAAGTTCAAAGATTCAAAATGCAGAAATTCAGCCAATGAGAATGATTCCAAGTGTGGGCACATCCTGTTTAGCATGGAGGGCATGAAACTACTGGCAAGGCTGTGATTGGCTGCTGAAATGATGTCATGCTGCAGTTTAAAAGTCGCTGGCGCCATTTTGCGATCACTCTGCTGTGAATTCAGTTAGTGACAGGACGCTGTTTGCTGACTGAGGGACAGTTTAGAGATAGCGATTTGCTTCTTTGTGCTTTCCAAAGGCTAATTTAGCAACCGCTGTGTTCACCTACTATTCACCTTGCTTTTGCCTTGTAGCGCTGTTTTCACAGCGATCTGCAAGGTCTGTGTGTGTGTGTGAGTGCAGCCCACTCTCTAGTCTGAGTGCAGCCACATAGGCCATCCATAGCTGGTTGTATTCAGTTCAGGGAGGGTGGTTCATTGCCTCATACTGTTCTTTTTTTTTTTCTTTCAAGTAGTGTAGTCTGCTGCTAATTTATTCAAAAAAATCCTATTAGTGTCTTTCCACCCGTCTCCAGCTAATTTGTGGAAAAACACTACATAGGATAAAGTAGAGGAGGGTTTTTGGGCCTTGCAGCGCCGTTTACGGCTGTCTGCACGGTCTCCGTGTGACTGCAGCTCGCCCTGTAGTCTGTGAGCAGCCATAGCCTGGTTGTCTCCAGCTCAGGGTTGTTCACTGCGTCATACCGCCAAATCAATTTTAATTTTTTTTCAAGTAGTGTAGTCTGCTGCTAATTTATTTAAAAAAATCCTATTAGTGTCTTTCCACCCGTCTCCAGCTAATTTGTGGAAAAACACTACATAGGATAAAGTAGAGGAGGGTTTTTGGGCCTTGCAGCGCCGTTTACGGCTGTCTGCACGGTCTCCGTGTGATTGCAGCTCGCCCTGTAGTCTGTGAGCAGCCATAGCCTGGTTGTCTCCAGCTCAGGGTTGTTCACTGCGTCATACCGCCAAATCAATTTTAATTTTTTTTCAAGTAGTGTAGTCTGCTGCTAATTTATTTAAAAAAATCCTATTAGTGTCTTTCCACCCGTCTCCAGCTAATTTGTGGAAAAACACTACATAGGATAAAGTAGAGGAGGGTTTTTGGGCCTTGCAGCGCCGTTTACGGCTGTCTGCACGGTCTCCGTGTGATTGCAGCTCGCCCTGTAGTCTGTGAGCAGCCATAGCCTGGTTGTCTCCAGCTCAGGGTTGTTCACTGCGTCATACCGCCAAATCAATTTTCTTTTTTTTTCAAGTAGTGTAGGTTGCTGCTAATTTATTTAAAAAAATCCTATTAGTGTCTTTCCACCCGTCTCCAGCTAACTTGTGGAAAAACACTACATAGGATAAAGTAGAGGAGGGTTTTTGGGCCTTGCAGCGCCGTTTACGTCTGTCTGCACGGTCTCCGTGTGACTGCAGCTCTATCTGTTGTCAGTTCAGCCCCCAAAAAAGAAATAAATAATAAAGTTCACCAAACACACCAGTTACACCACTTTACATTTGTGTAGGCCACATTAGCTCATATTAAAGTCTAGTCCACACTTTAGAAAATTAGTGTTTCTTATACCTGTTAGGAGGAGTTGCTCAGGAATAAGCACACAAATCCGTTAGTACTTTTCTGCTTATCTTTATCAGTCAACCAAGATGAAGAAGGCAGTGAGTAAGGCACGTGGGCGTGGGCGCGGAGCAGGGAGGGGACGTGGGGATTCTGTGCCTGCTGCGGGCACCGGTGACTCATCAGCACCCACTTTCACCAGGCAACAGTCGTTCATGCGCAGCTTTGTGTCAGAGCGCCTTACACCGCTGCTGCGTCAAGAACAAATTGAAGCTGTTGTCGGATGGATGGCAGCTAATGCATCAACTTCCATTAGTGCCACATCCTCTCAGGCACAGAGCACTGGAGAGCAGCCATCTGTCTCTTCACCACCTGCCAAATTGCCCAGGCAGACAGAGAGCCCAGGACAGGAGCCGTCTCTACTTCTGTTCTCTGAATCTCTTGGCTTGGAAACAGGGGGCCAGCCAAGCAGCATTGGAGAAATGGAAGAAGAGGCAGGGTGCAGTGATGCCCAACAGCTTTTTCTGTCTTCCTCTGAAGAGGCGGGTGGGCCAGTGGCTCCGGTCACCACATCGCAGGCCGCATCAGCTGATGATGACACTCAGGTGCCACTTACTGGTGCGTGCTCTGCTGCTGAGACTACCCAGGAGGAGCAGTTGGGGGCAGAGGGTAGTGTAGATGATGAGGTCCTCGACCCATCTTGGCGTGAGGGACAGGAAGGTGGTGGGAGCAGCTCTGAGGAAGAGATTCCCCGTACGGCCCAAAGAGGGAGAGGGAGGGGGAAGACTGCGGATCCTGCAGCCTCCGCTTTGGCACCCGTTAGGAGCATGTCTCTTCCAAAAGCCAAAAAGGGCGCTCCCAAGACTTGCAGTGCCTGGTCCTTTTTTGACACAGTTGCAGATGACATTTGCTATGTCAGATGCAACGTGTGTCATCAAAAAGTCAAAAGAGGGAAAAATGTCAGCAACCTCAATACCTCCAACATGTGGAAACATGTGCGCAACAGGCACCCGGCGGAGTTAGAAAAACACACTGAAGAGGTAGGCCAACCAACAGCGGCAGCTACCACCTCTTCAGCTCGTGTTGCCTCTTCCTCTAGCTCACACGCAGCTGGTTCGGCTTCCTCCCAGGATCGCCGTGGAAGAACCTCTGGCCCTGTTGTCCAGAGACCCGCTGTAATTCCACCCGCAGCACCACTTTCCCAGTCATCCACACACTCCCAGCCCAGTCTACAGCCATCGGTAGTACAGGCATGGGAGAAAAGGCGGCCTTTCTCGTCAAACCACCCACGAGCACAGGCTCTGACTGCAGGCATTGCCAAACTTCTGTCACTGGAAATGCTGTCATTCAGGCTGGTGGAGACTGACAGCTTCCGTGACTTGATGTCATTGGCAGTCCCACAGTACAATGTGCCCATCCGCTTTTACTTCAGCAGGCAAGCCGTCCCTGCCCTGCACAAGCATGTGGAGGGACACATAAAACACGCGCTACTGAACGCCGTCAGTAGCAAGGTCCACCTCACCACCGATGCGTGGACCAGTCAACATGGACAGGGGCGATACCTTTCCCTCACTGCCCATTGGGTTAATGTCGTTGAGCCGGGTACAGACCATGCGAGTGGCGCAGGACGTGTCCTGCCCACTCCAAGGATTGCAGGAATCCATTCTGTACGCATTGACTCCTCCTCTTACACCAGTTCCTCAGAATCATCGCTGCAGGAGCCGTCACAGTCCACCTCCACATGGACCCGTGATGAACGTGTACCTGTTATGACCGACATGAGCACAGCCGTGGCCAAACGTCAACAGGCCGTGTTGAAATTAATTTTTTTGGGGAATCGTAGCCACACAGCGCAGGAGCTCTGGAATGCCATCAAGCAGGAGAGCGATGTGTGGTTTGTGCCAGCGAATCTCCAGCCAGGCATGGTAGTGTGTGATAATGGCCGAAATCTGGTGGCAGCTCTGGGCCTCGGCAACCTCACTCACATCCCATGTCTGGCACATGTGCTCAATTTGGTCGTGCAGAGCTTTTTGAGGGACTATCCGGATCTTGATGCACTGCTGCACAAGGTCCGCCTAGAGTGTGCTCACTTGCGGCGTTCCAGCACGGCAAAAGCGCGCATTGCGGCTCTGCAGCGCCGACACCGCCTGCCGGAACATCGCATCATATGTGACCTACCTACCAGGTGGAATTCCACGTTACATATGTTGGAGCGGTTGTGTGAGCAGCAGCAAGCTGTAATGGAGTACCAGCTGCTTCAGGCGCAAAAAAGTCGCAGTCAGCGCCGTACAGACTTCACAACCACAGAGTGGGCCACTATGAATGACGTCTGCCAGGTTTTGCGTCCCTTTGATTATTCCACGCGGATGGCGAGTGCAGATGATGCACTAGTCAGCATGACTGTCCCCCTTATCTGCCTGCTTGAAAAATCACTGCAAGCGCTAAGGGATGATGTTGTGGAAGAGGTGGAGGATGAGGATTCACCATTTCCATCATCTTCTGGACAGTCAGCGCCACGTGGTTCCTCACAAACGCGTAGGCAGGGGACAGTTTGTGAGGAGGATGAGGAGGAGTCAATGGAGGAGGAAGACGTCCGTCCAGAGGAGGGAGTTACCGAATTGTCCAGTACTCAGTGTGTACAGCGAGGGTGGGGTGATGACGAGCGGGCAGAGATCACGCCTCCAGCAGGGGACAGCGTTTCTTGGGCAGTTGGCAGTCTGCAGCACATGGTGGATTACATGCTGCAGTGCCTGAGAAACGACCGCCGCATCGCCCACATTCTCAACATGTCTGATTATTGGGTGTTCACCCTCCTCGATCCTCGCTACCGGGACAACGTAGAAAGCCTCATCACACCGTTGAACCGGGAGCGAAAAATGCGGGAGTACCAAGACACACTGGTCAATTCCATCATCTTCTCCATTCCAACTGAGAGAAGTGCTGCTAGTGCGTTCCAAAGCAGCTCAGTGCGTCCAGGCAGTGGTGGAGGCTCTGCACAAAGAGGGAGCAGTAGCAGTGCCTCTGCCCAAGGCAAGACCAGTATGGCCCAACTGTGGCACAGTTTTCTGTGCCCCCCACAAAAGTCTACACCATCACAGACGGCTCCAGTCAGCAGGAGGCAACGGTTCCGTCAGATGGTGACAGACTACATGTCTTGCCCTCTTGCTGTACTCCCAGACGGCTCTTCCCCTTTCAAGTTTTGGGTCTCAAAGCTGGATACATGGCCAGAGCTAAGCCAGTATGCATTGGAGGTGCTGTCTTGCCCTGCGGCCAGTGTATTATCGGAACGGGTCTTTAGTGCTGCAGGTGGTGTACTAACTGACCGTCGCATGCGACTATCCTCCGATAACGTTGACCGGCTTACTTTCCTGAAAATGAACAAGGCCTGGATCTCGCAGGAATTTGCCACTCCTCCTCCTGATTAAATAATTAGGTCACTGTATACGTTATCCAGGTCTCCTGTTGTGTTCATCTTTCTACCACCTGAACTTAAATTCCTGGGCTCCAACACCGCCAGTTGAGGCTCAGAAGTGCCGTCTGCACAGTCAAAACATACGACCCAGTGTTATTGGGTTTCAGTAACGTCAGCTGATCCCCAGCTGTGTAGCCGGCAATGTGTCATGCGACCGCCACGCTGACACAACAACTGAAATGTAAGGGAATCTGTCCCCCCCCCCCAAGGCGTTTGTTACTGAAAGAGCCTCCTTGTGCAGCAGTAATGCTGCACAAGGAAAAGGTAGCTATTTTTGTTTAGCACCTTGCACACGCAGAACTTAACACTTATAAAATGTGTCCACTGATACCGTAACACCGTCCCGGAGGTGGGACTTTCCTTCGTAATGTGACGCAGCACAGCCGTCATTCCTACCCCCCCGGCGCCGCGCACCCGCTCCTCAGCGTTGTTTGATTCCGTCCCGGAGCCTGCGCTGTTATGTTATCCCGTGGCCAGGCACACTTAGCGCTGCCCGTCTTCTGGCATCATTTGGTGTCAGGATGGCTGCGCCTGTGCGGCCGCGCTGGCAGAGAGCCCGCCTCGCAGTGTCTTCTGATTTAATCCCACTGGGGGCCTGGGATCCATGGACATGCGCAGTGCATATCTGAACCTCCACCTCTCACTTATCTCCCTATGGCTTCTTCAGACTGTTCGGTGTCAGCTGGTCCCTAATAGCATGCCACGGCCGTGACACCGCACAGTCTTAAGAAGCCGTAGGGAGGGGAGTGAGAGGCGAGGATATGCACTGCGCATGTCCATGGATCCCAGGCCCGCGGTGGGATTAAATCAGAAGACACTGCGAGGCGGGCTCTCTGCCAGCGCGGCCGCACAGGCGCAGCCATCCTGACACCAAATGATGCCAGAAGACGGGAAGCGCTAAGTGTGCCTGGCCACGGGATAACATAACAGCGCAGGCTCCGGGACAGAATCAAACATCGCTGAGGAGCCAGTGTGCGTCGCCGGGGGGGGTAGGAATGACGGCTGTGCTGCGTCACATTACGAAGGAAAGTCCCACCTCCAGGATGGTTTTACGGTTGCAGGGGACACATTTTATAAGTGTTTAGTTCTGTGTTTGCAAGGAGCATGATGAAAAGAGCCACCTTTTCCTTTTGCATCTTTTGTGCTGCACAAGCTGGCTCTTTCAGCTACAAACGCCTTGGGGGGGGGTTAAAGGTTCCCTTTCGACTTTCTCAGGCTTCAGCCTACATTGTGTTCCTCTGCTTTTCCACCTGTCCCTGGGCTCCAACACCGCCAGTTGCCGTCCAGAAGTGCTGTACGCACAGTCAACAGTCCCTCCTCTGTTATTGGGGTTCAGTAACGTCAGCTGTTCCCCTGCTGTGTGTGTGGCAATCCCTCCTACCTCCTCCAACCTCCTCCAACCTCCTCCTCCTCCACCTGTCCCTGGGCTCCAACACCGCCAGTTGCCGTCCAGAAGTGCTGTACGCACAGTCAACAGTCCCTCCTCTGTTATTGGGGTTCAGTAACGTCAGCTGTTCCCCTGCTGTGTGTGTGGCAATCCCTCCTCCAACCTCCTCCAACCTCCTCCTCCTCCACCTGTCCCTGGGCTCCAACACCGCCAGTTGCCATCCAGAAGTGCTGTACGCACAGTCAACAGTCCCTCCTCTGTTATTGGGGTTCAGTAACGTCAGCTGTTCCCCTGCTGTGTGTGTGGCAATCCCTCCTACCTCCTCCAACCTCCTCCAACCTCCTCCTCCTCCACCTGTCCCTGGGCTCCAACACCGCCAGTTGCCGTCCAGAAGTGCTGTACGCACAGTCAACAGTCCCTCCTCTGTTATTGGGGTTCAGTAACGTCAGCTGTTCCCCTGCTGTGTGTGTGGCAATCCCTCCTACCTCCTCCAACCTCCTCCAACCTCCTCCTCCTCCACCTGTCCCTGGGCTCCAACACCGCCAGTTGCCGTCCAGAAGTGCTGTACGCACAGTCAACAGTCCCTCCTCTGTTATTGGGGTTCAGTAACGTCAGCTGTTCCCCTGCTGTGTGTGTGGCAATCCCTCCTACCTCCTCCAACCTCCTCCAACCTCCTCCTCCTCCACCTGTCCCTGGGCTCCAACACCGCCAGTTGCCGTCCAGAAGTGCTGTACGCACAGTCAACAGTCCCTCCTCTGTTATTGGGGTTCAGTAACGTCAGCTGTTCCCCTGCTGTGTGTGTGGCAATCTCTCCTCCAACCTCCTCCAACCTCCTCCTCCTCCACCTGTCCCCGGGCTCCAACACCGCCAGTTGCCGTCCAGAAGTGCTGTACGCACAGTCAACAGTCCCTCCTCTGTTATTGGGGTTCAGTAACGTCAGCTGTTCCCCTGCTGTGTGTGTGGCAATCCCTCCTACCTCCTCCAACCTCCTCCAACCTCCTCCTCCTCCACCTGTCCCTGGGCTCCACCACCGCCAGTTGCCGTCCAGAAGTGCTGTACGCACAGTCAACAGTCCCTCCTCTGTTATTGGGGTTCAGTATCGTCAGCTGTTCCCCTGCTGTGTGTGTGGCAATCCCTCCTACCTCCTCCAACCTCCTCCAACCTCCTCCTCCTCCACCTGTCCCTGGGCTCCAACACCGCCAGTTGCCGTCCAGAAGTGCTGTACGCACAGTCAACAGTCCCTCCTCTGTTATTGGGGTTCAGTAACGTCAGCTGTTCCCCTGCTGTGTGTGTGGCAATCCCTCCTACCTCCTCCAACCTCCTCCAACCTCCTCCTCCTCCACCTGTCCCTGGGCTCCAACACCGCCAGTTGCCGTCCAGAAGTGCTGTACGCACAGTCAACAGTCCCTCCTCTGTTATTGGGGTTCAGTAACGTCAGCTGTTCCCCTGCTGTGTGTGTGGCAATCCCTCCTACCTCCTCCAACCTCCTCCAACCTCCTCCTCCTCCACCTGTCCCTGGGCTCCAACACCGCCAGTTGCCGTCCAGAAGTGCTGTACGCACAGTCAACAGTCCCTCCTCTGTTATTGGGGTTCAGTAACGTCAGCTGTTCCCCTGCTGTGTGTGTGGCAATCCCTCCTACCTCCTCCAACCTCCTCCAACCTCCTCCTCCTCCACCTGTCCCTGGGCTCCAACACCGCCAGTTGCCGTCCAGAAGTGCTGTACGCACAGTCAACAGTCCCTCCTCTGTTATTGGGGTTCAGTAACGTCAGCTGTTCCCCTGCTGTGTGTGTGGCAATCCCTCCTCCAACCTCCTCCTCCTCCACCTGTCCCTGGGCTCCAACACCGCCAGTTGCCGTCCAGAAGTGCTGTACGCACAGTCAACAGTCCCTCCTCTGTTATTGGGGTTCAGTAACGTCAGCTGTTCCCCTGCTGTGTGTGTGGCAATCCCTCCTACCTCCTCCAACCTCCTCCAACCTCCTCCTCCTCCACCTGTCCCTGGGCTCCAACACCGCCAGTTGCCGTCCAGAAGTGCTGTACGCACAGAGCCAAACAGCTCGCAAATGTGTTAGTGGGGTTCAGCACCGCCAGCTGTTCCCCTGCTGTGTATACGGCAACGTGTACTGCGACCGCCACGCAGGCACAACAAGTTAAATTTAAGGGAACCTGTCCCCCCCCCCCCAGGCGTTTGTTACTGAAGGAGCCACCTTGTGCAGCAGTAATGATGCAAAGGGAAAAAGTGCCTCTTTTCGTGGTGCTCCTTGCAGATGCTGAACCTAACACTTATGAAATGTGTCCCCTCACAGCGTTCAACCGTCCGGTAGGTGGAACTTTCCTTTGTCATGTGACGCAGCACAGCCGTCATTTTTACCCCCTTGGCGCCGTGCGCCGTCTCCTCAGCGTTGTTTGAATCTGTCCCGGAGCCTGCGCTGTTAGGTTACCCCTTGGCCATGCACACATTTTGCGCTGCCTGTCTTCTGACATCATTTGCTGTCAGGCTGGCTGCGCCTGTGTGTGTGCGCTGTCCGAGATTCAGCCTCGCAGTGTCGTGTAATGTAATCCCACCGCGGGCCTGGGATCCGTGGCCATGCGCAGTGCATATCCTCGCCTCTCACTCCCCTCCCTACGGCTTCTAAAGACTGTTCGGTGTCAGCTGATCCCTAATAGCATGCCACGGCCGTGACACCGCACAGTCTGAAGAAGCCGTAGGGAGGGGAGTGAGAGGTGAGGATATGCACTGCGCATGGCCACGGATCCCAGGCCCGCGGTGGGATTACATTACACGACACCGCGAGGCTGAATCTCGGACAGCGCACCCACACAGGCGCAGCCAGCCTGACAGCAAATGATGTCAGAAGACGGGCAGCGCGAAATGTGTGCATGGCCAAGGGGTAACCTAACAGCGCAGGCTCCGGGACAGATTCAAACAACGCTGAGGAGGCGGCGCACGGCGCCAAGGGGGTAAAAATGACGGCTGTGCTGCGTCACATGACAAAGGAAAGTTCCACCTACCGGACGGTTGAACGCTGTGAGGGGACACATTTCATAAGTGTTAGGTTCAGCATCTGCAAGGACCATAATTAAAAGAGCTAAGTTTACCTTTTCCAGCATTAGTGGTGTACACGATGGCTCTTCCAGCTACAAACGCCTGGGGGGGGGGGGGGTTAAAGGTTTCCTTTCAACTTGCTCCAGTGCAGGCTTCGGCCTACACTCCGCTCCCCCTGCTCCTCCTGCTGACCCTGGGCTCTAACACCGCCAGTTGGGGCCCGGTACTGCTAGCTGCACAGAGAAAAACACCAGCCAATGTGTCAGTGGGGTTCAGCACCGCCAGCTGTTCCCCTGCTGTGCAGCCGGCAACGTGTCCTGCAACTGCCACGCAGGCACAACAGACCCAAAAGCTGCCGCCAGTGCAGGCTTCGGCCTACACTCTGCTCCATCTCCTCCTCCTGCTGACCCCGGGCTCCAACACCGCCAGTTGGGGCCCGGTACTGCTAGCTGCACAGAGAAAAACACCAGCCAATGTGTCAGTGGGGTTCAGCACCGCCAGCTGTTCCCCTGCTGTGCAGCCGGCATCGTGTCCTGCAAAAGCCACGCAGACACAAGAACTGAAATTGAAGGGAACCTGTCCCCCCTCCCCCAGGCGTTTGTACGTTTTAAAGGCCACCTTGTACAGCGGTAATGCTGCATGTGTGCAAGGTGGCTCATAAACGTATTCTCCTCGCACAGGTGGAACTGAAAACACGTCTAAAATGTGTCCTCTGTGTGACCATTTAACCGTCCCGGTGGTGTGACTTTCCTTTGTAATGACACGCTGCAACCCCCTTGGTAGCGCTGCCCGTCTTCTGGCATCATTGTTTGGCTGCCTGCGCCTCCGCGGCCGCCCTGACCCACACAACGCCCCTCGTTGTCTTATTTATTGGGACTGCGAGGGTGTGATTGACGGGCATGATCAGTGCATCAGTTCGCCTGTCCCTCATCTCCTTCCGCCTTCTGCGGACTGTGCGGCTTCATGGCCGTGGCATGCGATAAGGGATCAGATGACGCCGCACAGTCTGAAGCGGGTGTAAGGACCCGAGTGTCAGAGGCGAACATATGTGCTGCGCCAGGCCCTGAATCCCAGCCCCGCAGTGTTTTAACAATGTTAAGACACTGCGGGGCTGGGATTCATGGTCATCGCGAACCGCACCGGCCGACATTAAATGATGCCAGAACATGGGCAGCGCTAACAGCGCTAGGCCAGGGGATCACACGACAGCGCAGACTCCTGTACAGCAAATAACAACGCTCAGGAGGCTGCACCCAGCACCAAGGTGGGATTCTTGACATCTGTGCTGCGTCTCATTACAAAGGGAACTCGCGCCTCCAACACAGTTTGACTGTTTAAAGGGCTAAATGTTATACGTGTTTCATTCAGCGTGTGCAAGGAGCGAAATTAAAAGAGCAACCTTTGACTTGTGCAGCACTACTGCTGCATAAGCTGTGGCTCTTCTACTTTGTAACCCCTGAGGGGGGGTTAAAGGTTACCTTTGAAATTGGTTCAATTAGGCTTCGGCCTACACTCTGCTCCCCCTGCAGAGCCCTGGGCTCCAACACCGCCAGTTGGGGCCCGGTACTGCTAGCTGCACAGAGAAAAACACCAGCCAATGTGTCAGTGGGGTTCAGCACCGCCAGCTGTTCCCCTGCTGTGCAGCCGGCAACGTGTCCTGCAACTGCCACGCAGGCACAACAGACCCAAAAGCTGCCGCCAGTGCAGGCTTCGGCCTACACTCTGCTCCATCTCCTCCTCCTGCTGACCCCGGGCTCTAACACCGCCAGTTGGGGCCCGGTACTGCTAGCTGCACAGAGAAAAACACCAGCCAATGTGTCAGTGGGGTTCAGCACCGCCAGCTGTTCCCCTGCTGTGCAGCCGGCATCGTGTCCTGCAAAAGCCACGCAGACACTTGCTCTTGTACCTTCTGCTCCCCATCCTGGTTCCAGTACCGTCAGCTGGTTCCGGGCAGAGCCTTTGGCTTAGGTGCCTCCCTCTGGGTATCCGAGTTCCACCAACGTCAGGTGGTCCTTGGTAGTGCTTTTAGGCACGGGTACCTCCTGCTTAGTAACCGGGTTCCAGTAACGTCAGCTGGTCCTCGGTAGTTCCATTGGCTCTTGGACCTTCGGCTACCCATCCGGGTTCCAGCACCGTCAGCTGGTTCTCGGCAGTGTCTTTTGCTCTTGTACCTTCTGCTCCCCATCCTGGTTCCAGTACCGTCAGCTGGTTCCGGGCAGAGCCTTTGGCTTAGGTGCCTCCCTCTGGGTATCCGAGTTCCACCAACGTCAGGTGGTCCTTGGTAGTGCTTTCAGGCACGGGTACCTCCTGCTTAGTAACCGGGTTCCAGTAACGTCAGCTGGTCCTCGGTAGTTCCATTGGCTCTTGGACCTTCGGGTAGCCATCCGAGTTCCAGTTCCATTAGCTGGTTCTCGGCATTTTCTCAGCCTTCTTGTACCTTCTGCTACATTTCCAAGTTCAAGAGACTAAACACGATGACCCGGAAGACCACCCCTAAGATGACGACGACACCAGAGACGACAACCACTGTGATGACGACGACCCTGGAGACGATGACCCCGAAGACCACCCCGATGACGACGACCCCGGAGACGACGACCCTGAAGACCACCCCGATGACGACGACCCCGGAGACGACGACCCTGGAGACGACGACGACCTGGAAGACCGAGAAGCAGAAGAACAAGAGGCTGCAGAACAAAGAGCAGAAGAACATTAAGCATAACACTAAATATCAGAGCAAAAAATATTATCTAAATTATAAGCAGAAGAAGACTAAGCAGTGTATGGGGGTGAGTCCGTTCCTCCTCGTGGTGCCCCTGGATAAAGCCTGATGCTGCAGGCCAAACTGAACGCGGACAAATGTAACTGTTTTGTGACAGGCAGAACGGAAGGTGTAATCTTCAAACTTTTATAGATAACAACTACGGGAATGCCTGTCACAAATAAGAATATGATGAAGAAGTAGAATATGATGAAGATAATAGTAAAATAAAAAGAATATGAACAATGTAACCAAAAAAATAATAGGTAGAAGATGAAGAAGATGAATAAGGTGAAGAAGTTGATGTCAAAGAAGCTGATGATGAAGATAATGAAGAAGAAAGTGTGGGAGAAGTAAAAAAGAAGGTGAAGGGCGTGGAAGTAGTGAAACATCAATATCTGACAAAATAAAAAAAAAATTAACATAGTCAAAATCTTTCTACCGCCGAACGTCATAAAAAACAAAACAAAATCCTGCTATTCTATTACATTGGGCTAAACCTCTGTGCCTTTAATGTCTCCGCCACGTCCCCCAATACATCCTACATTATTCTTAGTTGTTTTCCTTCATGTAGAATGAACCTACAAGTTAAGAAAGGGTTTATTTTAATTCCGATATTTTCGTCCCATTGACTTGCATTGGGATCGGGTATCGGTATCGGATTGGATCCGATATTTTGACGGTATCGGCCGATACTTTCCGATACCGATACTTTCCGATATCGGAAAGTATCGCTCAACACTAGTCATGAACGGTAGTGTACATCCGTGCCACATCACACCCGAACCCGAGTTCCTGATGCTGCTGTCTAGCGAGAGCTCCATTTTACCCTGACCCCTGGCCACATCCTTGTCTGATGCAAGAGCGTTCCTCGTGCGTACATCCCTAGTTGCCTCAGTGACCACACCTTCCTGATTCCTCCAGGCTTCCTTTTTATACGCGGTTTTTTATACCTGCGTCTCTGTGTGGGACCCTGGTACTGAGCTGTCACGAACATACCAGGGGACATTCCCAGCTCTGGGTTCAGTGGGGTCTCCATGACCTCTCCTGCCACAACCTCTAGGGGGAACCTATCGTGGTTACACTCTGTCCCTAGGTTGGCGACCCCTATGGCAGGTATCCCTGACTCGGGACCTTTGGGTTCTCGCCTGGAACAACATCCACAGCCTCTCCTGCCAATACCTCTGGGGTAACCTCTTGGGGTTACACTCTGTCCTTAGGTTGGCAACCCCTTTGGCAGGTATCCCTGACTTGGGATCTTCGGGTTCTATCCCAGGAACAACATTTACCTTGGGATTGTTTATCCTGGACTCCCACAGGGACCAGAAGAGGGGCAAGTCTCTTCCCAACAGTCTCATATGGAAGGGTTTTCACCACTCCCACACACGTATATAAAGTCTCCACATGGGGTGGAAATTAACCTCCACAGTCAGGTAATTTCGTATTTCCCTATGGATACCCATCACCTCTACTTTCCTTCCTTTGGGGTTGTCCCCGGCAACAAGGGACCCATGGACCAAAGTCACTACGCTCTCCAAGTACAGGAGAGCCTCTGTTTGGTACCCATTCACGAGTACCTGGCACAGCCGTGGTTCACTGCCAGCAGTGCCTGTAGTGGCGGTACAGACTGGCTGGGCATACATAGACATCAAGCGAGTATACTCGCAGTCCATGGGTTCAGATATCAGGGGGCAGTTGAAAGCCACATGTCTGGGCCCTCGGCACCACCAACACTTAATCGCCGCGGCACAACTACACCTTGGAGCCGCTTTAGGGGAAACAGAACTTTTGTCACCCTCACTTCAGGCCCCTCATCACGGGCTCAGTCTTGGTTAGCCCCAACAGTGGTTTGTGGACTATTCCATGCTAATGTACAAAGTCCAGAGTGGCAGTATACCACTCAATCCATTTTACCAGCTGGTTCAGAGTGCCCAGGTCCCCTTGCCCCACTCAACGCTGCATGGCGGCTGGCAGAGCCCTCACCAGCTGGTCGACCACCTCCCTCTCTACCATCTGGCCCAGGGTCAAAGTCTCAGGCAGGAGCCATTCCTCCACCAACTGCAATAAGTCATACGCCTGAGACCTGTCGGAACAAGTCTCTGTAAAGGACCACTGGTACACCCTCTACTCCTTTACCTTAGGAGTCTCTTCTTGACACTGCTGTTCAGCCCTCACCTTAGGGGTCTCCTCATTACACCACTCATCACCCCTCACCTTAAGGGTCTCCTCTTTACACCACTGCTTCACCCAGTGCTGCCGCTGTAACTGTAGCTCCTGCTGCTGCAGCACCTCTTGCTGCTGCCGCTGGATCTTTAGCACCTCTTGCTACTGCTGCCACCACTGCAGCTCCTGCTGCTGTCACTGCAACTGCTGCACCTCTTGCTGCTGCAGCACCTCTTGCTGTTGCCGCTGCAACTGCAGCGCCTCTTGCTGTTGCTGATCCAGTAGCTCCTGCTGCCGCTGCTGGAACTGCAATGCCTTGTGCCCCTGCTGCTGCTGAATGAGGACCAACTTCTTCAAAAGCTCCTCCATTTTGTCAGTCGGCTTGAGTTTTAGCAATGCCTTCTTGCTCACGGATATGCAGCACGCTTTAGGGTATGCTTCAGTTCACACTGCCCCGCATTCTCCAGTCCTATGTAGTGCAGCGGTAGCACCCTATGCAGTGATGAGACAGTGTCCCAGCAAAGTTCAAAGCAAAATGTCTCTTTAATGTCCAACTCACAGCATTAATGTCCAACTCACAGCAATACACAGTACACGATATCCTCCGGATCACAACCGGGAACCATATCCTCCAGTTTTGCAGCCAATAAGCACACCAGTCCACATCCTGAGACCAGTTGCCATGGGTGACTGCACCGCTGTGTATGCTGTGGGTGCCAGGATTTCTAGCTGCCTTGGCTGTTTGGCTCCGCTTGCCTGTGTTGCCTCACACAGGTGGAGCTCTGCAGAGCCATCTGCTCTGTAGTCCTCCAAACACCAGACTGACACTGACCCTGACACACCCAACCCTCTGCTTCAGGGTTTTTTACAAGCAACTTGGGGCCTTCAGCCACATGGATAACTTGGCCAGGAATGAAACGGACTGCACTACTATCATCCTGTAGTTGTTTCAAAACACAAAAGCCCAGCAGGTTTTCTTAAATCTGCCCTGGACAAATAGGTTGTCCAGGACTAACACTTTTTATTTTGCATTCCAATCACAGCTACGCCTGTGACTGCAATGCACTCCCATGGCCTCAATACGCCTCCGTGCACATTTTGGGGTGAACATACAGTGACCTCTACATGTAACACCAGTCGCATATCCCCCCTCTCTTCAAACCTGTGGGGTAGAAGAACACTTGTCACCCCACATGGGTGTATGACAAGGCAGAGAAACCAAAGTAGAGACCGGAACCATTGATTGATGCAAGCATCCCTCCCTTTTGCATTTCTCATCCATACTTTGTTACGTGACCACCCACCTCCCCATTCTCCATTGCAGAAAACACGCCCACTTTCCTGACTAACAGTAGATTTGGGCCAGTTTTGGGTGGTCTCATCCTTGTTTAATTGGGGTTCACTAACCCCACTGCTCATCCCGTGACCTAAGTACCTGCCCTCAGACGTCTGGCCTCATTGACCATGGCCCATGGCCTCAATACACCTCCGTGCACAGCCTGGGGGAACATACAGCAACCCCTACATGTAACACTGGTCACTGCCTCAAATGGCAGTAATGAGCACACGTTCACCACTCTGCTCCTTCTGATGTCTGGCTGGGGAGTACTGGCCGCAGAGTCCTCATGCAGCACTTCCAACTCTGCTGCATATCGTCTACTTGTACCTTGCACCCGTGCCTCTGACCCTCCGGTCAGCTGCTGCAGACCCAGGGACTGCCCTGGAGAGTGATACCTGGTCACTATGTGGCACCCCAGGGTCCTGGTCATCACAGTGGCATTGCTTTCCTCATGGGGAGAGTGATGTCATGCTTGGAGGCAAGAAAGGATAACTTTCACCAGGTAAACACAAACATGCAACATATTCACACTCCAGGCCACAAGGGGGATTTTTTGATCCTATTCCAAGGTGACATGGCTACATATATTGTGGTTTGGAGGGAAAGTGAGTCAGATAGTGCCAGAGAGCAGACTGGAGCAGTTTGAGGCAGGAAGAAAGTATGAGGAGCCGTGCAACCATGAGAAAGTGCTGCAGCTCCTGGAAAGAGATAATACCGAAAGCAGAACAGATTGTAGCGAGCGTGAAGGAGAGTGAAGCACAGGAGAGTGATATCAGGGGACGACAGCTGCCAATGAGCGATTCCCCTCTGAAGCGCAGATAACTGGTAACTGGAACACCGAGGTTGTAAGGGACTCTAAGACTTACAGCAGAGACCAGCAGGATAGCTGAACTGCAAGTTACCTATCTGCCTCAATGCCCAGCAGGGACAGTGACACATATAGCCCAGGTCATGATAGAGACCCTATAAAAAGGCCCGAGTCACATGACATACGGGTTTGTGGGTTTGTGTCCTATTCTATATGGGAGACAGAGAGAACTGTGAGGACCTTATCAGAAGCCATAGGCAGTAAGGGACTACAACACCACCGCGCTAGAGGAAGGCTTTCAGATACCCTACGATGGAGTGGGCGACCCATTCCTTGCAAATAGACCCACCGTCAATCCTAGGTTAAACTGTTATGATCCTGGTGGTAGGATCTCAAACTGACCTGACAAATATACCCTGAGTATATAGGACAAGTTCTGGGGATGTGGAAGCTATACTGACCGCAATCCTGATCCTATCCAAACACACTAAAGGCAGCTGTGGAACGTTACCTGAAAACCTAGACGTCTCGTCACAGCCTGAGAAACTGACTACCCCTAGAGAGAAAGCAAAGACCTCACTTGCCTCAGAGAAATGTACCCCAAAGTTTTAGATAGCCCCCCACAAATAATAACGGTGAGTCAAGGGGAAAACACAAACGTAGAGATGAAACAGATTTAGCAAATGAGGCCCGCTAATACTAGATAGGCAGAAAATAGATAGGTGTCTGTGCGGTCAGTACAAAACTATCAAAAGTAAACCATACAAGAACCCCCACACCGACTCACGATGTGAGGGGCGCACTCTGCACCCCAGAACTAACCAGCAAGCAAAAAATCACATAAAAGCAAGCTGGGCTGAACTCATAATATAATGAGAAATGTTTTCAAGAAAATAATGAGAAACTGAACAAGCAAACTTAGCTTCTCATAGCAGGAGACTGGTCACAAGGAATATTCAGGAGAGCACAGGATCAGGACTGAATACACCGACAGCAGGCGACAAGTAAAGGTCCAGGTGAGTTAAATAGGCCCAGCCTAGCAGGAGATGAAACAGCTGAGCCCAGCCAAGACCAGCCATATCGCTAAAGGCCACCAGAGGGAGCCCAAGACCAAACTCACACAGTACCACTCATGACCACAGGAGGGAGCCCGAGAACGGAATTCACAACATTAAACTCAGCGAAGACCTATAGATAAGGGGAAGGAGGTCCCTAAAAGATCTAAGAACTGGATATAAAAACAGGTCACCTCCTAATAGGAAACACAGAGAAGGCTGCAGAAACCAACTGAAAACAGAAACTAAAGATAGCAGAACAAGAGATCCCAGAACTGAACAATATCAAACACAGAAAGCTATCAAAGCACCTAGCCAGAACTCTAGCGGATTAACACTGATGTCCAGCAAGGAATGGGAGGCAGGTGCTGGGTAATAAAGGGTGATACAATCACCTGACCTAGGACAACCCAGCACCAGGGGAGAAAGACCAGCAGCCAGAAATCCACAACAAGATGGCGTATGGTTAAAACAAAACAGATTCTAACACTGTGGCTGTCTGAAGTCTTCAGTAATCCAGGTAAAGAGACTGTAAACCAGTGTCCTCATTCCTTACTGCACCATTCACCATCATCTTCCATCTACACACCGGGAGCACTGGGGATATACTTCACCTGTGGGAAGTTATACCATCTAGCTGCCATAACATCACCCCAGAGGACCCCTTACAGCAGCGCTGGTCCCCACTGACCGAATACCGCAGGTGGTGTCACAAACATAAACTTTATTCAATCTCCCTTTTTCATGGGCGTCCAGGGCCATGGACTGGGCCACCACCGTGACATCCCCCTGTGAACACCGGACCCGGTACCGGGTACCCCACGGCCCTGGCGGGCGACTCAACTACCTGCGGCCAAGCCTATCCTCACGATCTGAGGCCACTAGTGAATACCAAGTAGTCACTTAGTTATGCCCTTCTAGGGTAAGCCTTGCCTGTGGTACAGTGGATCCACACCCACCCACGTTACAGTCAGATCCACCTGCCGTTACACTGTGCTTTATGGGTTATACCAAGGCTTCAAACTGTGTTGAGCATGATGAGCTTCATGAAACACAGAGTCTGTTAGGAGTGCCAGTACACCTGATTAGGTTAATCAGGTAACTCTGACTATTAAGATGCTACAGTGTGAAGCAGGTATGGGGATGCAAAATGATCCAACCTCTATGCAGAAGTAATAATGAGGAAGTTAGAGTTAGATAATTCAAGTGCTGAAGTGAAAATAGGTGGAAGAACCATCAGCAAACTGAGATATGCAGATGATAAAACCCAGCTGGCAGAGAACATGAAGGACCTGAAGAATATGGAACTTAATCTGAACACCAAGAAGACAAAAATAATGACTACCACCAATGAGGAAGTTCGCATAAAGATCAACAATAAACCAATGGAAATTGTTAACAGCTTTGTTTTTCTTGGCTCCCTCATCGATCAATTGTTTTGCCAATTGTGACATGTAGTTTTGAGACATGGACACTCACAAAAGCAGACAGAAGAAAAAATTATGCATTTGAACTGTTGGTACTGAAGAAGACTTCCACAAATCCCATGGACCCAGGGCCAGTTTTAGACAAAGTGGGGCCCTAGGCAAAAATTTATAATGGGGGCCCCAAATGATAACATTGCACTGTGGCCCCCATATTTAGGGGCCTTATATCGGCCAACGGGTCTGCCACTATTAGCTGTACGCAGGGGCGTTGCTAGGGTCAGATTGGGGGCCCGAGACAAAGAGTTGCCCCCAACCCCCTCTTAATTTTTTTTAACTCTTCAGATAAACCAATGCTAACTTTCTGAGAACAGATAATGTAGTAGATGTCACCTGCAGTCTTATGTAACACCACAGATAACACAGTGATAACTCTCTGAGTACAGATAATGTAGTAGATGTCACCTGCAGTCCTATGTAACACCAGAGATAGCAGTGATAACTGTCTGAGTACTGATAATTTAGTAGATGTCACCTGCAGTCTTATGTAACACCACAGATAACACAGTGATAACTCTCTGAGTACAGATAATTTAGTAGATGTCACCTGCAGTCCTATGTAACACCACAGATAGACATAGCGTTTCAGAGTAAGACTATGTTCACATGCAGCATTTTTTTTTCAGTAGCCAAAACATTTTCTATTAGCAGTAAAAATGTTGCGTTCAAAACACCTGTTTTTCAGCTTGTTTTGTGGTGTTCTTCACACTTTTTAAATTTTTTTTTTGGAGTGAGGATGTTTGTTTTGTCTACAGTATGTTTAAGGCCACGTTCACACGTTGAGTGTTTGGTCAGTATTTCACATCAGCATATGTAAGCTAAAACCAGGAAGGTGAGAAATACAGAAGTAGTGACGTGTTTCTCAGGCTATGTGAACACATTGCGGATTTTGCTGTGGATCTGCAGCAGTTTTCCATGCGTTGTACAGCACCATGTAAACCTATGGAAAACAAAATCTGCAGTACACATGCTGCGGAAAATACCGCACGGAAACGCTGCGTTGTATTTTCTGCAGCATGTCAATTCTTTGTGCGGATTCTGCAGCGTTTTACACGCTGTTAAAAACTGCACAAAAACCGCTGCAATTCCACGATAAATCCGCGGTAAATCTGCAGTTAAAACGCAGGGCGATTTTTAGGAATCTGCGTGGAAAAATCCGCAGCAGATTCCGCAACGTGTGCACATAGCCTCATTGTCCCATTGTTTCTGCATTACAAATACTGACCTAATAGTTTAATTCACCAAAACCACTTAAAAAATTGCAGTGAAAAATGATGTTGCAATATCTGCAGCTTTTTTATTCTTTCATTGCTTTTTACGGGTGAAAACACACTGAAAGAAGTGACACGCTACAGATTTAAAAAGCGCTACAGTTCTGAAATTCAGTCAGAAAACAAACAAGCGCCTGCAGGAGATTTCAGAAATCTCCTATGTTTTGCTGGCACTTTAAAATGCAGATTTTCGCCATGTTCATATACAGAATTTTTGCAGCTTTTTCTTCTGCAAATAAGAAGTTTACAGCATTTTACAGCACAAGCAAAAACTGAGATTTTCAGAAATATCCTGTACACCCTTTTATTTTCTCCTGACTGAATTTCACAACTGCAGCCTTTTTTAAATCTGCAGCATATCACTTCTTTCAGCATTTTTTTTCACCCGTAGAAAGCAATGAAAAAGTTTAAAAAATGCTGCAAATGTTGCAACATTGTTTTTCGCTGAGTTTTTTGTGAATAACACTAACTTTATTAAACATGTACTGTAGACAAAATGCAAACTGTAAAAAACAAGCAGCAAAAGCTCTAAGGGTGTGTGCACACAGTCAGTAAACGCTGCGGGTCGGCTGCTGTGTACTTGTGCAGCGTCCAACCCGCAGCGGCCAGATGTTACAGCATAGTGGATGGGATTTCAAGAAATTCCATCTCTACTATGCGTCCACAGACGCCTGCACCTCACCCGCAGAGACGGACATGGGGCGCGTCTGTCCAGGCTGCAGCATGTCAATTCCGCAAGAGAAATCTCACCCCTGCAATGTATAGGACGCAGGGATTCCGCACAGATCTATGAACACATGCGGAATCACCTGTGTTCAAAAGATGACAGCACTCTGGATGGAGCACATGTCCGCTGCATCCAAAGGGCTGCCATTTCCGGACCCTCTGCACATACCCTAAAAAATGGGTGTTTTGAAAGCAGTGTTTTTACTGCCGAGAGAGCAGGCTTTGGCTGCAAAAAAAAAATGCACCAAAAACGCTGATTCCTATGCACACCTGTACTATATGTGTATGGTTTACCCTTATTGTTTCACATGGGAATTCATTTATTTCTATATAATAAATACCCTGATTCAGCAGACAATATTCCTGTCTTGTGTCATCCAGACAGTAGTGACAGCAGGTCGCCCTGTCAGATTACAAGCAGTGATTCAGTGACTGGTCAGAGCCTATGCTGATCCCTGCTGTATGTGACTGTGAAACCTGATCCTGCAGCAATCAGCACAGAGCTCAGGGACCACAGTGAGTAAATCACAGCACTGAGGGGGTCTCAAGGGGGGTTTGGTAGAGACATTCCAGAACAACAGAGCAATGCACAGCATTATTCACTGCTGTACACCCTCTGGGCACTTCATACAGGGGTTGCAGAGGCAGGGGGCCCCCTTTCTAGGTGGGGGCCCCAGGCATCTGCCTGGTCTGCCTGTGCCAAACGCCGGCCCTGCATGGACCGCTAGGATCACCAAAAAACTTATTGATCATATAAACACAGAATTGTCTCTGGAAGGCAAGGTGACCAGACAGAACCTGACCTATTTTGGACACACAATGAGGACAAAATCACTAGAAAAGTACTTCTTGGAATGGTCAATGGTAAAAGGAAAGAGGAGAAATCAAAGACCCATTGCCTAGACACTGTCAATAATAACCTGGAAATGAACATGAAGCAATTGAAAGAACCTATGTAAAGCAGGGAAGCATGATGAGAAACAGTCTGTAGACTATTGGTAGGACACGGCTAAATGGATAGAATTTTCCAAATTCACAACAAATTAATGCATGGCTATTACGATTGAATGCAGTCTAAAGTAAACATATATTTTCGATGTCTATGTCTCAGACTTGGCTGCCTTGTCACTTAGAAACTTCTTCGGTTATGGTTTAAACTGGGTTTACAAACACAGATTGCTAATTATGCAGTCCAATAAAACAGATCATAAGATTAGTCAGAGTTGGCTGCTTACACCCACAGATATATTCATAGGACAGAACTAGAGACGAGGGAATCGAGTTATGGGACTCCAGTCCAGCGTCCTGGTCCGTGCTATATGTCAGCTAAACATGAGGACCATGACTCTCTCACTGTTTGGTGTCCCCGGCGCGGAATTTCATTTGTTGGGGTTGCGTGACATCACATGTGCGACGTGATGAACAGATGATGTTGGGCCAGCCACGGCTAATCAAAAGCTGCACCAGGTACAGCGGAAGGATAGAAATTCTTGAGTCTCATGTCCATCTTCCAGGTACCACTGATCTGGATGCTGGACTGGAGTCCCATGAATTGATCCCCTCATTACTAGGCAGAATTAATTCTTATATTTCTCATCTCTTATATTTGCAAATAAGTTATGAAGACTGGATTTCAAAATGAAGCCAGCCTTGTGACCATTTGATCAATGTCGATATAATTTCTGAAACCCTGGCAATGAGATGTCATCAACAGTAAATGTTGTGACCAGACGTAAGTTCCATTGGCCATTTATGGAAAACATGGGTTGGATACCCTATATCGGGGGTCATTGATACTTAATGACTGTCGTCCTCATATATGGAGGGGGGGGGGTCTAAAATGTCCACACTTGGTGCTTTTCTGAGTATTCTAATTACGGTAATTCACGCCATTGTCATTGAATGAGTTGATAAGAAACAGGTAGTGAAGAATAACATTAGTACAAATAAATTACCATAAACCCATATCTTGAATTATAAATGCACACTGCAAGGCGAGGAGAATAATTAAACGCGACAATCAATGAATGCACAATATATGACTGTTGGATAATATATACATATTAACAGATCTTTTTTTCCCAGAATTCCTTTTCTCTCGCCCTACTAATTGCTACATTTTATCATTATGATTTTTTTCCCAGTTCAGAACAATACCGATAGCAGCATCATCATCATTAGTAAATGTTAATCAATGCATAAAAAAAATGCCAAAGGATGTACTTATTATCACATTTAGAACAATTAGACAAACATTCCATAGAAATGTATGAATGTTACCATTCTATTATATAGGGAAAATTAATATTTCATCTATATGCAGTATGTCCTCTACTATATGGCATTTATGGATGGTTACCTTGAGATCGGGTGAAAATGCATCTCTTCTGACTACCATAAAAGACGGAGAACGTAATTAAGGCCTCACAGCTGTGACTTTAGATTTGGTCGTGAAAATGTTTGAAATTCTGGAAAGACGGCAGCAATTGCATTACTTAATGCTTTTAGGGGCTTTTCATGGACCTTGTATTAAAATGGGACAATACCCATACAGTCAACATTAGCATTTACGACAAAGGACAATGCATTTTCTTGAAATATATATAATCCCCTTTATTTTGACATTTTATTATATCCAGAGCTTCTGGGTTTCAGATGCAAAATCTGTATCAGTTGTTGTCACCTATGATGTGGCATTTATAAACCTGGCATCTTCTTGCATAGCATTGGCACCTTAGGGCCACTTTGGGCACTTGATTCTGTACGACTACTAACAATGCACTCCTTCAGGCTATGCCCCCAATTATAATTTAGAAAGCCCAAGGCTATAACACAAAGGCTGCCGTCACACTAGCAGTATTTGGTCAGTACTTTACATCAGTATTTGTAAGCCAAAACCAGGAGTGGGTGATAAATGCAGAAGTGGTGCATATGTTTCTATTATACTGTTCCTCTAATTGTTCCACTGCTGGTTTTGGCTTACAAATACTGATGTAAAATACTGACCAAATACTGCTAGTGTGACGGCAGCCTAAGACACACAAATCTAAGACCTGCAGCATATAAGTATATATATATATATATATATATATATATATATATATATATATATATATATATACAATTGCGGTAAAGAGTCATGCGGAATCCCAAGCTTTTTTCTTCTACTGTGACTCCGGCTGCATCCAATACCATTTTGTCATTTAGTAAAATTTGCTATATCTGCAGGATCAGCCGTGTTATTATCTGCCAGCAAAAGTTGCAATCAGTCTTGTCAAACTGTTGTACTGTCAGTCCAATTGTATACCAGTTAAAGGGACGTGGACTTATAACATGTATTTATAGAAAAGCACATGTTGTGAGGCCGCTGATTGTGTCAGGGTTTTCGTCACTTAAGTCTCCACTGCTCTGTGACCAAGGTTGCCCTTGTAAAAAAGGTCTTATATTAAAAGGTCTTTAATATAAAAAAATATTAAATATCTCTATATATACGGTACAGACCAAAAGCTTGGACACACCTTCTCATTTAAAGATTTTTCTGTATTTTCATGACTATGAAAATTGTACATTCACACTGAAGCCATCAAAACTATGAATTAACACATGTGGAATTATATACTTAACAAAAAAGTGTGAAACAACTGAAATTATGTCTTATATTCTAGGTTCTTCAAAGTAGCAACCTTTTGCTTTGTTGACTGCTTTGAGCACTCTTGGCATTCTCTTGATGAGCTTCAAGAGGTAGTCACCGGGAATGGTTTTCACTTCACAGGTGTGCCCTGTCAGGTTTAATAAGTGGGATTTCTTGCTTTATAAATGGGGTTGGGACCATCAGTTGTGTTGTGCATAAGTCTGGTGGATACACAGCTGATAGTCCTACTGAATAGACTGTTAGAATTTGTATTATGGCAAGAAAAAAGCAGCTAAGTAAAGAAAAATGAGTGGCCATCATTACTTTAAGAAATGAAGGTCAGTCAGTCGGAAAAATTGGGAAAACTTTGAAAGTGTCCCCAAGTGCAGTGGCAAAAACCATCAAGCGCTACAAAGAAACTGGCTCACATGAGGACCGCCCCAGGAAAGGAAGACCAAGAGTCACCTCTGCTTCTGAGGATAAGTTTATCCGAGTCACCAGCCTCAGAAATCTCAGGTTAACAGCAGCTCAGATTAGAGACGAGGTCAATGCCACACACAGTTCTAGCAGTAGACACATCTCTACAACAACTGTTAAGAGGAGACTTTGTACAGCAGGCCTTCATGGTAAAATAGCTGCTAGGAAACCACTGCTAAGGACAATGCAACAAGCAGAAGAGACTTGTTTGGGCTAAAGAACACAAGGAATGGACATTAGACCAGTGGAAATCTGTGCTTTGGTCTGATGAGTCCAAATTTGAGATCTTTGGTTCCAACCACCGTGTCTTTGTGCGACGCAGAAAAGATGAACGGATGGACTCTACATGCCTGGTTCCCACCGTAAAGCATGGAGGAGGAGGTGTGATGGTGTGGGGGTGCTTTGCTGGTGACACTGTTGGGGATTTTTTCAAAATTGAAGGCATACTGAACCAGAATGGCTACCACAGCATCTTGCCTTGGCATGCTATTCCATCCGGTTTGCATTTAGTTGGACCATCATATATTTTTCAACAGGACAATGACCCCAAACACACCTCCAGGCTGTGTAAGGGCTATTTGACCAAGAAGGAGAGTGATGGGGTGCTACGCCAGATGACCTGGCCTCCACAGTCACCAGACCTGAACCCAATCGAGATGGTTTGGGGTGAGCTGGACCGCAGAGTGAAGGCAAAAGGGTAACAAGTGCTAAGCATCTCTGGGAACTCCTTCAAGATTGTTGGAAGACTATTCCCGGTGACTACATCTGGAAGCTCATCAAGAGAATGCCAAGAGTGTGCAAAGCAGTCATCAAAGCAAAAGTTGGCTACTTTGAAGAACCTAGAATATAAGACATAGTTTCGGTTGTTTCACACTTAAGTTAAGTATGTAATTCCACATGTGTTAATTCATAGTTTTGATGCCTTCAGTGTGAATGTACAATTTTCATAGTCATGAAAATACAGAAAAATCTTTAAATGAGAAGGTGTGTCCAAACTTTTGGTCTGTACTGTCCATCATATCATAATGATGGGAAACAGAAAGTTATTGTGGGAGTCAAATATTTATGATTTCAATAATAATGTCCGATATATCATAATGATTGTGTGGGGCCCCTTTCCCCAAAGTTTTAGGAGTAAGTTCTCAAGACTTTTGCTTTACATTTAGTGCACAATTTTAATTTTTTTTTTTTAGCAGAGAATTAAGAGAAATAATCCAAATCTTCATAAAAATTTGGTGTCTCCCCTAAGTGGCTATGTGCACACATCTATTAGGCCGGCGTCACACTAGGCGTAAGACAATACGGTCCATTTTTTACGGCCATAATACGCAGAAATGTTCCCAAAATAGTGAGCCGTATGTCATAAGTAGGCAGGGTGTGGCAGCATATTTTGCGCATGTCATCCTCCGTATTTAATCCATATGGCATCCGTACTGCGAGATTTTCTCGCAGGCTTGCAAAACCGACATCTAATGGATTTATGGGCTCAAATGTTCGGTAAAACATATATACAGTATATATATATATATATATGTGTGTAATTGAGACACATATATATATATCTATATTTATATTTACTTCAGCGCAATATAGCAGAAAAGCTGGTAATTCAATTGCCGGCTTTTCATTTCTCCTTCACAAACCCGACATGATATGAGACATGGTTTACATACAGTAAACCATCTCATATCCCTTTTTCTTTGCATATTCCACACTACTAATGTTAGTAGTGTGTATATGCAAAATTTGGGTGCTCTAGCTATTAAATTAAAGGGTTAAATCGCGGAAAAAATTGGCACGGGCTCTCGCGCAATTTTCTCCGCCAGAGCGGTAAAGCCAGTGACTGAGGGCAGATTTAACCCCTTCAGATGGATTTACATCGTGGGACTGCCAGAACGATGGAAGGTATGGGTATTGTTGATTTTTTTATTTTTCCTTTTTTACAGAATGAGGGTCTTCAGGTGGATTAAGAGAATAATAAAATATTAAAACACCCTGTGTCTTTATTTCATTAAAGTACTTTGTAATAATGTGTGTGTGTTTTAGTTACCATTTCGTACTATTGGATTAATAATGGATAGGTGTCATAATTGCAAATAATATTATATATTATAATAGCAAGGTGACATTAACCCTTCATTACCCCATATTCCACCGCTACACGGGAGTGGGAAGAGAGTGGCCAAGTGCCAGAATAGGCGCATCTTCCAGATGTGCCTTTTCTGGGGTGGCTGGGGGCAGATGTTTTTAGCCAGGGGCGGCCAATAACCATGGACCCTCTCTAGGCTATTAATATCTGCCCTCAGTCACTGGCTTTACCACTCTGGCGGAGAAAATTGCGCGGGAGCCCACGCCAATTTTTTCCGCGATTTAACCCTTTATTTTTCAAGCTACAGCTCCCAAATTTTGCACATACACACTACTAACATTAGTAGTGTGGAATATGCCCCAAAAAAAGGGATATGAGATGGTTTACTGTATGTAAACCATGTCTCATATCATGTCGGATTTGTGAGAGAGGAAAAGCCGGCAATTGAATTACCGGCTTTTCTATAGAACACCGCTGCGTATTTCTCGCAAGTCACACTGCTGGTCCATGTGTAATCCATATTTTTCTCGCCCCCATAGACTTTCATTGGTGTATTTTTTGCGCAATACGCTGACAAACGCAGCATGCTGCGATTTTCTACGGCCGTACAATACCGTATATTACGGATGCGTAATATATGGCTGATAGGAGCAGCCCCATAGAGATTCATTGGGCCGTGTGTAATGCGTATTTTACGGATGTATTTTCTGCGCATATATGTCCGTAAAACTCTCTAGTGTGACGCCGGCCTTAGACATCGGAGCAGTCGTTGGATTTGTCACTTTCAAGGCCGCTTCTGGAGAAAACATGGCTTTTTTGCAGTCGTTTATTGCCGTCATGTTCTATTATCTGAGCAGGCGCATTCCGTACGGAGCATGTATCTTCTTTCCGAACACTGAAGCAGTTAAAAAAATCCATAACAAGAGCCTGAACATATGCTCAGCAATCTCGTTTTTCCACAGACATGCATGTGTTCATTCCTTTGAATGTTTTTTCTAGCAGTTTGCACTGCGGAAACTCTTCTTTAAAGACTTTTCTTTATTCCCGCGACATTTCAATAAGCAGTTTTGAAGGTTTGTTTTTTTTTTTTTAAGCATTTTAGAAGAGATTTTATTTCTGGAAAGTTTTCTTTTTCCTTTTTTGCTTCTTCTAGGAAGCTGCCTGCTAGCTATAAAGTAAAGAACTGCTAGCGGTCATCTCACTTCTTTTAACCTCTTAAATGATGATCAAAAGTCTGAACATATGCATAGCATGTTGCTTTTAAATAGAAATGCATAGTTTTATTCTTTTTAGTATTTTCTTCGGCCGCAGAATCTGCCTGAAAAAGACGTCATGTACAAACACCCAAGAGGAATTTTTAAAGGAGTCTTTCTTTTTAAAGTGGTTTTGAAGTTGTTTTGAACAATTTTGGAAGAGGTTCTTTTTCCCCTAAAGTGTTCTCTGTGGCCTTTAAATTGGACATTACCTAGTTTGTAAATGGATCCGCGTCAAAGAGGTAACATGCATTTCCTTTGTTTCCAGCAGGTGTTTTTCAAAACGTCTTCAGGTAGAAAAGCTAAGAAAAACCTCCTATGAACATTAAAGTGGATTTTCAATAGAAATTAATTGTGGGGGTATTATGCAGATTGAGGAAGGTGTGAGAGGAGGCAGTGTTATGGTACAATTGCAGCGAGGCGGAACATTATGTAGAGGTGAAAACGTGGGGGGCAATATAGAGAAATGGCTGTATGTGGGAAAATATGGAGAGGTGGCAGAGTAGGGGGAGAATACAGAGAGGAGGCAGTGAAGGGGGTACCATAAGGAGAGAGGGCCGCATGAGGGTAGGGGACAACATGACAGTATTGAGAGAGGGCACCATGGGGGACAGTATGCAAAGGGGTCAGTGTTGGGGACTGTGCTCAAGGGGCAATGTGGGAGAATACAATGTGGGGAGATAGTTTGGAGAGCGGGCAGCGTGGGGGAGTACAATGTGAAGAGGAGGCAGCTTAGTGGGGACACTGAAGATGGGGATGATATGGAGGCACAGCAACAGATTAGAGCCCGGAGTCACCACAAGAGAGGGACACGTGTAAAAAGGCTTGCGTTGCCTGCCATGTGGGTAGTGTTCCGTCCAAGGGACCGATTGAGAGAGGGACTTGAGGAAAGCTAAAGCATCAAGTACCTAGAATTCAGCGCTGAAAGGAAGGCTTCCAACCCCACCTGGCTAGGGGGGTTCCGAACCGCTTCCAGGCTGCCCGGATTTCAAGATCACTGGTAACCTGTGCCTTGGACTGCAATTTCACCAGTAAAAGGTAAAGAGACTTCAAATCCTGTGTCCTCCAATTATTTCCTGCACCTCACCATCTATCATCCCTCTTATCAACTGCACCGGGAGCCCTGGGGACTAGGCTCCACCTATGGGGAGCTATACCGACTCTGCTGCAATACCATCAGCCCCAGTAGACCCCTTTAAGCAGCATTGGCCATCCCTGGCCGAGTACCACAGGTGGCGTCAGGAACATTAGACTTTATTTCCCACTACACTTTATTACCCCATTTTAGTAGATGCCCAGAGCCATGGACTGGGTCACCGCTGCCTTGACACATCCCCCTTAAGAACTGAGCTGACCCGGTACCGAGTACTCCACGGTTCTAGCGAGCTCTCCATTTTGCCTCCCTAGTCATGTGCACTAATGAAGGCGGGTAGCGTACAACAGGTTTCATCAGCTTATTATGAGGCAGGCAGAGCACCTTGTGCATGCGTGTGATTTGCCAGGGGCTGACGGTGACAGCGCTCCTGCAAACTATATAAATCATGCACAGAAGGATGAGCTTACAAGACGGGAGGTAGGACTAGTCTGGACAAACCAATACCCTGTCGGAATAAGCCTGAGACATTTGCACAGCAAAAAAAATAAAAGACATCATAAAGCCACAAAAAAGGGGTTTCTAAAATGCATAAATAGAGTGGAGCAGAAACTTAGTGGTTGTTTAGTGGCCCTAGGGCAGCTGAAAGGTTCCCTTTAAGGGCACTGTGTCAGGATGTGCCATAAAAGAGGAACGTCTGCAGAGATGAAATTTGCACTTGAAAAGCCGTCATGGCATCCATACCAGATTGAGAAAAAGGGTTGAGAACTAGTGATGCACGATCGAGCTCGGATAAGGTGTTATCCAAGCATGCTTTAGTGTTAACCAAGTGTCTGTGGCGTGCTCAAAAAATATGTTTGAGTCCCCGAGGCTGCATGTCTCATGGCCGATAGACAGCAACACATGCAGGGATTAGGTAATTCCTGCATGTGTTGCAGCTGTCTAACAGACATGCAACTGCAGGGACTCGAGCATAATATTCAAGTGCAGCGCCCCAGGGTCCTGGTCGTTGCAGTAATGTCATTCTTCCATCAGGGGGAGTGATGTTACGTCTGAAGGCAATAAAGGAGATCTCTTTACCAGGTATCACAAACCATGCAACACACTTCACACTCCAGTCCACCAGGGGGAGCTATGCTCCTATTTATTAGGGCACTCTTCACAATAAGGTAAAACTGGTGGTCTAGATAGGAAGTAAGGCAGAAGCTGACTGGGCTTCACCCAGGCAGCACCTGTCAGACAGACAGAAAGGGAGGAAGAACACCTAATAGCTGCTGACAGAGTGGGTCCCTGACAGGGGTGGGATCCTGTCTGAGGCCTAGACAGAAGGCCACGGACCTGCGTCGGCCGGGCGTGCGGCAGCATCCTAAGAAAGAGACACGAACAGCGAATTGTATTGTAGAGGGTGAGAAACGAAGTCATAGCAAAAGGAGAGGAAACCAGAAGGAGTTCTTCCCTGCAAAAGGCTGCCTCCTTTCTGAGGCGCAGGACCTGGTAGCCGGAACACCGAGGGAGCAACAGTCACCATGCCTTGCTCCAGAGACCAGCAGGACAGATAATTCCACGTTCCCTGCCCGACCTATACCCAGGAGGCACGGTGGCAACTTGTGAGGGCTGGGGCGTGCTAGAGTCCCTGTAAAAAAACCTCAGGCCATCAGTCATATGGGTTATTCCTATCCATCTGGGGGACAGAGAGAAAGACATAACATCTAGAACATCTACAACAGTTGTGAGGACCTTATGAGAGGCTCAGCAGTAAGGTACTACAACATCCAGGTGCTAGAGGAAGGCTACTGATTTCCACCTGGATAAGGGGACTCTGGATTTGCCTTCAGACCGGCCGGACTCTGCCTGCCCTGTGCTCTGGACTGTGGATGCTGAAGTCTTCAGTAAAGGTAAAGAGACTGCAACCTTGTGTCCTCGTTCTTCACTGCGCCTCTCACCATCCACCATCTACACACTGGGAAGCCCTGGGGATACACTTCACCTGTGGGAAGGTATACCATCTAGCTGCCATAACATCACCCCAGCGGACCCCTTAAAGCAGCGTCGGTCACCCTGACTGAATACCACAGGTGGCGTCACGAACATATCCCTTTAAAGACCTTTCCCCCCTTTTTCAACGGATGACCCTGGGCCACGGACCGGGTCAGCCACCGTGACATCCCCCTTGAGAACCGAAGGGCCCGGTTCCGAGTACCCCACTGCCCTTAGGGGGGGCGATCCACAAGCACACCGAAGTCACTTGGTTAGCACCTGAACATGCTCAGATAACACCTTATCCCAGCACATTCGCTCATCAATATTGATAACTACTCCTATCAGAATACTTGTCAACTATAAGTACCCGGATGTAAATAATCTTAATTTTGCAAAGAGCCTGAAAGATCTTGGAGAAGAAAACCCTATTTGTGTCAGTGATGTCTACTTCTTATAGCTTGAACTACAAATGACCTATTAGATCTTTTGGATGATACATTATACATGTGCAATGAAGAAACGCGTTCAGTAAAGAAGGACAGTAAGCCCCCCAAATCATCTTCGCTGGTGAGTACGATCTCCACAAATCTTAACAAATCTCCACAATATTACTGTAAGCGATAGCGGGGTATGGTCTTTGACAACCTCAAATTAAATTATATAAAAAAAATCAGTGGTTGTCAAACGTATCACATAACCAAGTTTATGAAATCCAAATAAAATGCATATAAAAATGAACAAACCTATTAACTATTCTGACATAGTAGCATGGCACCCAAATTCGAATTTTAATGCAACCTATTAAAGATAGTATATATTTATAGTTATCTTGCTACAATTTATAGCTTTAATGACAGATGTGAAGTGCGGCCAAAAAAAATCAATTCTGTTTTGCGAAAACTAGAACTAGAAATTCTCCGTCCATCCATCCGGATATGGAAACTCATCTGGTATGCAGAGAGTGTTAAAGACAGAGTGGAGCACAGCAAAGAATCCTGGCTTAGCTTTTGGCACGGCTTTTGTGCAATGAGATTTTTTTATTGTAAAAAAAAAAATGTAGAAAAACAGTTAAAAAAAAAATCAATAGCATCTGTGGTATTATGGTTAATTAAAGAAGCTCTTGAAGAACGGCTGAGAGATGAGAGGTTTGGCCAAGGGAGGGAGACAGCTGAAACCTGATTAGCCACAAGAAATGCTTTTTTAGATCTGAGTGGATGGACCGGGGTCTTCTTTGCGAGGGATATGGGTAAAAAAAAATTGCTTTTACTCTAACTTTCTTTAAGTAATCAATACACCCCCATTACCAACCTGCATGTTCCACTCCTGTATTCCACTCACTGTCTTTCAGTCCTCGGATTTTAAAGGCTTGAGGCAGAAATGGAATGTCGCCTTTTTAACCACTTTGTGCTCCACATAATGAAATAGTTTTAATATGGTGTGTATGATATGTGGCAACTCATATTGGGTAGAGAAGAGCTACAATATCCCTTACCTTCAACAAATATCAAAAATATGGCTAGAGCAGAATTGGTAGATTGGATGGATGGATAGGTAGATAGATAGATAGATAGATAGATAGATAGATAGATAGATAGATAAAAACATTCCCTAGTGATTATTTTAGGTAGTAAGTGAATGATGGTACCAAGTCGCCAGCATGACATGACCATCACACCTTATTGTGCAATGTCACCGGTAAGGGCAGGTTGTACCCAATTGATGAATGGCATCTACCATCTATCATGAGATTATAGTCACTATATATTGGCTTTTCACAAAAGCAGATGACCGTTTGAATGATTGTTTGTGAAAGTCATTATTTTCCCATGTAAACATGGCCAACGAGTGAACAATCAGCCATAATTGTTCAATAATAGTTGAGCCTCTTTGAAGCTTCATTCAGAGGTCGGTTTCTCACTTACGAGTTACATTCCTGTTTTTTTACGGATAGAACCGGTGCTCAATATAGTTTATGGGGCTATTCACGTATCATCATTCTTTTTTGGGAGCCCAAGTGTCCACAAAAATAAGGAGACATGTCCATTTTTGATGGGAGTCACGGATCCAATATGCCAATGCAAGTTAATGAGTCAAAAAAAAAACAGACTTCACATGGATGTCATTTGTATGTCATCTGAGTACTGTAAAATGTTTGCTGTTTAATGGGAACCAGTGATGTCCCCACACACACTTAACCTGCAAATATGGGGTTAATCTGAAGGTCAATAGCATTACAAAACTGTCTTTTTTCCTTATTGAAAGCCCGGCTACTGGGAGAAAATGAACTTTACTGTATTCCTCCCGCAGCTTCCGGCTTTCAGACATAGAGGCGCGGCTTCAGTCACCATTCAGTACATAGTGAGTGGCGGGTGTAACCACGCCTTGACACTTTGATTGATAGCTCGCAGTGCAGTGCATCTGGGTAGAGTAAACTATAATCAAAGTGCCATGGTATGCTTACCGCCACCTCTCATATTGCTTTGAATGGTAATTGTAGCTGATCCGGCTGCACCTCTATGACTGAAATAGGGCGGCTCATAGGAGAAATGAAGTTCATTGTCTCGTGATAGACACTCTTTCAGTAAGCAGCCAGACAGCTTTGTAATGACTAGAGTTGAGCAACTTTTACTTATTTAGGATCGAGTCGGGTTTTGTGAAACCCGACTTTGTCAAAAGTCGGGTCGGGTGAAATAGGCCGATTATTGCGAAAACTCGGGGGCCGACTGAAACACGAAACCCAATACAAGTCAATGGGGAATCAAAGTCGGCAGTGAGTGGAGGACAGGAAAACACCTACAGTGCCCATTTTAATGCCAAAAACATCAATTCTTATTACTTAAGCTTGTCAATCTTAATTTACTTTATAATAATAATTAGGCATTGAAAACTGGGGGTCATTTGGCTAAAGTTGTGGGGGGGTAGGGCTGGCTCAAGATTTTCATGGGCCCAGGAAACCCGGAGTACGTCACGGCGGTGGAGCAGGGAGAGGTAAGTATTTCAACTTTGCAAGTGCTGAGCAAGCAGGGGGGGCCCACTCATTGGCACTGGCACAGGGCCCCTCATAGTACGGCGGTGTGTTTGACGGTGGGTGGCGCCTCCCACTGGCAGAGACACTTTTGCGTACTATGAGGGGCCCTGTGCCAGTGACGTCGCCAACGAGTATGCCCCCCCACACCTGATGAAGGAACCTGCACTTTCATCTGCACCTTCCTCTTTGTCCCCGTGTAAGGTGGTATAGTATGCAGGAAGGGGAACCTGACTTTCAGCAGGGTCAGATTCTGGCTGTGTAGAGGGGAATGTAGTGGTCTGGGTCAATGTACCAGCAGACTCATCTAGCAGTGGCTGGGCAATGGGCAGGATGAGGAGGAAACACAGATATAGGCCCAAATAATAAAATAGGCTAAATGCAGTTAAAACGCGGTAACAGGACTAAACAGGCGGCATTGCTTTGTTCAGTGGAGGAAAACTGTAATGAGTGGCAGACACAGTTAGTAGGCCCAAATAATAAAGTAGGCTAAATGCAGTTCAAAATTTGTAACAGGACTAAACAGGCGGCATTGCTTTGTTCAGTGGAGGAAAACTGTAATGAGTGGCAGACACAGTTAGTAGGCCCAAATAATAAAGTAGGCTAAATGCAGTTCAAATGTGGTAACAGGACTAAACAGGCGGCATTGCTTTGTTCAGTGGAGGAAAACTGTAATGAGTAGCAGACTAAGTTAGTAGGCCCAAATAATAAAGTGGGCTGAATGTCTTCCAAAAAATTGTTCATAAATAAACAGGTGGCATAGCTAGATACAGGGGTGGGCTCCTCTGCTGAGTAGCAGACAGTGGTAGTAGGCGCAAAGTATTAACTGGTCTAAATGGAGGCCAGAGCCCCTGTATATTTTAACTATCATCTATCATTTCAACAAATTTGTATTGGCAGTGCCATTGAAGGATTTAACAGCACAGACTACACAGTGGTGGAGCAGGGAGAGGTAAGTATTGCAAGTGGTAGAGCACTGTTCGAGCTGGGGGGAACACTCTCTCGTGGGCGGCGGTACTGGCACAGGGCCCTGTTGTGAATTCCGCTCTTGGGCTCCCTCCGGTGGTTGTAAGTAGCACTTTTTTGAATTCTGCTCTTGGGCTCCCTCCTGTGGTTTTGAGTGGTATAGCTGCTTCTTGGATTTAGCATCAGCAGCTGCTCCCACTGATCGTCTTTCTGGCTCGGCTATTTTAGTCTGGCCTTATTCCTCAATCAATGCCAGTTGTCAATTGTTCCTGCTTGGAGCCACTGCTCTTTTGGATTTCCCTGACACTCTGTCCAGTTCAGCAAAGATAAGTCCTTTTGTCCTTTTGCAGTCCACTTGTTGTGAACTTTATTGTTCAGCACATTCTATGTTTTGCTCATTTGTCCAGCTTATCAGTATGGATCTATTTAGCTAGCTGGAAGCTCTGGGCTGCAGTTTTTGCCCTCCACACCTTTAGTCAGGTGTGGAGATTTTTGCATATCTCTGCGGTGGACTTTTTCTAGTTTTTATTACTGACCGCACAGTGTTTCTTTCCTTACTGTCTATCTAGCTAGAATTGGCCTCCTTTGCTAAATCTTGTTTCATACTACGTATGTAATTTCCTTCTCCTCTCACAGTCAATATTTGTGGGGGCTGTCCTATCCTTTGGGGATTTTCTCTGAGACAAGATAGCTTTCCTGTTTCTACCTTTAGGGGTAGCTAGTTCTCCAGCTGTGACGAGGTGTCCAGGGAGTGACAGGAACATCCCACGGCTACTGCTAGTGTTGTGTTAAGATCAGGAACTGCGGTCTGTATAGTTACCACCTTACCAGTCCATAACAGTACAACTGGCCCAAAATGAGTTGAATGCATCTCAAAAGAAGGAAAAGAAAAAGAGTTCTGAGCCATTTTTTTTTTCTTTAGTCTGTTTTGTCTTTTTCCTTCCTCTTAATCTCTGGGTGGATTTGGGCGCGGACATGGATGTTCAGGGTTTGTTTTCTCGTGTGGATCAGCTTGCTGCAAGAGTTCAGAGTATCCAAGATTATGTTGTTCAGACTCCAGCCTTAGAGCCTAGAATTCCTACTCCAGATTTGTTTTACGGGGATAGATCTAAGTTTTTGAACTTTAAAAATAACTCCAAATTGTTTTTTGCTCTGAAACCCCGTTCCTCTGGTGACCCCACTCAGCAAGTTAAAATAGTTATTTCTCTGCTGCGTGGTGACCCTCAGGACTGGGCATTCTCCCTTGAGTCAGGGGATCCGGCATTGCTTAATGTAGATGCATTTTTTCAATCGCTCGGATTATTGTATGACGAACCTAACTCTGTGGATCATGCGGAAAAAACCTTGTTGGCTCTGTGCCAGGGTCAGGAAGCAGCAGAATTATACTGCCAGAAATTTAGAAAATGGTCTGTGCTCACTAAATGGAATGAGGACGCTCTGGCAGCAATTTTCAGAAAGGGTCTTTCTGAAGCCCTTAAAGATGTTATGGTGGGGTTCCCCACGCCTGTTGGTCTGAGCGAATCTATGTCTTTAGCCATTCAGATCGATCGGCGCCTGCGCGAGCGCAAAGTGGTGCACCATATGGCAGCATCCTCTAAACAGAGTCCTGAGCCTATGCAATGTGATAGGATTCTGACTAGAGCAGAACAGAGGGGATACAGACGTCAGAATGGGCTGTGTTTTTACTGTGGTGATTCAGCTCATACTATCTCTGATTGCCCTAAGCGTATTAAGAGGGTCGCTAGATCTGTTACCATTAGTACTGTACAGCCCAAGTTTCTCCTGTCTGTGACCCTGATTTGCTCATTGTCATCTTTCTCTGTCATGGCATTTGTGGATTCAGGCGCTGCCCTGAACTTAATGGACTTAGAATTTGCCAGGCGCTGTGGTTTTTCCTTGCAGCCTTTGCAGAGCCCTATTGCTTTGAGGGGTATTGATGCTACACCGTTGGCCAAGAATAAACCTCAGTATTGGACTCAGCTGACTATGTGCATGGCTCCAGCACATCAGGAAGATTGTCGTTTTCTGGTGTTGCATAATTTACATGATGTTGTTGTACTGGGTTTTCCATGGTTACAAGTACACAATCCAGTGTTGGATTGGAAATCGATGTCTGTGACTAGTTGGGGTTGTCAAGGGGTACATAGTGACGTTCCTTTAATGTCAATTTCCTCTTCCCCCTCTTCTGATGTTCCTGAATTTTTGTCAGATTTCCAGGATGTATTCGATGAGCCCAAGTCCAGTTCCCTTCCTCCACATAGGCACTGTGATTGTGCTATTGACTTAATTCCAGGCTCTAAGTTCCCTAAGGGCTGACTTTTCAACATGTCTGTGCCAGAACATACCGCTATGCGGAGCTATGTTAAGGAGTCCTTGGAGAAGGGGCATATTCGGCCGTCTTCGTCACCATTGGGAGCGGGATTCTTTTTTGTTGCCAAGAAGGATGGCTCCTTGAGACCCTGTATTGATTATCGCCTTCTTAATAAGATCACGGTCAAATTCCAATACCCTTTACCTTTGCTCTCTGATTTGTTTGCTCGGATTAAGGGGGCTAATTGGTTTACCAAGACTGACCTTCGAGGGGCATATAATCTTGTTCGTATTAAACAGGGTGACGAATGGTAAACTGCATTTAATACGCCCGAAGGCCATTTTGAATACCTGGTGATGCCTTTCGGGCTTTCTAATGCTCCTTCTGTATTTCAATCCTTCATGCATGACATTATCTTGATAAATTCTTGATTGTATATTTGGATGATATTTTGATTTTTTCCAATGATTGGGAGTCTCATGTGAAGCAGGTCAGGATGGTATTTCAGATCCTTCGTGATAATGCTCTATTTGTGAAGGGGTCTAAGTGCCTATTTGGAGTTCAGAAGGTCTCTTTTTTGGGGTTTATTTTTTCTCCTTCGTCTATAGAAATGGATCCTGTTAAGGTCCAAGCCATTCATGACTGGATTCAACCCACATCTGTGAAGAGCCTTCAGAAGTTTTTGGGCTTTGCTAATTTTTATCGCCGTTTCATTGCCAACTTCTCTAGTGTGGTTAAGCCCCTGACCGATTTGACGAAGAAAGGCGCTGATATGACAAATTGGTCCTCAGAGGCTGTTGAGGCCTTTCAGGAGCTTAAGCGCCGATTTACTTCTGCCCCTGTCTTGCGTCAGCCGGATGTGTCTCTTCCTTTTCTGGTTGAGGTTGATGCTTCTGAGATTGGGGCAGGGGCCGTTTTGTCACAGAGGAATTCTGATGGTTCCTTGATGAAACCATGTGCCTTCTTTTCCCGAAAGTTTTCGCCTACGGAATGCAATTATGATGTCGGCAATCGGGAGTTGTTGGCTATGAAGTGGGCATTTGAGGAGTGGCGACATTGGCTTGAGGGGGCCAAGCACCGTATTGTGGTCTTGACCGATCATAAGAATCTGATTTACCTCGAGTCGGCCAAGCGGCTGAACCCTAGACAGGCTCGATGGTCCCTGTTTTTCTCCCGTTTCGATTTTGTGGTTTCATATCTTCCGGGATCTAAGAATGTTAAAGCGGATGCCCTCTCTAGGAGTTTTTTGCCTGATCCTCCTGGAGTTCTTGAGCCGGTTGGCATTCTTAGGGAAGGGGTGATTCTTTCTGCCATCTCCCCTGATTTACGGCGGGTGCTTCAGGAATTACAGGCTGATAAACCTGACCGCTGTCCTGTGGGGAAGCTGTTTGTTCCTGATAGATGGACAAGTAAGGTAATTTCTGAGGTCCATTGTTCGGTGTTGGCCGGTCATCCTGGGATTTTTGGTACCAGAGATTTGGTGGCTAGGTCCTTTTGGTGGCCTTCCTTGTCGCGGGATGTGCGTTCTTTTGTGCAGTCCTGTGGGACTTGTGCCCGGGCTAAGCCTTGCTGTTCCCGCGCTAGTGGGTTGCTTTTGCCTTTGCCGGTCCCTGAGAGGCCCTGGACGCATATTTCCATGGATTTTATTTCGGATCTTCCTGTGTCCCAGAGGATGTCTGTTATCTGGGTGGTTTGTGACCGGTTCTCTAAAATGGTCCATTTGGTACCTTTGCCTAAATTACCTTCCTCCTCTGATTTGGTTCCATTGTTTTTTCAGCATGTGGTTCGTTTGCATGGCATTCCGGAAAATATTGTGTCTGACAGAGGTTCCCAGTTTGTATCCAGGTTTTGGCGGGCCTTTTGTGCTAGGATGGGCATTAATTTGTCTTTTTCTTCGGCGTTCCATCCTCAGACAAATGGCCAAACTGAGAGAACTAATCAAACCTTGGAAACCTATTTGAGATGCTTTGTGTCTGCTGATCAGGATGATTGGGTGGCTTTCTTGCTGTTGGCCGAGTTTGCCCTTAATAATCGGGCCAGTTCGGCTACTTTAGTTTCGCCTTTTTTTTGTAATTTTGGTTTCCATCCTCGTTTTTCTTCAGGGCAGGTTGAGCCTTCTGATTGTCCTGGTGTAGATTCTGTGATGGACAGGTTACAGCAGATTTGGACTCATGTGGTAGACAATTTGACGTTGTCTCAGGAAAAGGCTCAGCGTTTTGCTAACCGCCGTCGATGTGTTGGTCCTCGGCTTCGTGTGGGGGATTTAGTCTGGTTATCTTCTCGTCATGTTCCTATGAAGGTTTCTTCCCCTAAGTTCAAGCCTCGGTTTATTGGTCCTTATAAGATTTCTGAATTTATCAATCCAGTGTCTTTTCGTTTGGCCCTTCCAGCCTCTTTTGCCATCCACAATTTTTTCCATAGATCTTTGTTGCGGAGATATGTAGTACCCGTTGTTCCCTCTGTTGATCCTCCTGCCCCGGTGTTGGTTGAGGGGGAGTTGGAATATGTGGTTGAGAAAATTTTGGATTCTCGTTTTTCGAGGCGGAGGCTTCAGTATCTTGTTAAGTGGAAGGGTTATGGCCAGGAGGATAATTCTTGGGTGGTTGCCTCCGATGTCCATGCTGCCGACTTGGTTCATGCTTTTCACTTGGCTCGTCCTGATCGGTCTGGGGGCTCTGGTGAGGGTTCGGTGACCCCTCCTCAAGGGGGGGGGGTACTGTTGTGAATTCCGCTCTTGGGCTCCCTCCGGTGGTTGTAAGTAGCACTTTTTTGAATTCTGCTCTTGGGCTCCCTCCTGTGGTTTTGAGTGGTATAGCTGCTTCTTGGATTTAGCATCAGCAGCTGCTCCCACTGATCGTCTTTCTGGCTCGGCTATTTTAGTCTGGCCTTATTCCTCAATCAATGCCAGTTGTCAATTGTTCCTGCTTGGAGCCACTGCTGTTTTGGATTTCCCTGACACTCTGTCCAGTTCAGCAAAGATAAGTCCTTTTGTCCTTTTGCAGTCCACTTGTTGTGGACTTTATTGTTCAGCACATTCTATGTTTTGCTCATTTGTCCAGCTTATCAGTATGGATCTATTTAGCTAGCTGGAAGCTCTGGGCTGCGGTTTTTGCCCTCCACACCTTTAGTCAGGTGTGGAGATTTTTGCATATCTCTGCGGTGGACTTTTTCAAGTTTTTATTACTGACCGCACAGTGTTTCTTTCCTTACTGTCTATCTAGCTAGAATTGGCCTCCTTTGCTAAATCTTGTTTCATACTACGTATGTCATTTCCTTCTCCTCTCACAGTCAATATTTGTGGGGGGCTGTCCTATCCTTTGGGGATTTTCTCTGAGGCAAGATAGCTTTCCTGTTTCTACCTTTAGGGGTAGCTAGTTCTCCGGCTGTGACGAGGTGTCCAGGGAGTGACAGGAACATCCCACGGCTACTGTTAGTGTTGTGTTAAGATCAGGAACTGCGGTCTGTATAGTTACCACCTGCCCAGAGCTAGTCGCATGTCGCTCCTAAATTACCAGTCCATAGCAGGGCCCCTCACATTACGACGGTGTGTCTGAAGTTGGTTGTGCACCACCACCGTCAGAGACTCTTCATTGTACTATGAGGGACCCTGTGTCAGTGCCTTCGCCCAAGAGTGGGCAAACCCACCTGTCCAGGCAAATGGCACTCGCACGGGTGCTTGCGCCAGGTGGTGACCACGGCCCTGTGGGGGAAGTCAGCCCATTTAGGGAGGTATAAAAATGGCCTATGGTGGACATTCAGCAGCTGCAAATGGAGGAATTGGAGAAGTCAGTAAGAGGAGGCCAAAAGCAAGACATTTTTCAGGCAAGCTACGTGTCAGCAGGGGAAGGTGGGGCAAAATAATTTGAAATCCATGATTGGTTCATTTTAATGAAGGTTAGATCATCAACATGTTGGGTAGCCAGATGTGTCCTTTTTTCGGTCAGTATTGAACCAGCAGCACTGAAGACTCTTTCTGATAGCACACTAGCAGCAGGGCAAGCGAGCTCCTGTAATGCATATTCTGCCAATTCAGGCCAGGTGTCTATTTTAGATGCCCAATAATCAAAGGGGAATGACCTGTGAAGGAGAACATCGATAAGGGAGGAAAAGTAGTTCGTAACCATACTGGACAAATGCTGTCTCCTGTCACTTTGAATCGATGCAGCAGTACCTGTCGTGTCAGCGGTCATTGCGAAATCAATCCACAACCTGGTCATAAAACCCCTCTGTCGAACGCCACTTCGGATTTGTGCACCTCTAACACCTCTGCCATGTTGCCCCCAACGGCTCATGTGAGAATCATCACCGCCGCTGTGTGCTGGGAATGCCTGAACCAAACGGTCTACAAGAGTTGCTTGTTTGGTAGCCAATATTTGCTCAAGGTTCTCATGTGGCATGATATTTTGTAATTTTCCTTTATATCGTGGATCCAGGAGGCAGGTCAACCAGTAATCGTCATCGGTCATCATTTTGATAATGCGGGGGTCCCTTTTTAGGATACGCAAGGCATACTGAGCCATGTGGGCCAATGTTCCAGGTGTCAATTCACTGCTTGTGCTGGGTTTAGGAGCACTTTCTTGCAAATCAACATCACTTGTGTCCCGCAAAAACCCTGTACCTGACCTTGCAACGCAACCAGTTTCTATTGCCCCCTGAGAAGCATTCTCCTCCCATAAATATTCATCCCCATCATCCTCCTCCTCCTCATCATCTTCGTCCGCCACCTCGTCCAGGAGAGTTCCCTGAGCAGACAATGGCTGACTGTCATCAAGGCTTCCGTCCTCCTCGGCTGCAGACGCCTGCTTCTTAATGTGCGTCAAACTTTGCATCAGCAGACGCATTAGTGGGATGCTCATGCTTATGATGGCATCATCTGCACTTACCAGCCATGTGCATTCCTCAATACACTGAAGGACTTGACAGAGGTCTTGTAGCTTTGACCACTGCACACCAGACAACTCCATGTCTGCCATCCAAGTGCCTGCCCATGTATGTGTATCCTCCCACAAATCAATTACAGCACGCCTCTGTTCGCACAGCCTCTGAACCATGTGCAGTGTGGAGTTCCACCTTGTTGCAACGTCGATTATTAGGCGGTGCTGGGGAAGATTCAGCGATCGCTGATGGTTCAGCATACGGCTGGAGTGTACGGCCGACCGGCGGATGTGCGAGCAAAGTCTTCGCACCTTCAGGAGCAGGGCTGGTAACTCCGGATAATTTTTGCGGAAGCACTGCACCACCAGGTTCAAGGTGTGAGCCAGGCAAGGTATGTGTTTCAGTTCTGAAAGGGCTATGGTAGCCATAAAATTCCTTCCGTTATCACTGACTACCTTACCTGCCTCAAGATGTACACTGCCCTGCCATGACTGAGTTTGTTGTTGCAAGTACTCGGCAAGGACTTCCGCGGTGTCTGTTGCCGCCCAAACACTTAATTTGTAACACAGCCTGCTGACGCTTACCACTAGCTGTTCGATAATGGGACACCTTGTGTGCAATACTGGCAGCTGCGGATGGAGTGGTCATGTGACTGCGCTCTGTGGATGAGCTTTCACTTCTGGAGGTGGAGGAGGAGGGGTGGCGAACGCCTACAGCCACCTGTTTCCTAGACCATGGGCTAGGCAGAACTGTCCCACTATGAGTGTCCCCTGTGGACCCTGCATCCACCACATTAACCCAGTGCGCTGTGATGAACACGTAACATCCCTGGCCATGCCTACTGGTCCATGCATCTGTTGTGAGGTGCACCTTTCCACTGACTGATTGCCTCAGTGCATGGACAATGCTGTCTTTGACATGCTGGTGGAGGGCAGGGATGGCTTTTCTTGCAAAGAAGTGCCAACTGGGTAGGTCATAGCGTGGTACTGCATAGGCCATCAGGTCTTTGAAAGCTTCGCTTTCAACCAACCGGTAGGGCATCATCTCTAACGAGATTAGTACAGCAATGTGGGCGTTCAAACCCTGTGTACGCGGATGAGAGGATGAGTACTTTCTTTTCCTAACGAGAGTCTCTTGTAGGGTGAGCTGCACTGGAGAGCTGCATATGGTGGAACTAGCGGTGGTGGTGGTGGTGGACATGGCGGATTGAGAGAGGGTTGCTGATGGTATTCTTGATGTTGGCCTACATACAGTGTTTCCTACCAATAACGTTGTGATTCCCTGACTGCTTTGGCCTTGCGACGATACCTCCACATTTGCTGCTGGTGGTGTCCTAACCGGTGGGCTTACAGTGAGGGAAGCAATGTAGCGTTGCTGACTACCTTCATTCTGAGCAGGTGCACCAACGGTACGGGACGTTTGGTAGTTAGTCCAGGCTTGCAAGTGCATGCTGGTTAAATGTCTAAGCATGCACATTGTATTTAAATTTTGAAGATTCTTCCCTCTGCTAAAGGTCTTTGGGCATTTCTTACAGATAACTTTTGAATGATCATTCGGATCTTGGTTAAAAAATTGCCACACTACACTCTTCCTACTATGGAATACCTTTTCAGGCATTGCACGCTGTGCTACTTTCACCGGATGGCCACGCTGTCCTAAAACTTTTTGTTTTTGACAAACGTTTTTGGCCTGACACGGGCCTGCCAGATGACAGCTGTTGCGATGTAGATGGCTGCTGCAAATCATCCTCCTCCACTTCTGAGCTACTGGCAGCGGCACCCTCTTCCCCCAATGGCTGCCAATCTGGGTCAACAACTGGGTCATCTATCACCTCCTCTTCAATGTCATTGTGCACCTTCCTCTGTGTCACTGTGTAAGGTGCTATAGCGTTCGGGACGGGGCACCATAGTCTCATCAGGGTCAGATTCTGGCTCAGTACACTGCGAGGGCAATGTAGTGATCTGAGTCAATGGAACAGCATAATAATCTAGCTGTGGCTGTGCATCAGTGCACTCCATGTCCGATTCATCTTGTAATGGGCAGTTAACAATTTCCCTTTCTAACCCAGGCACGGTATGTGTAAAGAGCTCCATGGAGTAACCTGTAGTGTCGCCTGACGCATCCTTCACTTTTGGTTTGGGTGAAGGACACAAGGAAACGTCTTGTTCCTGACCGGGAGCATCCACTGACGACTCGCTGCTTTTATATTTGGAACTTTCTGAAGAGGAGGCGAAAGAGCTAGAGGCTGAGTCAGCAAGGAAAGCCAAAACTTTTTTCTGCTGCTCTGGCTTTAAAAGCTGTTTTCCTACTCCCAGATAAGGGAGCCTTCGAGGCCTTGTGTAGCCAGACGATGACGCTGGCTCAACACCTCCAGCCTTAGGTGCTATTGTGCTTTTGCGACTACCACCAGATGCACCACCACGACCATCAGTACCAGCTGGCAACTACCGCCCACGGGCTCTTCCACCAGACTTCCTCATTTTTTGGAAAATCTAACCAAAATAACAACCGTTATATGGTACTGTAAAACAAGGTAGAAGGTGTATATAAACTTGTTGAGAATTTAAATCTCCCTTTTTTTGGGGGGGACTGAACCAAAACTCAGGCGTTGTGCATAAAACAACACAATGTAAGTGGCAGAATGTGGCTGGCTGATATACGACAAACTAACAGGACTGAAGTATATCCACTTTGTGAGAATTTGAATCTCCCTTTTTTTTGGGAGACTGAACCAAAACTCGGGCCCAGTGTATAAAACAACACAATGTAAGTGGCAGAAAGTGGCTGGAAGATATATGAAAAAATACAAGGACTGTAGTACAATTTCAATCTCCCTACAATGATCTCAGGACAAGTATGGCAGCAATAAAAAAGACTGCTGCACACAAAAGTGTGGACAAATACACAAGATAACTGTGCAGAAAGGAGCAACAGGATTTTTGCTTTTAAAAAAGCAGTTGGTTTGCACAGCAGCGTGCAAACAGCAATGCAGCTATCAGGGAGCCTTATAAGGCAGCCTAATAAGCTACAGAGCTGATGCACAAAAATATAGCCTCCACTGTCCCTGCAAAAAAAAGGTGGTGTTTGACAGTGGAAATCACTACAGCACAAGCAGTTTGGGGGTTAATCTTCCCTCCCTAACTATATCCCTTCTTCTGATGAAGCTGCAGCAAACTCTTCCTATGCTGAGATCGGCAGTAGTAAGATGGCGGTCGGCGTGCACGCCCCTTTATAGCCCCTGTGACGCCGCAGAAAGCAAGCCAATCACTGTCATGCCCTTCTCTTAGATGGTGGGGACTGAGACCTATGTCATCACGCTGCCCACACTCTGCGTCCTCCTTCATTGGCTGAAAAATAGCGCTGAAACCGTCATATGAAACGCGACTTTTGCGCGCAGATCGCCGACCTCATGGTCGATCCCACACTAGGAGCGGGTCAGGTTTCATGAAACCCGACTTTGTCGAAAGTCCGCGATTTTTGAATTTGTCCGATCCGTTTCGCTCAACCCTAGTAATGACATTAACCTGCAGATTTTATCTGAAAAGTTAATAGTGTCTGGGAGCATGACAGATTCCCTTTAAAGTGTAGAAAAAATAGGTGCCACACCATGGACACACAGACAATGTATATTGCATAACAATGGACATGCATAAGTCAGTTTTTTCTCCTATGCAAAAAATCCCTCAGACCTTTGAAAGAAGCTCTATGTTGGCTTAATCATAATTGATCGGCAGAAAATCCACTGAAGTAAACAGCGTATGTGCTGCTAACAAGAAAGCTAATAGTGAATTTTAGGTGTAATAATAATATAAATACCACATAAGCTACAACCCAGCTTTAGGTCAACCAAAAATCTAAATGAATACCAAGGAAATAACCTACAATTTCTAATCCAGATAACACAGATAAAATACAATATTTATTAGTATACCTCTAAAACCATGAAACAGCCACAAACAATTGTACACAAGAAACATATAACCGTGCACTCTGCGATACCCCTGTATCAAATTGTCCTATAATGATTTCTACCTGTCAGTGGAGGTTGGCACCCTAGACATAAATACGAGACTGGCGCCCCCACTCCTCGTCGGCTTGCCCTATGGTTCCTCAGATGCACCCTAATTAAGTGTTTCAGACAAGCCTGCAGTTGTACATGACAGGAAATTATATAGGACAAAAGAAACCTTGATAAGAAGGCAGAATAAGGGGTGCTGTACACGGACACAGACAATAGTGCAAAACAAAAAAGTGCTTGTGAGAAAAACTAAATGTGACAAAACTAATGCTGTCCACTATGGATGAGTACCTGCCTAACCTGTGGGGGTTGGCACCCTACTTGTCAGCGGATATGGCGCCCCTACTCGGCGGCGGCTGTCCCTAAATTGACCCTACTGATTAGATGTCAATTCATAAAAGATTCCTCAGAGTAATGCCTTGGAAAGATATTATACTTTGGCCACATAAGCCTATACCAGCTATTGCTCCTAATAATTAGACAGCAACTACATGCGAATGCATGGCTTGACAGCAAAAGGTAAAAGATACTTATCAGTTGATGTGTAGTAACACGCCTCGACGCGTTTCACCTGGTCGGATCATCAGGAGGCCATGATATGTGGATGCACGGTTATATGTTTCTTGTGTACCATTGTTTGTGGCTGTTTCATGGTTTTAGAGGTATACTAATAAATATTGTATTTTATCTGTTATCTGGATTAGAAATTGTAGGTTATTTCCTTGGTATTCGTAATAATAATATAATTTTACACTGTTAATTCTCTGGGTGAAAAATTTTCACATTTTTTGCATTTTTTTTCTATCTTATTATTTTCCAGAAACTGCATTACTAGACCACTGGCTGAAATCCAGTATAAACATAAATGTACGTTAACTGCAAAAGAACAAGAGTGATGCTGTTTTCTGAGAGAAAAAATAGCCATTTATCTAATTTCACATAATGCTTTGAAGAGAAACTAACCTACATCTGAAAATTTTCCAACCTAACCCAGCCCATATAAGATTAGTGTTTTCCATTTTCTCCTATGCCAATGCTAACTTGATGTTTAAAAGAGAGTTATCCTGCTACTGTCTTCCATCTTGACTATAAAAATGAATGCCTATAAGCAGCAGTTCTGGAAAAGACTTGCCACTTTTAGGGTTTGTCAGGCCCTCTAAATAGGAGCTGTTCTGCAGTGCTCTGCAGAAGCTACAACACATTGCATAGTGCTGCACAGTGTAGTGCAGTACGGACTCCTTCAGCTGATCCATAGAGGAGCCGTATCGCCATTGATCTACAGTGCCTTACTAAAGTATTCGGCTCCCTGGAACTTTTCAACCTTTTCCCACCTAGCATGCTTCAAACATAAAAATACCAAATGTAAATTTTTTGTGAAGAATCAACACGTGGAACACAATTGTGAAGTTGAACAAAATGTATTGTTTATTTTAAATTTTTGTGGAAAATCAAAAACTGAAAAATAGGGCGTGCAATATTATTCGGCCCCTTTACTTTCAATGCAGCAAACTCACTCCAGAAGTTCATTGTGGATCTCTGAATGATCCAATGTTGTCCTAAATGCCTAATGATGATAAATATAATCCACCTGTGTATAATCAAGTCTCCGTATAAATGCACCTGCTCTGTGATAGTCTCAGGTTTCTGTTTGAAGCATCATGAAGACAAAGGAACACAACAGGCAGGTCCGTGATACTGTTGTGGAGAAGTTTAAAGCCAGATTTGGATACAAAATGATTTCCAAAACTTTAAACATCCCAAGGAGCACTGTGCAAGCAATCATATTGAAATGGAAGGAGTATCATACCACTGCAAATCTACCAAGACCCGGCTGTCCCTCTAAACTTTCATCTCAAACAAGGAGAAGACTGATCAGAGATGCAGCCAAGAGGCCCATGATCACTCTGGATGAACTGCAGAGATCTACAGCTGAGGTGGGACTGTCTGTCCATAAGACAACAATCAGTCGCACACTGCACAAATCTGGCCTTTATGGAAGAGTGGCAAGAAGAAAGCCATTTCTCAAAGATATCCACAAAAAGTGTTGTTTAACGTTTGCAACAAACCCCCTGGGAGACACACCAAACATGTGGAAGAAGGTGCTCTGGTCAGATGAAACCAAAATCGAACTTTTTGGCAACAATGCCAAACGATATATTTGGCATAAAGGCAACACAGCTCATCACCCTGAACACACCATCCCCACTGTCAAACATGGTGGTGGCAGCATCATGGTTTGGGCCTGCTTTTTTTCAGCAGGGACAGTGAAGATGGTTAAAAGTGATGGGAAGATGGATGGAGAAAAATACAGGACCATTCTTGAAGAAAACCTGTTTGAGTCTGCAAAAAAACTGAGACTGGGACAGAGATTTGTCTTCCAACAAGACAATGATCCCAAACATAAAGCAAAATCTACAATGGAATGGTTCACAAATAAACGTATCCAGGTGTTAGAATGGCCAAGTCAAAGTCCAGACCTCAATCCAATCGAATCTGTGGAAAGAGCTGAAAACTGCTGTTCACAAACGATCTCCATCAAACCTCACTGAGCTCAAGCTGTTTGCCAAGGAAGAATGGGCAAGGATTTCAGTCTCTCGATGTTCAAAACTGATAGAGACATACCCCAAGAGACTTGCAGCTGTAATTGCAGCAAAAGGTGGCGCAACAAAGTATTAAGTTAAAGGGGCCGAATAATATTGCACGCCCCATTTTTTCAGTTTATGAATTTCCACAAAAATTAAAAATAACCAATAAATTTCATTCAACTTCACAATTGTGTTCCACTTGTTGTTGATTCTTCGCCAAAAATTTACATTTGTTATCTTTATGTTTGAAGCATAAGATGTGGTAAAAGGTTGAAAAGTTCCAGGGAGCCGAATACTTTCGCAAGGCATTGTAAGAGTCGGTCAACAAGTAATCGGACAACCCCTTTAATATCATTGGATTTTAAGATGAAAACCACACTTAAACATCACCTATCTATCAACCCATATTCCTGAAGTATATAGTGGGAGAAAGATTTAGAAGGAGAAATGCCCCAGATTTCTGGCACAAAGTAAGCCAACTTCAAAAGAAGTGTAAACTTAGACCAAACAGTCCTAAAATACGACAGATTTATTAAACCGCATTAACCACTAGGATAAATCTGATGATTTTTTTAAAGAAGAATTAGACATTTTTCAAAAATAATGAAAAAGGTGCACACCTTTCATTGAAACAGGGGCTTCTTAAAAGTGTAGTGCGCCTGACTACAAATCTTACTCCAGTTAGACTGGAGTAAGATTTGTAGAGCAAGGTTTACCACATCTCGTCATGTATTAGACAAGTGGGCATGCCACAACCCCATCCTGCCCCAGTTCCAACCATTTTTATGGAGTTGGCACCAAAAGTTGCAAAATATTTCACAAAAGTGAGTACACCCTCATGTTTTTATAAATATTTTATTAGATCTTTTCATGGGACAACACTGAAGACCTGACACTTTGATACAATGTAGTTAGTGTACAGATTGTTTAACAGTATAAATTTGGTGTGCCCTCTAAATAACGCAACACACACCCATTCATGTCTAAAGGTACCTTCACACGAAGCGACGCTGCAGCGATAGCGACAACGATGTCGATCGCTGCAGCGTCGCTGTTTGGTCGCTGGAGAGCTGTCACACAGACCGCTCTCCAGCGATCAACGATGCCGAGGTCCCCTGGTAACCAGGGTAAACATCGGGTAACTAAGCGCAGGGCCGCGCTTAGTAACCCGATGTTTACCCTGGTTACCAGCGTAAAATCTAAAAAAAACAAACAGCACATACTTACATTCACGTCCCCCTGCGTCCACTTCCTGACTGACTGAGCGCCGTACAGTGAGAGCAGAGCGGTGACGTCACCGCTGTGCTGCTTTCACTTTCACTTTGCGGCGCTGAGTCAGAGGAGGAAGCAGACTGCAGGGGACGCAATGTGAGTATGTGCTGTTTGTTTTTTTTACATTTTACGCTAGTAACCAGGGTAAACATCGGGTAACTAAGCGCGGCCCTGCGCTTAGTAACCCGATGTTTACCCTGGTTACCAGTGTAAAATATCGCTGGTATCGTTGCTTTTGCTTTCAAACACAACGATACACAGCGATCGGACGACCAAATAAAGTTCTGGACTTTATTCAGCGACCAGCGACATCACAGCAGGATCCTGATCGCTGCTGCGTGTCAAACGAAACGATATCGCTAGCGAGGACGCTGCAACGTCACGGATTGCTAGCGATATCGTTATAATGTCGTTTCGTGTGAAGGTACCTTAAACCTCTGACAAAAAAAATCAGTACACCCCTGAGTGAAAATGGCCAAATTGTACTCAATTAACCATTTTCTCTCCCCGGGATCATGTGACTCATTAGTGTTACAAAGCCTCAGGTGTGAATGTGGAGCAAGTGTGGTAAATTTGGTGTGATTGCTCGAACACTCTCATACTGGTCACTGGAAGTTCAACAGAACTCTCTGAGGATCTGAAATAAAGAATTGTTACTCTACATAAAGATGGCCGAGGCTCTAAGAAGATTGCTAGCACCCTGACACTGAGCTGCAGCATGGTGGCCAAGATCATACAGTGGTGCAACAAGATAGGTTCCACTCAGAATTGGTCATCTCATTGTCAAGCAAAGAAGTTGAGTGCACTGCTCCTCGTTATATTCAGAGAATGTCTTTTTAAAATAGACGTACGAGTGCTGCCAGCATTGCTGCATAGGTTAAAGGGGTGGGTGGTCAGCCTGTCAGCACTCAGACCACACATCAAATTTTTCTGCATGGCTGTCATCCCAGAAGGAAGCCTCTTCTAAAGATGATGTACAAGAAAGCTTGCAAACACTTTGCTAAAGACAAGCAGACTAAAGACATGACTTACTGGAACCATGTCCTGTGGTCTAATGACACAAAGATGAACTTATTTGGTTCAGATGGTGTCCAGCATGTGTTGTGTCAACCAGATGAGGAGTATAAAAACAAGTGTGTCTTTCCTACAGTCAAGCAAGGTGGTGTGAGTGTCATGGTTTGGGGCTGCATGAGTGCTGCCAGCTGTGAAGAGCTACAATTCATTGAGGGAACCATGAATGACAGCATGTACTGTCACATACTGAAGCAGTGGAAGATCTCCTCCCTTCGGAAGCTGGGCCACAGTAAAGTATATGATAACGACCCCAAACATTAATATGACAACCACTGCCTTGCTAAAGAAACTGAGGGCAAAGGTGCTGGACTGGCCAAGCATGTCTCCAGGCTCTACTGAGCATTTGTGGGGCATCCTAAAATGGAAGGCAGAGGAGTGCAAAGCTCCATGCGCAAGAGAGTTAAGGCAGTGCTGAAAAACAATGATGGCCACACAGAATATTAATTCTTTGGGCAAAATTTGGCTACATTCATTTAAGGGTGTACGCATTTTCGCTGCCATCGGTTTAGACATTAATAGCTGTCTGTTGAGTTATATAGAGGGCACACCAAATGTACTGTTATACAAGCTGCACTCTGACTACTTTACATTGTATCAAAGTGTCAGATCTCCAGTGTTCTCCCATGAAAAGATATAATAAAATATTTACAAAAATGTGAGGGGTGTACTCACTTTTGTGATATACTATGTAGAGTGAACTCAGCCATGAAGTGAGAATATCACATGCTGTTGGCAACCACAACATCTGTTCACAGAAATGGCAGTGGCAAAGGATAAACGGTCTTTTGGTTACAAACTGTACTTGTCTCCATCATAAAGGGAAGGAACGGCAATTCAGTCACTGATAATCCCCTTTTTCTGGTGCTATCACAAGTAAAGGGGTTGTTCAGGAATAAAATATTGATGGCCTATCCTTAGTTGTGTTATTCAGCTCCCTTCCCGACCTGTGACGCCACATAGGCATCATGAAAGTAAGTTCCAATCCAACCTGTGAAGCCTATGTGGCGTCATAGCAGGATCGCGTTCCTGCAGATCGGGTGAAAGGGTTAGCTAAAATTTCACCCAACCTGCAGGGACAGGAGGAGTGGTACTTCAACCCAGGGGGGTGGCTTTGCCCCCACGTGGCTACGATCACTCTGATTGGCAGTTGAATTGTGCACACTCATTACCCGACTGACTAGAGGTGGACTCCGCGTCATACAGGACTCGCAGCCAGCATTTCTATATCGCACTCCTCTCCATCAGACCGGATGGTTATATTTACCTAAGTCACACAAGAGCAGGTGATATAGGATACACTCTGAGCAAACAGCAGCACTCTCGTTCCTAACTAATAGTACGCAACCGAGGAAGGTCTTTTAGACCGAAACGTTTTGTTGGTACTACAATAAAAAATACAGAGTTGTTCTGTTTATATCTATTACACATGGTCTGGGAACCTACCTGTGCACCCTTACAGTAGTGCTCACGTTTATCTCTTCTACAGTACCATGTAAACCTATGGAAAACCAAATCCCCTGTGCCCATGGTGCGGAAAATACCGTGCGGAAACATTGAGTTGTATTTTCCGCAGCATGTCAATTCTACATACACCTGTTCCTCAATAGGAATCCGCAGGTGAAATCCGCACAAAAAACACTGGAAATCCACGGTAAATCCGCAAGTAAAACGCAGTGCGTTTTACCTGTGGATTTTTCAAAAATGGTGCGGAAAAATCCGCACACGAATCCGCAACGTGGACACATGGAACTAGAGTTAGGGTTGGAATTAGAGTTAGGGTAGGAATTAGGGTTATGATTAGGGTTAGGGGTGTGTTGGGGTTAGGGTTAGGCGTGTGGTTAGGGTTATGGTTAGGGTTGGGATTAGGGTTGGGGGTGTGTTGGGGTTAGGGATGTGATTACGGTTATGGTTAGAGTTGGGATTAGGGTTAGGGGTGTGTTGGGGTTAGTGTTGGAGTTAGAATTGAGGGGTTTCCACTGTTTAGGCACATCAGGGGGTCTCCAAGCGCGACATGGCGCCATCATTGATTCCAGCCAATCTTGCATTCAAAAAGTCCCTTCTGAGCCCCGACTTGCGCCTAAACAGTGGTTTACCCAAACATATGGGGCATAAGTGTAGTCAGGAAAAATTGCACAACAACTTTGGGGGTCTAATATCTCCTATTACCCTTGGAAAAATAAAAAAATGGGGGCTAAAAAATTATTTTTGTGGGAAAAAATAATTTTTTATTTTCACAGCTCTGCGTTATAAACTTCTGTGAAGCACTTGGAGGTTCAAAGTGCTCACCACACATCTAGATAAGTTCCGTGGGAGGTCTAGTTTCCAAAATGGGGTCAATTGTGGGGGGTTTCTACTGTTTAGGCACATCAGGGGCTCTGCAAACGTAACATGACGCCCGCAGACCATTCCATCAAAGTCTGCATTCCAAAACATCACTACTTCCCTTACGAGCTCTGCCATGCGCCCAAACAGTGGTTTACCCCCACAAATGGGGTATCAGCGTACTCAAAACAAACTGGATAACAACTTTTGGGGTCCAATTTCTCCTGTTACCCTTGTGGAAATAAAAAATTGAATGATCAGATCATTCTTTCCTCAAGAGAATGCCAAGAGTGTGCAAAGCAGTCATCAAAGCAAAAGGTGGCTAGTTACTTTAAAGAACCTAGAATATAAGACATAATTTCAGTTGTTTCACACTTTTTTGTTAAGTATCTAATTCCACATGTGTTAATTCATAGTTTTGATGCCTTCATTGTGACTGTACAATTTTCATAGTCATGAAAATACAGAAAAATCTTTAAATGAGAAGGTGTGTCCAAACTTTTGGTCTGTACTGTATATAAATATATATGGATTAAAGTGAATCAAATTTTATAGACCATATATTGTACAACGATTTTTATTCTCTTCTGACATCTTGTCTGTAAAATATGTATTTTAGAATGTCATATTTGATGTAATGTATTGTTTCCTTTTTTGTTTTTTTCAGGTTTTTGATCTTGTGAAACTGACACAATCACTTTTTTGTGAATTTTTTATTTTTCATATTATTTCATATTTTTTCTGCTGTTTTTCTTTTTTTTTCTCTCTCTCTATATATATACTGCATATCTCCATATTATCAAACATTAGATCATGTTCTCAAGTCCATTATAAATCCGCTGATTCCTCCATATTTATAAGCCTAATTTATTGTAAAAAGTCTCTTTTTGCCTAAGAGTTCTTAATTTTAGAAATATGTCCTATGTGCCAAAAACATCCAGAGGTAGCTCTGTGATCCAAGACAGCCGTGTCATTCCACCTTAAGGGTTTTAATGGATACTGTGTAGAGAAATAAACATTCATAGAAAAAAGATGTAATCGCGGAAGGAGTTATTCTAGTTTCAAAAGGGTTAATCCCAAAGCACTTCACCAGATCTCAGCCTGGACGCTGGAATATAGACTGAATGATGCGGTTGGGAGTCAGTGAGAAAAAGTCATCTTATAAACAATTAATTAATGTTTGCCATAAATTATCATCTTTTACTTCCTACTCAAGAAGAGCAGAGGGAATAAAAAGCTGCCTTTCTTGCAGGTGGTGGCATTCAGAGCGAGGGCAATCAGCGTATTGAGAGTGGAAGTACAGCACTTCCAGTGCGGCTGGGTGAATTGGGCTGGATTAAAGCCCAGCAGGGTGCTAGCGTTTCAGGTGGAAAGCTGCATGTTTGTGATCAGCAGAAATAAAAAACTAAAAAAAACCCTTGAATTTATCTAAACTGCTCTTCTGCTAACAACACTCTTGTCGCCAGCAGCATTCTCGCTCTTTTGCTCTCTCAAAAGAGTCCTCAGGGCTCTCCCTAGGAAAACATGATCAGCATCTGAAAGCTCAACCTCCCCCAAAGCTTGGTGCTCAAAAGAATATGAAAAGCCCATTGAGCAGACCCCCTCACAACTTGACGGTCCCATCAGCATTCTCAAACATAAGCACTTACGTGAATGTATGTACAATCGATGCAGCCCTACGTATATAGCCAAGAGTACGCTCTGTATACAGATATAGGACCTGAGCAAAACTAGATCTCCCTCTCACCAAAAAAATACAAATTAAGCCATACAGCCAAATTGCTCGAAACTTGCTAGATAGACCAAGGCGGGAGCATGGAGAAGATGTTGTTGTTTGCAATTATTTATTAGTTGCCTACTTTTCAGTGCAATTTAAGGAAGACTTAGCAAATGCTTGAGCTGGAAATCTGATGTAAAACTGTTGCAAAAAATGTTTGGGTGCAACTCATAGTTGTGCCAAAAAAATTGTGATTTTCGTCTCTTTTACTGCAACTACAGCAAGTTTTTAAAAAATGTGAGTAGCTTATTGAAAAGGAGGAATTGTTGGGCGTAGCATAACTTTCAGCTCATAAATTTCATTGATTCACTTGTACAACTTCTATTGATCATCCTGTATATCTGTAATGGTTAATGACCACATGAATCATATGGACTATGTGTGATGATAAATTGTACATATGAGCGTCTCTAATGTACAGGGCCTAATTTTCTCTTTTTTTCTGCAATGTGCCTTAAAGGTAAATTATTAAGAGTACTCCAAATAAATCAAGTTTTTTGAACAGGTAGTTGACCTGCTTTTTATCATATGAGCCAGTAGGTGGCAGTAGAGAATGCCATCTTTTCAATAACTGAATGTCAGCTATTTTACAGGGGGACTCCAAAGTTTCTACTTTAATGCCACAGATATTTTTTTATTTCCACTGCAGATTTTACTGTTTATCAAGCACAGGGAAAAATCTTTTGCAAATTGACAGAAAATCCACGTGTGCACATGCAGATTTTGCAAGCGTATGTGCAAATTCATCACAAATCATTTCCATAAAAATGTGCAGCAGGAAAATTCTATTTCACAGGTACAACGGCTTATCAAGAGTGCGTGGAGGGTAGATAGAAAAAAAAAGATATATATTAGATTAGATATATAGAGTTGTGCTTGAAAGTTTGTGAACCTTTGAGAATTTTCCATATTTCTGTATAATTTTGACTTTCATCACTTTTTCCTACAAGTTCTAAAAACTTTATACACAGAACAAAGTTGCTTAAAAGAGTGAAAAATATTGGACTTGGCATTTTTAAAATGAGGAAAATGATCCAACATCACATCATTCCTCTCTACCAAACAGCTTCAACTCTTGGTGAGTTTTCTTCCATGAACTGTTCACTTCTGGTCTTTTCACAGGATTTCGATAAGATTAAGATCAGGACTTTGACTTGGATTTCCAAAACTTTATTCTTCTTCAACCTTTCTATTGTAGAGCGACTTGTGTGCTTTGGGTCGTTGTCATACTACATGACCTACGTTCTCATTTTACTTTAAAATATGCTAGTAAAATTAAGAATTCTTTGTTCTATTAATAATGGCAAGTTGTTGTGGTCCACATGCAGCAAAACAGGCTCAATCCATGATGCTACTACCACCGTGTTTCACAGACGATATGAGGTTTTTATGCTATAATACAATGTTTTTCTTTCCCCAAACAAACGACTCTCATTTGATTAAAAAATGTCTATTTTGGTCTCATTCGTCTTCAAAACATTGTTCCAGTAGCCTACTGGCTTGTACAGGCGATCTTTTACAAAGTGAAGAAGGGCAGCAATGTTCTTTTTGGAGAGCAGTTGCTTTCTCATTGCAGTCCTGCTATGCACACCACTGTTGTTCAGTGTCCTGCTGATGATGGACTCTTGAACATTAATTCTAGCTAATATGAGAGTCCTTTAGTTGCTTAGAAGTTACCTTGGGTTCCTTTGTGACCTTGCAAATTATTATACACCTTACACTAACTGTGGATCGGTGGAGTACAAAATCTTTACAGATGGTTTTGTAAATTTTTCCAACCTGAGAACTTCATGAACTCTTCTACTAAAGTCCTCAGAATTCTCCTTTGTTCGTGCCATTATATAGATCAACAAACATGAGATGTGAAGATCAGACTTTGCTAGATCCCACTTCTTTATATAAAACAGGTTGCACACTCACACCGGATTGTCATACCATTGATTGAAAGCACCAGACTCTAATTTCACATTCAAAATATTTACTAATCTTAAAGGGTCACATACTTTTGCTTTGCCACGTACAGATATGTGATATTGGATCATTTTCATCAATAAAATATATTTTTTTTATTTGGTTCTCTTTATCTGTTTTTACGACTTGTTTTAATATCTGATGTAGTTTTAGGCCAAATTTATGTAGAAATATGGAAAATTCTTAAGGGTTCAAAAACTTACACACACCATTATACATGGATAGATAAATATATATGTGATAGAGATATAAAATAGATTAAATGGATGAGAGAATGAAATGTGTTAACGCATGTACGATCTGCACCCTGTAATTGTCCTGGTGCTGGAATCCAGGACCAGTAAAAGACGATTTCTGCTTCTCTCCACACTCCTACATCTTTCCTCATAAACCCAGTGTATGAACACCTGCACAAGTTGAGAACTGGAGGGACCAAAGCTGATTTTGCAAATTACCTCCTATGTGTCTTCTAGCATTTAGTGTCAGCCATTAAACACATGCATCTGTAATGCGGTTATTGGATGCATTCACAATGCAATTTAAATACATTTCATATGGTAAATGCAATCAACAATGTTTACGGACACATTAATTATTATCAACACTATTTTTAATCAAGTTTCATGTTTTTGCAGAGAGCGAAAAATTACATAAACTAGAGTCACTTTTCTGGAAGAAAAAAACAAAAAACTGTTCAGCTACTTTCCAGGTCATAGACGCAGATGTAGCAGAGCTGATTGTCTCCCTAACTACATTGTTTTGTATCTTTTAGATTCTAAGCTGTTATTGGAAGTGGTGTTTTTTTTTTTTTTTGTTAAATTTCATTATCTGTTCCACGGGTCTACTGTTTCATCTAATTGTGGAGCTCCACAGTATATGTTGGCACTATATTAACAAGCATTATTTTAAATTTTATTGTAACTTTCCCGGTTGAGATAATATAGTAGATTTACCGGAAGTCCTACGCAAAGCCACAAATAACTCTGCGCCAAACTCAGCCCTGCTGCATCTGCTTGGAATTCTGCTTATATGTTGCGGCTATGAGCAGCGAAAGTGCTGCATGCATCTGGGTCCTTTCTGGAAATGACATGATCCACTTTATAATGTGCAATGGGAAAAGGAAAATGGAGGAGGGGATGAAAAATAAGTGTCTCATCAGTACCCTGATCATGTTCGCACGGCCGGGGCAGGCGTGTGCCCTGACTTGATTGTAATTGTCTGAATCTGTTCCTGCAGCTCGGAAGCCTGTGTTAATGTGTAATAAAACAGCACGGGTGGGGGAGGTGTTAATCATCTGCGAAGTGACACTGTTCAGGGGCCCCATTAAGTAGAAAAAGTTGGGTGCAGGGGCGGCAGCCATTCTTGGTACACTAACAATTTTACCTTTGCATAGAAATACTGTATCTGCTAAGCTGACTGTACATTTCCAGTAGATACAGAAACCAGTATATTAATAGTGTAATGATGTTTTCCTATTGCACATTTCCATCTTATAGAAAATCAGAGTAATAAATTATAAGATTAAATAATATAAGTGTAAAAATCCAATAAACTATCATCCATAAGATTAGAACCAATGACAGGTGAAATGATCATGGATTATCTTGTAATGGTGACAGTAGTCGCCATAAATTTGGGGTATCATACGTTAGGCAGTAAGTGAACAGTATGTATAGTGAGGCAAAATGGGCAAGCCTGAAGTTGGGAGCGGCTTGTGGGGTCATACTATTTTGCATTGGTTAGTATATAGCCAAAGTGATTCAAGGAAAGATAAGTGAGGATTTGGCAACAAGGTAATGGGCACCGAGGGCTGATTGATGTGTGATGGGGATCAAAGACTCGGCTGACTGGTGCACTCCCAAGCGCACAGTAGGATGCCTCCATAACCCTCGATACATAGTATGATGCCACCACAGTATATTCTCCCATACACACCATATGTGGTCCCCAGAGTCCTTTCTTGCCTACACAGCAGGATGTTCCCACAACATAATGTCCCTGCAGCTTTCCTTGAGGTCCCTGAACTAAGTAACGAAATGGCCTAGGACTGTGAGGGAGGTTTGGTTGGTGCCCTTAGAGGCTAATTAAAAGAGCAGGAAATAATGGGGCTGCCCTATGCAATTAGGGGTGTGGTATGATAAGGATGATAAGAGGGCAAAAGAGCGCCAACGGACATTCAGCCAGTTTACCTGAGTGTGAAGAGCCCACCCACCCTTATTTTTTCTGTTTTAAATTAATGTTTATAGCAAGATTTATGGTTTTTGTTAGTTGTCACAGCATGGCGGTTCTCGTCTATGCCCGATGACTTTTACTTGCCAGGCTCGCTGTACAGCAGCTGTTGGCCTTTGAATTTTATTTTGGTATAAAGCATATAAAAATGGGCATCGACGATTAATGATTTTTGGCATTGTATGTGAAGTGTTTTTTGGTTAAATAAAAGCTGTGGCCAACCCATTAACCCAACATTTGTTTTTTCCTGGTATTTTTATTCAAAGGTACACTTGGTAATGTTGTGTGTTTTGTTGGTAATGCAGCCCAATTATTATGGGAAAGGGTTGGTATGTTTACACTCCTTGCAGTCTACACAGCTACCCCACACAGTATGATGTTCCCATAGTCACCACACAGAATGATGCCCTTATGGTCCTCCACACAGTATGATGCCCCCACAGCCCTTTACATACAGTATGATTCTCCCACTCACAGTATGATTCCCCACAATATGATTTCCATCACAGTCCCACTCACACATTATAATGCCCTTAAAGCCCCCCATACACAATATGATGCCACCACAATACCTCACACACTGTATGTGGCTCCACACACACAATATGACACCCACAGACACTCTCACCTGTTATGATTTCCCCACAGTCTCCTCTCACACAATATCATGCCCTTACAGTCCATATAGTTTGATGCCACCCATATTGGCTCCCCCATCTCCCTGCACAGAATGATGTCCACCAAAGTACTTCACACACAGTATGATGCTCCACACACACATCCCTGCTTGCCGCTAATATTGTTATTCATCTCTGCTGCCTGTCTAGGTAGAATCTGAAAACCAGACAAGACCTTCAAAGTCATGCACAGTGCCTTGAAAAATATTAATACTTTAGTTTTTTGCTACACATAGCATTTTTATATTTAAATAAAAAGTTCTACTTTGGTCTCATCTGACCAGAGAATCTTCTTCCACATGCTCGCTGAGTTCCATACATGATTTTTTACAAACTGTAAAACAGACTTCTTATGACTTGCTTTCAAAAATGAATTTCTTCTTGCCACTATTCTGGAGCACCCGCTAGGACCATGGGGTACTTGGAACCAGGCCGGTTCTTAAAGGGATGTGTCACGGCAGCGGTGACCTGGTCCGTGGCCCTGGGCTTCCAATTAAAGGGGGGATCTAACATTTATTGGGAAAATAAGTCTAAAGTTCGTGACACCACCTGTGAGACTCGGCCAGGGATGGCCGACACTGCTTAAAGATGTCCACTGGGGCTGATGGTACTGCAGCAGAGTTGGTATAGCTCCCCACAGGTAGAGCTTGGTCCCCAGGGCTCTTGGTGTAGTTGGTAAGGGATAGTAGATGTGGAGATGCAGGAAAGAATTGGGGGACACTGGGTTGCAGTCTCTTTACCTTTTACTGGTGTAATTCAGGTACAGTCCAGGGTACAGGTAACAAGTGATGGTGGAATCAGGGCAGCCTGGAAGCGATTCGGAATCCCCCTAGCCAGATGGGGTTGGAAGCCTTCCTTTCTGTGCTGTATTCTCTGTCCCTTGTTGCCTGAGGCTTCACACAAGGTCCTTTCTCAATCTGTCCTTTTAGGTGGACACTACCCGCATGGCAGGCAGCTCGAGCCTTTTTACAGGTGTCCCTTCTCTTGTGGTGACTCCGGGCTCTAATCTGTTGCTGTGCCTTCGGGTGTCAGTGGTGGCCAGGAGACCTGCAATCTCCTGCCCTCCGGTTTCTGCTGTGAGGCATATAGTTCCCACACAACCTCGGAGTCCGGTGTCCGGTTTCTTGCACTCACACCTGGAGTGAGCCCAATCGCAGCTCCACTCTAGTTTCTTCTCTCTCCTCCTGTGCTTCCTCTCCCTTCACTGTCTCACACAGACTGACCACTAACTCCTCCTCCAGACCTGAACTTATAGGGAAGCTACCCTGAAACCGGGTCTAGAGTTCCCCCTTCTGTCCAGGAGTCAGAAAAGTGTTGTATGTTAGTGTGTTAGTGCTACCTGTTAAGGGGATCCTTCACGCTTCCAGGCATAGAATCACTCTCCCCATGAGGAATGCAACACCATTGTGGCATCCGGACTCCGGGGGTGCCACAATTCCACAATGACCAGATTTGTTGAGTATATGACTAAAGGCTCATACTCACCTGCGTTTAGAAACTCTGTCCGATATTGGTCCTGAAAAGTCAGACGAGTGTCATATGAATATAATGTGATTTTTCTCACCTACTGTAGCATCTGTACGACATGCATATGCAATCCATATGCAATGCGTTTCTAACATCAGCTTTTACATACAGTAATTCTCTGTTATTTCAAGCTAGTTTTCTAACTAATAAAATAATGATAGATAGATGTTTTTGAGATATATAATCAGTGCAATGCAGCTTACTGTACACGTATTTAGCTGATAAATACATTAAAAAAGAAATTATGTGTAATCCCCAAATGTTTAATAATCAGCTGAGGGAAGGCAGACAGCCAGGGGCTGATGTTTATGGCCTGGTAAGGGGGGGGGGGGGGTAATAAGCATGGAGCTTCCCAGGCTATTAATATTAGCGCACAGCTGCCTACTTAGCTTTTACTGGTTATTAAAATGGGAAACTCCCCCAAAAAACTTATGTAGGGTCCCGCCTATAATTATTAACAAGGAAAGGCTAGGCAAACAGCTTCGGTCTGATCAAAATAGGTTAGGAAAGGGCCATGGATACTAGCCCCCTCACAGACTAATAACATCAACTCCGAGCCACCCCAAAAATTGCACATCCATGAGATGCACCAATTCTGGCATGTAGCCTTCGCTCTTCTCACTTGCCCTGGTGCAGAGGCAAGTGGGGTAACAGGGTTGGGGTTGATGTCAGCTGTTTTATGACCGCTAACATCAAGCCCAGGGGATAGTAATGGATAGGCAGCTATAAGATGCCCCAATTACTAACAACATAGTCATATTGCAAAAAATATACAGAATAAAGTCCTTTAATTGAAAGAAAGACACAGACTCCTTTATTTTAAATAAATACTCCATGCCCATCTTTTTCCCATCTATTACTGTAACATAAAAAATAATAAACCACCATACTCCTCACCTGTCTGACGACAATCCCTTTGTCCCACGAAGAAGTCTAGCTCTGCTACATCCAGGTGGTTTGTTGAGTGGTAGCATGAAGCTACCGAACAGCAAGCCATCAGGAACACACTGACATAAGAACGTGATTATGCTCCTGAAGTGCGTAGCACTGATGTGAGAAAGGTCACCGAAGTTTATAGCTGATTACTTCACTGACGTCACTGCTCAGTGAGAGAGAAAGTTCTCACTCAGTGAGCAAAAGATGAGGGGATAGGGTGCAAAGCTCTGGAGGCAGTGTCTAAATCTTACTCAGAGTGACTATTAATTATAATTCTTCACAGTAGAGGGGAGGTAATGGTTTATAGTCCCAGCTATGACAGTTTTGAACTGAAGTTGATCACAGGGTGTTAGGGTTGGCGGATTGCGCTAAATAAAATAAATAATAAAGCGCAATCGCAACCCGGGGTCCACCGTTCAGAGATGGAAAACTGCTGCTAGCGTACAATGAGGGAACACACGGCGAACGATTACTTGAACACACAGAAATGAAAGAGATGCTCTGCAACAGAGCTGTGTCACTCGCACACAGAAACGAAAGAGATGCTCTGCAACAAAGCTGTGTCACTCGCACACAGAAATGAAAGAGATGCTCTGCAACTGAGCTGTGTCACTCACACACAGAAACAGAACAGAAGCTCTGAGCTTGATACCCTGACTAGGGCTGTGCTTGCTCTGGAACTCTACTGTGCTAACCGCACACATGTAGGAACCATATGCTAGGCCAAGTGGCTAATTACACCCACTGATGCTAGCTGCCTGCCTAAGTGTACAATCCCAAAGCTAGACAGACATACAACACTTGCAGGCAGAGTGGTAGTGTCTCCTCTCACATAGCCATACATAAATGATAATACCGCAGCGGCGTGCACCTCTGATAGCTTTTTATACACAAGACTCATGTCCAGATGGACAGGACCTTGTCTGTGGACCAGTCTGGAGCTGCCACATCACCAGAGCAGCAGACATCCATCCACAAATGAGAGGATGCCACCTCACGGACATGCTCATTAAGGTGATTTCTGGACTTAAACTCCAGAGCTTCAGGCTTCAGCTGCCTATTAGTGATGAGTGAATAGCATTGTTGCTTGGGTCTCCCTGAACATGCTCAGGTGATCTCTGAGTATTTTGTAGTACTTGGACATTAATTTTCGTTGTCTCAGCTGCATGCTTTACGACTGCGAACCAGGCTGAATACATGTGAGGAATACCTGTTTGTTAGGGAATTCCCACATGTATTCAGGCTGTCCAGCAGCTGTAAATCATGCAGCTGAGGCAACGAAAATGAAATGTCCGAGCACAACAAAATACTCGGAGATCACTCAAGCATGCTTGGGGAGACCCGAGCAACAATGCTATTTGCTCATCACTACTGCCTATCGCTGGTTGCTATAGACTTGGTTGGAGAGCTAGCAGTAACCAAACGACGCAGGGACCAACGTCTATGCTGAGCAGCAGTCCCAGCAGCTGGGACCAAATGGGAGACCACAGCATCCAACACAGCCTGGGATCCATCCCGTGTAGTGTGAAAATCCCGATGCCTAACATTACCCCCCAGTGATGTTTGCCATGCTTAAAAGTTGCTGGAAGTCATTTAATGTGTCTTTGCTGGTCGGCCAAAGCTCTAGATGGTACATAGAAACAAAAGAGATGCTCTGCAACAGAGCTGTGTCACTCGCACTCAGAAACAGAACAGGTGCTCTGAGCTTAATACCCTGATTAGGGTCGTGCTTGCTCTGTAACTCTACTGTGCTAACCGCACACATATAGGAACCAGATGCTAAGCCAAGAGGCTAATTACCCCCACTGATGCTAGCTGCCTGCTTAAGTGTACAGTCCCAAAGCTAGATAGACATACAACCCTTGCAGGCAGAGTGGTAGAGTCTCCTCTCACATAGCCGAACATAAATGATACTAACGCACCGGTGTGTGCCTCTGAGAGCTTTTTATACGCTAGACTCATGTCCAGACCTGTCCGGACCTTGCCCGTGGACCAATCTGGATCTGCCACATCACCAGAGCAGCTGACGCCTGTTCACAAATGAGAGGACGCCACCTCACAGACATGCTCAGTAAGGTGATTTCTGGACTTAGACTTCAGAGCTTCAGGCTTCAGCTGCCTATCGCTGGTTGCTATAGACTATAGACTATATAACCAAACAAATACTCTGAGCTTGAGTAAGACACTGGGGCTTACATCTATGCTGAGAAGCAGTTTCAGTGGATGGGACCGAATGGGAGACCACAGCACCCGACATGGCCTGGGATCCATCCCACGCAGCGGAAAAATCATGACGTCTAACACAATGGTTTTATACAAGCTTCTTTTCATCACACAGAATCACTTCTCTTCATGCAATGCTTCATCAAGATATATAAAAGTCTAGATAACTTTTCATGCAGTGTCTTTACCTAAGCAGATCTGTACCTTGCTTATGCAGTGAAGTGGGGGGGAGGGGGATGAGTCAGGTGCTGTAGCTTTCTCACTCACTTCTATCTTGAGGTAATAAAGATGCTCCTGGTTGTCCTGACTGCCTCTATGATTACAACAATAGCTTTCCAGGAAGAACTGGGCTAAACAGCTTGTCTGATTTCAGTCTGACAAGAGATTCTCTAGCACACACCTTACTCTTGGATGTCCAGGACACAATAACTTTTCCAATATTCCCTGAGCTAACCACTCCCTGTCTGCTATAACCATTTTAGCCCCTATAGTTGCTGGATTATTCTAAATCAACAGTGCAGCTTCTGTTTGTCATAGAATCATAGAATGTTGGAAGGGACCTCCAGGGTCATCGTGTCCAACCCCCTGCTCAATGCAGGATTCACTAATAGTGTTGAGCGATACCGTCCGATACTTGAAAGTATCGGTATCGGAAAGTATCGGCCGATACCGGCAAAGTATCGGATCTAATCCGATACCGATACCCGATACCAATACAAGTCAATGGGACACCAAGTATCGGACGGTATCCTGTATGGTTCCCAGGGTCTGAAGGAGAGGAAACTCTCCTTCAGGCCCTGGGATCCATATCAATGTGTAAAAGAAAGAATTAAAATAAAAATAGGGATATACTCACCCTCCGACGCAGCCTGGACTTTACCGCCGTAACCGGGAGCCATTGTACCTAAGAATGCACGCTTGAAGGGCCTTAGATGAGGTCACGGCGCTCTGATTGGTCCGTAGCGGTCGCGTGACGGCTACGAGACCAATCACAAAGCAGTGACGTCACCTAAGGTCTTTCAAGCGCTTGAAAGACCTTAGGTGACGTCACTGCTTTGTGATTGGTCGCGTTGCGGTCACGCGACCGCTACGGACCAATCAGAGCGCTGTGACATCATCTAAGGCCCTTCAAGCGCGCATTTTTAGGTACAACGGCTCCCGGTTACGGCGGTAAAGTCCAGGCTGCGTCGGAGAGGTGAGTATATCCCTATTTTTTATTTTAATTCTTTCTTTTACACATTGATATTAATCCCGATACCGATTCCCGATACCACAAAAGTATCGGATCTCGGTATCGGAATTCCGATACCCGCAAGTATCGGCCGATACCCGATACTTGCGGTATCGGAATGCTCAACACTATTCACTAAACTATCCGAGACAAATGTTTGTCCAGCCTCTGTTTGAAAACTTCCATTGGAGGAGAACTCACCACCTCTCGTGGCAGCCTGTTCCACTCATTGATTACCCTCACTGTCATAAAGTTTTTTCAAATATCTAATCTGTATCTTCTCCCTTTCAGTTTCATTCCATTGCTTCTTGTGTTTCCATTTGAAAATGAGAATTAGGGTGATCCCTCTACACTGTCACATCCCTTCAGATATTTGTAGACAGCTATTAAGTCTCATTTTAGCCTTTTTTTTTGCAAGCTAAACATTCCCAGATCCTTTAACAGTTCCTTGTAGTATATACTTTGCAGTCTGCTCACTATCCCGGTAGGTCTTCTCTGAACTTGCTTCAGTTTTTCAATGTCTTTTTAAAAATGTGTTGCCCAGAACTGGACACAGTATTCCAGATGCGGCCTGACCAAAGAGGAGTATAGGGGAGTAATTACTTCACGAGATCTAGACTGTATGCTTCTCGTAAAACATCCTAGAACTGTGTGTGCCTTTTTTGCTGTTGCATCACACTTTTGACTCATGTGCAGTCTGTGATCTATTAGTATACCCAAGTCTTTTTCACATGTGTTGTTGCTTAGTTCTATTTCTCTCATCATCTGCAAATTTGATTAGTTTACCTTCCGTTTCCTTATCTAGTCCATTTATAAAAATGTTGAACAACACTTTGGCCAGGACAGAGCCTTGTGGTTACCCACTTGAAACACTTTTCCAATTGGATGTGCTACCATTCATTATCACTCTTTGAGTTTGATCACTGAGCTAGTTATGAATCCATCTAACTGCAGCCTTGTCGATCCCATACTTGGTCAATTTTTCAGTAAGGATAATTTGATATACTTTATCAAATCCTTTGCTGGAGTCGAGATATACTACATCTACAGCATTTCCCTCATCCACCCAGTCAGTAATTCCATCATAGAAGGAAGTTACTGTTGATTAGTCTGGCATGACTTGTTTTCTACAACTCACAACTACCTTAAGTATTAAGTACTATTCATAAGCTCACTTATATTGCCAGTGTGTTATAATATATAACAGAAAATACTATACAACAGCACTCTGCACGCATTATATACATTATTCCATCCATGCTATTCGCATTGCTAGACATTGTTGAAAACCAAATACACGTATTTATGGAAAAAGTACTTCCTAATAGCGCTAACTTCTTCTAGATAGAAACACTGAAAAAATTGGAGGAAAGTGACAAAGAGTTCAAAGTGATTACTTGTCCTCTAAATTCTCCTCTATGGGATTTTCTGGAAAATCATGACTAATACATGGAGGTTCCATCTCAAAATAAGTCCCTACCTATGCACATGTACAAGCAGAGACCTGTGAGTTTAGGTGAGCAGGTGGGGAAAACCAGTGAGGACCTGCCTCTTGGACAAGCCACCTTGTCCCCAGCTGCGCTTTCAGCTATGCTTTCTCTGAAACCGGGTAGCGTTCAAATCAACTATAGGTGTTTGTAATGCAAGAGCCGGTCTCTGATTCATGTTACTCATTTTTCAGGTAGCATGAATTAGCTGATATATTCCCTTTAAAATTGGATTTAGTGGGTGTTACATTTTAAGATAATAATGGTACTTTGATTTAACATACTTTGGGGATTTGGAGAAAGTAAGCGGAAAACCTTTAAAGAGAGGGATTTGATTTTGCCTTGATTCATGTGGCACGGCTCAAGAGCTGTGTTATGGGACCGTCAGACCACTAAACATGTGATATATCTAGGTGGCACATCAGTTAACCCCTTCAAGTCGCGGCCCTTTTTCGTTTTTGCGTTTTCGTTTTTCACTCCCCTCCTTCCCAGAGCCATAACTTTTTTATTTTTCCGTCAATATGGCCATGTGAGGGCTTATTTTTTGCGGGACAAGTTGTACTTTTGAACGACACCATTGGTTTTACCATGTCTTTTACTAGAAAACGGGAAAAAAATTCCAAGTGCGGTAAAATTGCAAAAAAAGTGCAATCCCACACTTGTTTTTTGTTTGGCTTTTTTGCTAGGTTCACTAAATGCTAAAACTGACCTGCCATTGTGATTCTCTAGGTCATTATGAGTTCATAGACACCTAATATGTCTAGGTTATTTTTTATCCAAGTGGTGAAAAAAATTCAAAACTTTGCTTAAAAAAAAAAAAAAAAAAAAGTGCCATTTTCCGATACCTGAAGCGTCTCCATTTTTCATGATCTGAGGTCAGGTGAGGGCTTATTTTTTGCGTGCCAAGCTGACATTTTTAATAATATCACTTTTGTGCAGATACGTTCTTTTGATCGCCCGTTATTGCATTTTAATGCAATGTCGCGGCGACCAAAAAAACGTAATTCTGGCGTTATGAATTTTTTTCTCGCTACGCTATTTAGAGATCAGGTTAATGCTTTTTTCTATTGATAGATCGGGTGATTCTGAACGCGGCAATACCAAATACGTGTAGGTTTGATTTTTTTTATTATTGTTTTATTTAGGATGGGGCGAAAGGGGGGTGATTTAAACTTTTATGTTTTTTACATTTTTTTCATATTTTTAAAAACATTTTTTTTTTTACCTGTGCCATGCTTCAATAGCCTCCATGGGAGGCTAGAAGCTGGCACAACCCGATCGGCTCTGCTACATAGCAGCGATAATCAGATCGCTGCTATGTAGCTGAAATGCAGGTGTGCTGTAAGGCCCGACCACAGGGGGGGCGCTCACAGCAGGCCGGCATCAGTAACCATAGAGGTCTCAAGGACCTCTATGGTTACTGTCCTGACACATCGCCGACCCCCGATCATGTGACAGGGGTCGGCGATGATGTCATTTCTGGCCGCCCGGCCGGAAGCTTTGGTTAAATGCCACTGTCTGCGTTTGACAGCGGCATTTAACAGGTTAATAGCGGCGGGTGAATAGCGATTTCACCCGCCGCTATTGTGCGCACATGTCAGTTGTACAAAACAGCTGACATGTCGCGACTTTGATGTGGGCTCAGCGCCGGAGCCCACATCAAAGGGGGATTCACGGCATGCGCCGTACATGTACGGCGCATGTCGTGAATAGGTTAAACTCAAATGGAATCAGTCTGTGGGGCAAACCTTAAAGTTCCTGGGCTCCAAATAACAGAAATTCTGTGACAACGTCCCCAATTTAACAAACATTTTATTTTACCTGCTAGAATTTTTTATATGGAAGAGTGACCTTTAGGCTACCTTAGGCACCCCTTCCCAGGTGCAACTGAAAATCATACTACTTTTAGGCTAAGTTCACACTAGCCTCAAAAACATTCCGATTATACTAATCACACTATGGTCAGAGTTTGATCAGAGTGGGATCAGTTTTTCTCGAACGTGGAGGATTATAAAAAAATTCTCTACCTTCTCCATTCAGTTAGTCCATGATATCATCAGGGCGCAGTCCGATGTTTACCATGGACCTATACACTGTGTTCCAAATTATTATGCAAATAATATTTCCTCATATTTTCTCTAAATTACCTTTCTGAATTGCAGTCATTGTTATTTTCCAGTCATCTACTATTCTAGTATAATTGCAATGTTTTGGAACAAACTGCCTATGAAAACAGTATATTTTAAAAAAAATAAACACTCAAAATGCATGTTCCAAATTATTATGCACAGCAGAGTTTTCAACCTTTTTTTTATTTTGAACAAAAAAATGGTCAAATTGAAGTTATAAGCATTATCAGCTTATTACAAAATGAAATCAAACAGTTTTCAAGTGAAAACGTTATTCTAGGTGATGTTACATTTGCACATAGGACCCCTTGTTCGAAAGAAGCTTCTGAACTCTCTCGTCCATTGAATTTGTCAGTTTTTGGATGGTTTCTGCTTCAATTGTTTGCATGTGGACAGAATACCCTCCCAGAGCTGTTGCTTAGATGTGAACTGCCTCCCGCCATCATAGACACTCCTTTTGTTGATGCTCCAGAGGTTCTCAATGGGGTTGAGGTCAGGGGAAGATGGTGGCCACACCATAAGTTTGTCCTCTTTTATGCCCATAGCAGCCAGAGATGTAGATGTGTTTTTTGCAGCATGAGACGGTGCATTATCATGCATGAAAATGATCTTGAAAAGCACAGTTCTTCCTCTTGAACCATGGCAGGAAGTGTGGTTTTAGAAACTCCATATAGATTATGGAGTTCATCTTTACCCCTTCAGGGATCATAAAGGGGCCGACAATCTCTCTCCCCATGATTCCAGCCCAAAACATTACTCCACCTCCTCCTTGTTGGTGCCTTAGCCATGCTTTCATGGGGTGTCCATCAACCAGCCATCCTCCACTCCATCCATCTGGACCATCGAGCGTTGCATGGCACTCATCGGTGAACAAAACAGTTTGGAAGTCAGTCTACATGTATCGTTTGGCCCACTGAAGCCGTTTCTGCTTGTGTGCAGTGGATAGAGGTGGTCGACAGGATGGCTTACGCACAGCTGCAAACCTCTGAAGGACCCTGCATCTTGTTGTTCTGGGGACGTTGGAGGCACCAGCAGCTTCAAAAACTTGTCTGCTGCTATGACAAGGCATTTTTGCAGCTGCTCTTTTAACCTTACGCCATTGCCTGTTGGAAAGAGTCCTCAATTTTTCCTTATCAGCACGCACACATGTTTGCTGGGAATCAGCTACATACTTCTTGATTGGGCGATGATCACAATGAAGTGTCTTGGCAATGTTGATTGTAGTCATGCCTTAACCTAAATACTCCACAATTTGTTGCTTCTCAGCAGCCGACACATCCTTTTTCTTTCCCATTTTGGCAAAAAATGTAGGCTGCTTAATAATGTGGAACAGCCTTCTTAAGTAGTCTTGCCTTTATTTGGACACACCTGCCAAACTAATTTGCACAGGTATCTGCAATTGCTTTCAGTGATATAAAGAGCCCTGACACACATCACCATCAATGAGTTTAAATGACAAACAAAAAAATTATAACCTTATCACTCCTAAACTCTTTGTGCATAATAATTTGGAACACAGTGTAGACATGAATGGACAAGTGCCATCCGAGTACCCCACTGCCCTGACGGGTGATTCAACTTGGCGTCATGATCAGGATTTACTGACCCTTTGAAGTGGGTCTTGTGCGCCTAAGAGACTGTGCTTAAGAGAGACTTTATTGAGTTGTGTGCCAGACTTTAATGGGTTTCTAAAGCATCGCCATCAAAACATCGCCATTGCTGCGTCACACCATAACTGCCGCCATAACTGCATCATACGGTGCGCGCACTGTGTTTTCAAAATAACCGCCAACAGCAGCCAGAAAGAGCGCCGTGAGGAGCGCTGGAAAAGAAGGGTGTGCCATTGTGGGAGGAGCCTGAAGTGAGAGCTGCAAGTGAAGACGCCGTTCAGCAGAGCCGTAAGTGAAGACGCCATGCCGCAGCTCCGGAAGGAGGACCAGGAGGAGCACCCGACCGCATACAGCAGGAACCGCTACAGACTCTGGTGGTAAGATGGCAGCCCTGCAAGGTTAGCAAGGGGGAAGGGGAAATGCCTGACCCGGGAGGAGAATTGGCAGTGGTCGCAGCCGCAGGCCCGGTAATGCCCCCACACCCCGTGGTGGACGCAGCCGCAGGCCCCATGGTGCCCCCAGTCCCCGCAGTGCCTGCAGCTCCTGTAAACAGGTCGGACCCAGCCACAGTAACAGCTCCCATAATGCCACTCTCCATACCTTATATACCTGGAGCGGTCTGGCTTCCACAATATTCAGGGGAGTCCCATACATTGAGTGACTTTAAGGAAAGGCTCTGCAGCCTATTTGAGTTATATCCCCTGACCGAGCACCAAAAGGTCAGCATCTTAACTGGCCAACTAATTGGCGCGGCCCTAAGGGAAGTAAAATCCTGGCCAGATATGGAAAAAGGAACTGTGCAGCAGATATTTGCCAGACTTAAAACCACTTTTGACACCCGCACCGCTGCAGAAATCAAAATGAGGTTTTTCGGGTGCAAACAACAGGCACAGGATAGCATATGGGACTATGGCCTTAATCTGCAAGAGTCACTACGGGCCATCAATCAGGTTGACCCTAACAGCGTGGAGGATGGAGACAAGCTCTTAAAGGAACAGTTCATTGAAGGGCTCCTGTCCAACACCCACAGGACTCAGCTACGTGTCCTGGCCTTGCAAAACCCTGACCTGGACTTTGCACAATTTAAAGAGAGGGCCATCCAGGTGCTGCATGAACCTCAGCCAAACCACACAGTGCCCCCTAGGCGTCCAGCCCTCACGTACCACCAGGAGGTGGCAACCTTTCCCCAGGTCCCCATTGAGGCCGACGTATAGATCCTGGATGATGATCCCTCCACAAAATTGCGCCTCCAGGTCAGGAAATGACTAAAAGCGTAGCTGCACTAGCTAAAACCTTGCAGAGGAGAAAATCATGCTGGCTGGAGGAGATCCCCTGGCGATGACAGAAGAGGATCCCACCGATCAGAGGAAGAGACAACGACCGCTATAATCAGGGCGGACAACCCATCTGCTGCCGCTGCAATCAGGCGGGGCACATCGCAAGGTTCTGCCTTTTAAATAAGCGACCCCTGGGGCAGAGGGCCAACCCCCAGGAGTAAGATGACCAGGCCCACAAAACTGGCGAGCCAAGTACGTCGGAGGACGATCGGTCCTCCCCACTGTGATCTACGGCATCCCGATGAACGCTTTATTGGACACTGTCTCTCAGGTGACGACTATGCCTTACATTCTCTATAAACATTATGTGGCTGACTCAGACATTACTCGTGTCCCAGATAGTGATTTGACAATAGTAGCCAGTAATGGTCAGCCTTTGCCGCAGGTGGGGTACAAGGAGGTCACCATTAAGGTGGGGCAGGTAGAATTGAAGGCCCAAGGACTGGTGATTGTTGATATTGATCAACGAGAATGTAACCCCATGATGACCTTAGGTACTAATGTCATAGAAAACTGTCTTGCCGAGGTTATTGTCTTGTTACAACAGGTGGCCGAAACTGCTTTTTCCAGTGAATAATGTGTCCCGCAAAGAGAAATTAGAGCCCTGGTGCAGAGACAATAGGTAGAATTGTCTGGTGGAGAAATTGGACGTGTCACAGTGAGTGATCCGATCCCCATTGCAATACCCCCAGGAGTGAAATGTTAATATGGTGTCGGGCAGCAATAGGCCTCACAGGTAAAGATTACCAGGCCCTGGTAGAACCTGTGTATTCAGACAGTAGGCCCACAATCCTGACAGCCAGAGGGGTGGTTGATGTCCGCAAGAGGAGAGTACCAGTACATGTCCTTAATTGTGGAGAGAAAGAGGTTCACTTACCCAGATATGCCACACTTGCTAAACTGTTTACTGTTAATAATAATGCAATACAGTCAACAGAACCCTTGGTCCTGTCCGACCAGGCGGAGGACAATGGCTCTGGAGGATAGATGGAGGATTGGTGTCAAAAGTTACATGTGGGCACTGATTCTACCCCTTCATACCAAAAACAAGGGGCTTACCGGGTGGGGCCATGAGTATGAGTGGGTATTCAGCAAACACCCACTAGATTTTGGGCAGGTAAAAGGGGTTCAACATCATATCCCCACTGGAGGTCATCCACCCATTATAGAAAGGTACCGGCCTGTACCTCCAGCTCACTACCAATGTGCCAAGAATATGTTACGAGAGATGAAGGAGGCTGGGGTAATCAGAGATAGTTGTAGCCCCTGGGCAGCTCCATTAGTTCTCATCAGGAAAAAGGATGGTACAATGAGGATGTGTGTTGATTACAGGCAGATAAACTGCATTACACACAAGGATGCCTACCCGTTGCCCAGAATCGAAGAGTCATTAGCTGCTTTAAAATCTGCTAACTATTTCTCCACCTTGGATCTCACTAGTGGGTATTGGCAGGTTCCCGTAGCAGAGGAGGATAAAGAAAAGAGCACCTTCACAACACCGATGGGTCTCTCTGAATTCAACTGCATGCCGTTCGGACTGTGCAATGCACCAGGAACATTCCAGAGGATGATGAAGTGCTGTCTCGGGCACAAGAATTTTGAAACCGTCCTGTTGTACCTGGATGATGTCATCATCTTCTCCAAGACCTATAAAGACCTCCTGAAACACCTGGCCGAGGTGTTTGAAGCTCTGTCTAACTTTTCCTGGAGGTAAAGCCATCTAAGTGTCACCTGTTAAATGCCAAAATGCAGTACCGGGGCCATGTGGTAAGCTCTGAAGGAGTGGCACCAAACCCTGACAAGGTCACCGTGATCAGGGACTGGCTAAAACCCAGCAACATCCACGAAATCTGGCAGTTCCTCGGGGTGGTAGGCTACTACCGAAGGTTCATTAAAGACTTCACGAAGATAGGTGCACCCCTGCAAGACCTGTTAGTGGGCCAACCCAAGAAGACCAAGAGCAAGGGTTCTCTGTTTGAGTGGAACGACAGGCTGGAAGGATACTTCACTCGGTTGAAGTTGGCTCTCACAGGAAATGAGTTACTGGCTTACCCTGACTATGACCAACCATTTGTGCTCTACACAGATGCCAGCAACGTGGGATTGGGAGCAGTGTTGTCCCAGACGCAGAAAGGCAAAGAAAGAGTAATTGCCTACTCCAGCAGGAAGCTTAGTCCCACTGAAAGGAATCCTGATAACTACAGTTCCTTCAAGCTGGAGTTCCTCGCCATAGTCTGGGCAGTAACACAGCGGTTCAAGCACTACCTGGCCTCAGCAAGATTCACCATCCTCATGGACAACAACCCACTGACCCACCTGGAGATGGCAAAACTAGGTGTATTGGAGCAGCGATGGATGGCCCGATTGTCCAACTATGAATTCACCATCAAGTACCTTGCAGGGCACAAGAACGCAAATTCCGATGCGCTGTCCTGGATGCCCAACTTATCAGAAGTGGGAGAAGATCCAGAAGCACTTGAAGAGATTGAGTTACCAGCTTTCCATCGCTCCGGGGCGACTCAGTTCTCCTATTATGTGAGGAACAAACATAAAAACAAGCAAGAAGCCATGCTGAATCCATTGCCCCACCATGGATGGGCAGAGATGCAAGATAGTGACCCAGCAGTCCATCTGGTAAAAGAGCTGCTAACGCAAGCAGATTCACACCCTGGTCCAGATGCTCCACAAGAGACTCAACAGCTGTGGAAGGAGAAGGGCAAATTGTTTATCTACGACGGTAAGCTGTGCCAGAGGAATATCAACCCAGGCACTCACGAGTTGGTCTGGCAGATAGTGGTACCGAGACAAGATGCGCCAATGGTCTTGGAAGAATACCACGATGGAGCAGGACACTTCGGATGGAAGAAGTTAGAGATTATTATTATTATTTATTTATATAGCACCAGTGATTCCATGGTGCTGTACATGAGAATGGGTTACATACAAGTTACAGATATCACTTACAGTAAACAAACTAACAATGACAGACTGATACAGAGGGGCGAGGACCCTGCCCTTGCGGGCTTACATTCTACAGGATTATGGGGAAGGAGACAATAGGTTGAGGGTTGCAGGAACTCCATTGTTGGTGAGGCAGTATCTCCGGTAGTGATGAGGAGGCAGCGGGGTCAGTGCAGGCTGTAGGCTTTCCTGAAGAGATGGGTTTTCAGGTTCCGTCTGAAGGATCCGAATATGGTTGATAGTCAGACGTGTTGGGGCAGAGAATTCCAGAGGATGCGGGATATTCTGGAGAAGTCTTGGAGGCGGTTGGATGAGGAGCGAATAAGTGTGGAGGAGAGAAGGAGGTCTTGGGAGGACCGGAGATTACGTGAGGGAAGATATCGGGACATTAGTTCAGAGATATATGGAGGCTGCAGATTATGGATGGCTTTGTAGGTCAGTAATAGTAATTTGAACTGGATACGCTAAGGGAATGGGAGCCAGTGAAGAGATTTGCAGAGGGGGGAAGCGGAGGAGTAGCGAGGAGAAAGATGAATTAGGCAGAAGAGTTAAGGATGGACTGGAGAGGTGCAAGGGTGTTATCAGGGAGGCCGCAGAAAAGGATGTTGCAGTAGTTAAGGCAAGAGATGATGAGGGCATGCACAAGCATTTTAGTAGATTGACGGTTGAGGAAAGGATGGATTCTGGAGATATTTTTGCGCTGGAGGCGACAGGAGGTGGACAGAGCTTAAATGTGCAGTTTGAAGGACAGGGCATAGTCAAAGGTTACTCCGAGGCAACAGACTTCCGGTACGGGGGAAAGCATGAGGTCGTTGATTGCGATAGATAGGTCAGGTAAGAAAGATCTATGGAATGGAGGAAAGATGATGAGTTCAGATTTGTCCACATTGAGTTTGAGGAAGCGAGAGGAGAAGAAGGAAGATATGGCTGATAGACACTCTGGGATTCTGGACAGCAGAGCGGTGACGTCTGGGCCAGAGAGGTAGATCTGAGTGTCATCAGCATAGAGGTGGTACTGGAATCCATGAATCCATGGGACTTTATGAGTTGTCCCAGGTCAAGTGTATAGATTGAGAAGAGTAGGGTCCTAGAACAGAGCCTTTGGGGACTCCAACAGAGAGAGGGTGGGATGAGGAGGTAGTGTGGGAGTGGGAGACGCTGAATGTGCGGTTGGAAAGGTATGAGGAGATCCAGGATAGGGCGAGGTCTGATGCCAAAGGAGGAGAGGATCTGTAGTAGGAGGCAGTGGTCAACTGTGTTGAAAGCAGAGGACAGGTCTAGAGGGAGGAGTACAGAGTATTTTCTGATTTTGGTCAGGGCTGTCTCAGTTGAGTGATGGGGCGGAAACCAGATTGTAGATTGTCAAAGAGCAAGTTAGATGAGAGGTGGGAGGAAAGTTCAGAGTGGATGTGCTGCTCCAAAAGTTTGGAAGTGAGTTGGAGCAGCGATATTGGGCGATAGCTGGACATAGCAGTTGGATCGAGGGTTGGCTTTTTAAGGATAGGCGTGATTGTGGCATGTTTGAAAGCTGAAGTGAAGGTGCCAGAAGTTAGTGATAGGTTGAAGAGGTGGGTTAGGGATGGGATAAGTGTAGTGGTGAGGAGGAGGTGGGATGGGGTCGAGCACACAGGTGGTGAGGTGCGATTTGGAAAGGAGACAATTAAGCCCCCCTTCAGTGATGTTGGATAGGGAGGTTATGGGGTTTGGGCATTGGTCTGGTATACAAAGGGGTTGTGGTGGTTGAACAATGAAGACTTGCCTTGTCTGGTCGATCTTATTTTTAAAGTGTGTGGCAAAGTCCTCAGCAGAGATAAGGGAGGTTGGAGGAGGCAGTGGGGGGGGCGGAGGAGGGAGTTAAAGGTTTTGAATAACTGTTTGGGGTTGTAGGATAGGGAAGATACAAAGGTTGTGAAGTAAGCCTGTTTAGCAGAGGTGAGAGAAGATTTAAAAGCGAGTGTTGCTTGTTTGAATACAGTGAAGTCATCTTGCGAGTGTTTTCTTCCAATGCCGCTCTGCAACCCTGGACACTTTCCGGAGCTTTTTAGCGGTGTTATTGTGCCAAGGTTGTCTATTGATACATTGCACTCTGCCATGGACCAGAGGAGCAACCGTGTCATTATCTGATGTGAGAGTGGCATTGTAGAAAGCAGCCGCACTGTCTGTGTCGTGGAGTGAGGATATGGATTTCAGTGGTAGGATGGAGTCAGAGAGTGTGTGGGTGTCTAGGTGTGCAAGGTTTCTGCGGGGTTGCGCATGTTGCTGGACATGGGTGACCGGTGAGAAGGACAGGGATGAGAAGGTGAGCAGATGGTGGTCGGATAGAGGGAGAGGGGAGGTGGTGAAGTTAGATAGAGAGCAGAGACGGGTGAAGACGAGGTCTAGTGTATGTCCATCTGTGTGGGTGGCTGCGGAGGACCACTGAGTAAGTCCAAAGGATGAAGTAAGGGACAGAAGTTTGGAGGCTGCTGACTGAAGGGTATCAATGGGGATGTTGAAGTCACCCATGATGATGGTGGGAATGTCAGCAGAGAGAAAGTGAAGAAGCCAGGTGGAGAATTGGTCAATAAAGGCAGTGTCCGGGCCTAGAGGTACTGTATATGACGGCCACTTGGAGGTTGGAGCGAGACGCGGACAGAATGGACTTCAAAAGAAAGGAGGATAAGGGAGGGAAGAGGTGGGATTGTGTTAAAGGTGCAGTTTGAAGAAAGGAGAAGACCCACTCCAGCACCATGTCTGTTGCTGGGGCGAGGGGTGTGGGTGAAGTGGAGGCCTCCGTAACACAGCGCAGCAGGGGAGGAGGTGTCAGAGGGTGTTAGCCATGTTTCTGTGAGGCCGAGGAAGGCAAGATTGCGAGAGAGAAAAAGGTTGTGAATCATATGAAGCTTATTGCAGATTGAGCGGGCATTCCAGGGACTGCTGTCAATAATTGTTGTTAACTGTTTTAAAATGTTTGCTTATGTTTTAATTAAAAAAAAAAAAACCTTTAGATGGACAATAGGGTAATGGACAGTGAATTGCCCAAAAACTGTCATTGTACATAGATGGCACCCTCAAGGTGCACGCTGGTTCTGCCCATATTGCCAGTGTGGGTAGGGCCTTGTTTCTTCACAGACCTGAAGCTAAAACCGTCTGGCGTGGTGAACACCGGATCTGGATATGCCTTGTAGCCTGCCCAAAACCTACGTTGGGGGTTTATGATGGGTCCCTCGCATCGGTACTGTTGTTAATGAAAAAGGACACCCTGGTATAAGACCAGTTGTACTTTTGTAAATAAGTTTGCAACGTTTAAGCAAAATGCCTCCCGTAAGGGAAGAAAAATTTTGTACCTGCTTAACCTGTTGAAATGTTTTTCAAAACGTTTTGCACGTTTCCTAACCTATTTGTTTATGTTTTCTTTTCCCAGTCCGGGAGTACTGGATTTAACGGGGGGACAGAATGTGGCACTCAGGGAGTTCAGGTACCACAGTGGTATTGCCTTCCTCTCGGGGAGGGTAATGCCATGCCTGGAGACAGGAGGGATCCCTTTGGCAGGTAATCTTACATGCAACATTTTCTGACTCCAGGCCAGAAGGGGGAGCTCTAAACCCGGTTTAAGGGGAACTTCTCTATATACATCCTGGTCTGGAGAAGGAGTCCGTTAGTCTGGTGCAGATGAGTTGACAGTTGGTAGCAGACAGTGAAGGAGCAGAGAAGGACTTAGGAGCTAGAGGAGGACTGCTACTGAGCCTCTCTAAGCTGAGTGCAGAAATCAGGCACCGGGAGCCCGAGGTCGTGAGGAACTACAGGTCCCACAGCAGGACCGGAGGTGTTGTGAATTCTGCATTTGGGTTCCCTCCGGTGGTGGTAGGTGGTAATGCAGTTGTCCCTGAGTTGCAGTCCTGGTCAGTTGTTTCTGCTGATTGCAGTTCTGACTGGGGTATTTAGGTATGCAGGATCCATTAGTCCTTGCCAGTTCTCATTTGTTGTTGGGAGGTGTTGGACCTCTGCCTGGTTCCTCCTGCCTTTCTGCCAAATCAGCAAAGATAAGTGTCTGTTTTTTTTTCTGTGGCACACATGCTGTGTGCTTCATGATTCAGTGCTATTCTTTTGTGTTTTCTTGTCCAGCTTAGATTGTGTCAGTATTTTCTCAGTCTTGTTGGATTTTCTGGGGTTGCAGATATTCATTCCACGTCTTTAGTTAGATTGTGGAATTTTTTGTATTATCTGCTGTGGATATTTTTTGAAGGGTTTTAATACTGACCGCCTAGTATTCTGTCCTATCCTTTCCTATTTAGTTAGAGTGGCCTCTTTTGCTAAATCTTGTTTTCTGCCTGCGCGTGTCTTTTCTTCTCCTACTCACAGTCAATATTCGTGGGGGCTGCCTATCCTTTGGGGTTCTGCTCTGAGGCAAGATAGTATTCCTATTTCCATCTATAGGGGTATTTAGTCCTCCGGCTGTGTCGAGGTGTCTAGGGTTTGTTAGGCACACCTGTTATGACCCCAATGGCGAGGGTCTCAGAGGAAAAGTAAGTCTGCGAAGTACAAAAATCCAGCTCATAGGGCAGTGGTAACTGGGTTGACCATATATCTACTCCTAACGCCAACACTAGAAGTAGCAGGGGAACATGCCTACGTTGGTCGCTAGATGTCTCGCGCCAGCCGGAGGACTAACTACCCCTAGAAGAGGAAAACAAAGACCTCTCTTGCCTCCAGAGAATAGACCCCAAAAGTTGGATACAAGCCCCCCACAAATAATAACGGTGAGGTAAGAGGAAATGACAAACACAGAGATGAACTAGGTTTAGCAAAGAGAGGCCCACTTACTAATAGCAGAATGTAGTAAGATAACTTATATGGTCAACAAAAACCCTATCAAAAATCCACACTGGAAATTCAAGAACCCCCGAACCGTCTAACGGCCCGGGGGGAGAACTCCAGCCTCCCTAGAGCTTCCAGCAAGGTTAGGATACAGATTATGTACAAGCTGGACAAAAATGCAAACAAAAACAAATAGCAAAAAGCAAGAAAGCAGACTTAGCTTAATCTAGCAGGAACCAGGATCAGTAGACAAGAGCACAACAGATTAGCTCTGATTACAACGTTGCCAGGCATTGAACTGAAGGTCCAGGGAGCTTATATAGCAACACCCCTGACCTAACAACCCAGGTGAGCATACAAGGGATGGCAGACATTCCCAGAGTCAAATCACTAGTAACCACTAGAGGGAGCCAAAAAGGTAAATTCACAACAGTACCCCCCCCTTAGTGAGGGGTCACCGAACCCTCACCAAGACCACCAGGGCGATCAGGATGAGCGGTGTGAAAGGCACGAACCAAATCGGCCGCATGCACATCAGAGGCGACCACCCAGGAATTATCCTCCTGACCATAGCCCTTCCACTTGACCAGGTACTGAAGCCTCCGCCTGGAGAGACGAGAATCTAAGATCTTCTCCACCACGTACTCCAACTCGCCCTCAACCAACACCGGAGCAGGAGGCTCAGCAGAAGGGACCACAGGCACAACGTACTGCCGCAACAAGGACCTATGAAATACGTTGTGAATGGCAAACGACACCGGAAGATCCAGGCGAAAGGATACAGGATTAAGGATTTCCAATATCTTGTAAGGACCAATGAAGCGAGGCTTAAATTTGGGAGAGGAGACCTTCATAGGAACAAATCGAGAAGACAGCCATACCAAATCCCCAACGCGAAGTCGGGGACCCACACCGCGGCGGCGGTTGGCAAAACGCTGAGCCTTCTCCTGTGACAACTTCAAGTTGTCCACCACATGACTCCAGATCCGCTGCAACCTATCCACCACAGAATCCACCCCAGGACAGTCAGAAGGCTCCACATGTCCCGAGGAAAAACGAGGATGGAAACCAGAGTTGCAGAAAAATGGCGAAACCAAGGTGGCGGAACTAGCCCGATTATTAAGGGCAAATTCAGCCAACGGCAAGAAGGTCACCCAATCATCCTGATCAGAAGAGACAAAACACCTCAAATAAGCCTCCAGAGTCTGATTAGTTCGCTCCGTTTGTCCGTTAGTCTGGGGATGAAAAGCGGACGAAAACGACAAATCAATGCCCATCCTACCACAAAAGGATCGCCAGAACCTGGAAACAAACTGGGATCCTCTGTCCGACACAATATTCTCAGGAATGCCGTGCAAACGAACCACGTTCTGGAAGAACACAGGAACCAGATCAGAAGAGGAGGGCAGCTTAGGCAAAGGAACCAAATGGACCATCTTGGAGAAACGATCACATATCACCCAGATGACAGACATGCCCTGAGACACCGGAAGATCAGAAATGAAATCCATAGAGATGTGTGTCCAAGGTCTCTTCGGGACAGGCAAGGGCAAGAGCAACCCGCTGGCACGAGAACAGCAAGGCTTAGCTCGAGCATAAGTTCCACAGGACTGCACAAATGACTGCACATCCCTTGACAAGGAAGGCCACCAAAAGGACCTGGCCACCAGATCTCTGGTGCCAAAAATTCCCGGGTGCCCTGCCAACACTGAGGAATGAACTTCGGAAATGACTCTGCTGGTCCATTTAGCAGGCACAAACAATCTGTCAGATGGACAAGAGTCAGGCCTACCAGCCTGAAATCTCTGCAACACACGCCGCAGATCAGGAGAAATAGCAGACAAGATAACTCCTTCCTTAAGAATACCCACAGGTTCAGCGACTCCAGGAGCATCAGGCACAAAGCTCCTAGACAGAGCATCGGCCTTCACATTCTTAGAACCTGGTAAATACGAGACCACAAAATCAAAACGGGAGAAAAACAATGACCAGCGGGCCTGTCTAGGATTCAGGCGTTTAGCAGACTCGAGATACATCAGATTTTTGTGATCAGTCAAGACCACCACACGATGCTTAGCACCCTCGAGCCAATGATGCCACTCCTCAAATGCCCACTTCATGGCCAACAACTCCCGATTGCCCACATCATAATTTCGCTCTGCCGGCGAAAACTTCCTGGAGAAAAAGGCACAAGGTCTCATAGTAGAGCAACCAGGGCCTCTCTGCGACAAAACGGCCCCTGCCCCAATCTCCGAAGCATCCACCTCCACCTGAAAGGGAAGTGAGGTGTCAGGTTGGCACAAAACAGGCGCCGAAGTAAACCGGCGTTTCAACTCCTGGAAAGCCTCCACGGCAGCAGGAGCCCAGTTAGCTACATCAGAGCCTTTCTTGGTCATATCCGTCAATGGTTTAACAACGCTAGAAAAATTTGCGATAAAACGACGGTAGAAGTTAGCAAAACCCAAGAACTTCTGAAGACTCTTAACTGACGAGGGTTGAGTCCAATCATGAATAGCTCGGACCTTGACTGGGTCCATCTCCACAGCAGAAGGGGAAAAAATGAACCCCAAAAAGGGAACCCTCTGTACACCAAAGAGACACTTTGAGCCTTTAACAAACAAAGAATTTTCACGCAAAATCTTAAAAACCATCCTGACCTGCTCCACATGCGAGTCCCAATCATCAGAAAAAAACAGAATATCATCCAGATAAACAATCAAAAATTTATCCAGATACTTCCGGAAAATGTCATGCATGAAGGACTGAAAAACTGAAGGTGCATTAGAGAGCCCAAATGGCATCACCAAGTACTCAAAATGACCTTCGGGCGTATTGAATGCGGTTTTCCATTCATCGCCTTGCTTAATGCGCACAAGGTTGTACGCACCACGAAGGTCTATCTTGGTGAACCACTTGGCACCTTTAATCCGGGCAAACAAGTCTGACAACAGCGGCAAAGGATACTGAAATTTGACAGTGATCTTGTTTAAAAGCCGATAGTCAATACAAGGCCTCAAAGATCCGTCCTTTTTGGCCAGAAAAAAGAATCCCGCACCAAGAGGGGAAGAAGAAGGATGGATATGCCCCTTCTCAAGAGACTCCTTGATATATGAACGCATCGCGGAATGTTCAGGTACCGACAAATTAAACAGTCTCCCCTTAGGAAACTTACTGCCAGGAATCAAATCTATTGCACAGTCACATTCCCTATGAGGAGGCAGTGCACTGGACTTAGACTCGCTGAAGACATCCTGATAATCAGACAAATACGCCGGAACTTCCGAAGGCGTAGAAGAAGCAATAGACAAGGGCAGGGAATCTCCATGAATTCCATGGCAGCCCCAACTTGACACCGACATTGCCTTCCAGTCCAAGACTGGATTATGGGTCTGTAACCATGGCAAACCCAAAACAACCAAATCATGCATCTTATGCAGAACAAGAAAACGTATCACCTCCCGATGTTCAGGAGTCATGCACATGGTAACCTGTGTCCAAAACTGCGGTTTATTTTTTGCCAAAGGCGTAGCATCAATACCCCTAAGAGGGATAGAATTTTCTAATGGCTCCAGAACAAAACCGCAGCGCTTGGCAAATGACAGATCCATCAGACTCAGGGCAGCACCTGAGTCTACAAACTCCATGACAGGATACGATGACAGTGAGCAAATCAAAGTTACAGATAGAATAAATTTAGGTTGCAAATTACCAATGGCGACAGGACTAACAACCCTAGTAAGACGTTTAGAGCATGCTGAGATAACATGTGTAGAATCACCACAGTAGTAACACAAGCCATTCTGGCGTCTATGAATTTTCCGCTCATTTCTAGTCAGGATTCTATCACATTGCATTAAATCAGGTGCCTGTTCAGACAACACCATGAGGGAATTTGCGGTTTTGCGCTCCCGCAACCGCCGGTCGATTTGAATTGCCAGGGCCATGGAATCATTCAGACCTATGGGAATGGGAAAACCCACCATCACATTCTTAATGGCTTCAGAAAGGCCATTTCTGAAATTTGCAGCCAATGCACACTCATTCCACTGGGTCAGCACGGACCATTTCCGAAATTTTTGGCAATACACTTCAGCCTCGTCCTGGCCCTGAGACATAGCCAGCAAGGCTTTTTCTGCCTGAATCTCAAGATTGGGTTCCTCATAAAGCAAACCGAGCGCCAGAAAAAACGCATCAATATCAGCCAATGCCGGATCTCCTGGCGCCAGCGAGAAGGCCCAATCCTGAGGGTCGCCCCGTAAAAAAGAAATAACAATTTTCACTTGCTGAGCGGAGTCTCCAGATGAACAGGGTCTCAGGGACAAAAACAATTTACAATTATTCCTGAAATTTCTAAATTTAAATCGGTCTCCGGAAAACAGTTCAGGAATCGGTATCTTAGGTTCTGACATAGGATTTCTGATAACATAATCTTGTATGCCCTGCACACGAGCAGTAAGCTGGTCCACACCTGTAATCAAGGTCTGGACATTCATGTCTGCAGCAAACACAAGCCACTCAGAGGTAAAGGGGAAAAGAAAAAAAAATGAGAAAGAGAAAAAAAAAAACTCAGAATTTTCTTTCTTATAATCCCGCTTCTGCAATGCATTTAACATTTAATACTGTCCTGGCAAACTGTTATGACCCCAATGGCGAGGGTCTCAGAGGAACAAGTAAGTCTGTGAAGTACAAAAATCCAGCTCATAGGGCAGTGGTAACTGGGTTGACCATATATCTACTCCTAACGCCAACACTAGAAGTAGCCGGGGAACATGCCTACGTTGGTCGCTAGATGTCTCGCGCCAGCCGGAGGAATAACTACCCCTAGAAGAGGAAAACAAAGACCTCTCTTGCCTCCAGAGAATAGACCCCAAAAGTTGGATACAAGCCCCCCACAAATAATAACGGTGAGGTAAGAGGAAATGACAAACACAGAGATGAACTAGGTTTAGCAAAGAGAGGCCCACTTACTAATAGCAGAATGTAGTAAGATAACTTATATGGTCAACAAAAACCCTATCAAAAATCCACACTGGAAATTCAAGAACCCCCGAACCGTCTAACGGCCCGGGGGGAGAACTCCAGCCTCCCTAGAGCTTCCAGCAAGGTTAGGATACAGATTATGTACAAGCTGGACAAAAATGCAAACAAAAACAAATAGCAAAAAGCAAGAAAGCAGACTTAGCTTAATCTAGCAGGAACCAGGATCAGTAGACAAGAGCACAACAGATTAGCTCTGATTACAACGTTGCCAGGCATTGAACTGAAGGTCCAGGGAGCTTATATAGCAACACCCCTGACCTAACGACCCAGGTGAGCATACAAGGGATGGCAGACATTCCCAGAGTCAAATCACTAGTAACCACTAGAGGGAGCCAAAAAGGTAAATTCACAACACACACCCCACGGCTACTTCTAGTTGCGGTGTTAGTTCAGGATCTGCGGTCAGTATAGTTTCCACCTACTCCAGAGAAAGTTTCATGCGGCTCCAAGGTCACCGGATCATAACAGTACAACTGGCCAATAATGAGCTAAATGCATCTCAGAAGAAGGGAAGAAAGGTGTTGAGCCATTTTTTTTTCTGCAGTCTGTTTTGTCTTTTTTCCCTCTTTATTTATGGGTGGCTGAGGAGTCTTGTGCTAGCATGGATGTTCAGGAATTAGCTTCTCGTGTAGACCAGCTTGCTGCTAGGGTACAGGGTATTTCTGATTATATTGTTCAGACTCCTGTTTTAGAACCGAAGATTCCTACTCCTGATTTGTTTTTTGGTGACAGGTCCAAATTTTTGAGTTTTAAAAACAATTATAAACTGTTTTTTGCTTTGAGACCTCGATCCTCCGGTGATTCCATTCAGCAGGTTAAAATCGTCATCTCCCTGCTGCGTGGTGATCCACAGGATTGGGCATTTTCCCTGGAATCTGGGAATCCTGCTTTGCTTAATGTGGACTCCTTTTTTCAGGCTTTAGGATTGTTGTATGATGAACCGAATTCTGTGGATCAAGCGGAGAAGACCTTGTTGGCCCTGTCTCAGGGTCAAGAGGCGGCAGAATTGTATTGTCAGAAATTCAGAAAATGGTCTGTGTTGACTAAATGGAATGATGATGCTTTGGTGGCAATTTTCAGAAAGGGTCTTTCTGAATCCATTAAAGATGTTATGGTGGGGTTTCCCACGCCTTCCGGTCTGAGTGATTCTATGTCTCTGGCCATTCAGATTGATCGGCGTTTGCGGGAGCGTAGAACTGTGTGCGCTGTGGCGTCATCCTCGGAGCCAATTCCTGAGCCAATGCAGTGTGATAGGATTCTGTCTAGGACAGAACAACAAGGACTCAGACGTCAGAATAGGTTGTGTTATTATTGTGGCGACGCTTCTCATGTCATTTCAGTCTGCCCTAAGCGGACAAAAAGGATCGCTAGTTCATTTACCATCAGTACTGTACAACCTAAATTTCTGTTATCGGTGTCCTTGATCTGCTCATTGTCATCATTTTCTGTCATGGCGTTTGTGGATTCAGGCGCCGCCTTGAATTTAATGGATTTTTAGTTTGCCAGGCGTTGTGGTTTTCCCTTGCAGCCTTTGCAGAACCCTATTCCTTTAAGGGGGATTGATGCTACACCTTTGGCTAAAAATAAGCCTCAGTTTTGGACACAGGTGACCATGCACATGGCGCCAGCCCATCAGGAAGATTGTCGATTTCTGGTGTTGCATAATTTGCATGATGTTATCGTGCTGGGTTTTCCGTGGTTGCAGGTACATAATCCTGTGTTGGATTGGAAGTCTATGTCTGTGACTAGTTGGGGTTGTCAGGGGGTTCATAATGATGTTCCTTTGATGTCAATCTCCTCTTCTTCCTCTTCTGAAATTCCAGAGTTTTTGTCTGATTTTCAGGATGTATTCGATGAGCCCAAGTCCAGTTCCCTTCCACCGCACAGGGACTGTGATTGTGCTATTGACTTGATTCCAGGCAGTAAGTTTCCTAAGGGCCGACTTTTCAACCTGTCTGTGCCTGAACATACCGCCATGCGGAGTTATGTTAAGGAGTCTTTGGAGAAAGGGCATATTCGGCCATCTTCTTCACCGTTGGGAGCGGGATTTTTTTTTGTTGCTAAGAAGGATGGCTCCTTGAGACCTTGTATTGATTATCGCCTCTTGAATAAGATCACGGTCAAGTTTCAATACCCTTTACCTTTGCTTTCTGATTTGTTTGCTAGGATTAAGGGGGCTAGTTGGTTTACTAAGATTGGCCTTTGGGGGGCATATAATCTTGTTCGTATTAAACAGGGTGATGAATGGAAAACTGCGTTTAATACGCCCGAAGGCCATTTTGAATACCTTGTGATGCCATTCGGGCTCACTAATGCTCCATCGGTTTTTCAATCCTTCATGCATGATATCTTTCGGACTTATATTGATAAATTCTTGATTCTATATTTGGACGATATTTTGATTTTTTCCGATGATTGGGAGTCTCATGTGGAACAGGTCAGGATGGTATTTCAGATCCTTCGTGACAATGCTTTGTTTGTGAAGGGGTCTAAGTGCCCCTTTGGGGTGCAGAAGGTTTCTTTTTTGGGCTTCATTTTTTTCTCCCTCATCTATGGAGATGGATCCGGTTAAGGTTCAGGCCATTTATGATTGGATTCAACCCACATCCGTGAAGAGCCTTCAGAAATTTTTGGGTTTTACAAATTTTTATCACCGTTTCATTGCTAATTTCTCCAGCGTGGTTAAACCCTTGACCGATTTGACGAAGAAAGGCGCTGATGTGGCGAATTGGTCCTCTGCGGCTGTCTCTGCCTTTCAGGAGCTTAAACGCCGATTTACTTCTGCTCCGGTGTTGCGCCAACTGGATGTTTCCCTTCCGTTTCAGGTTGAGATTGACGCCTCTGAGATTGGGGCAGGGGCCGTTTTGTCTCAGAGGGATTCTGTGGGTTCCTTGATGAAACTGTGTGCCTTCTTCTCCCGCAAGTTTTCGCCTGATGAACGCAATTATGATGTCGGCAACCGGGAGTTGTTGGCTATGAAGTGGGCGTTTGAGGAGTGGCGACATTGGCTTGAGGGAGCTAAGCATCGTATTGTGGTCCTGACTGATCATAAGAATCTGATTTACCTCGAGTCTGCCAAACGGCTGAGTCCTAGACAGGCTCGATGGTCCTTGTTTTTTTTCCCGTTTTGATTTCGTGGTTTCGTATCTTCCGGGTTCTAAGAATATTAAGGCTGATGCCCTTTCTAGGAGTTTTTTGCCTGATTCTCCTGAGGTCCTTGAACTGGTCGGCATTCTGAAAGAAGGGGTGGTCCTTTCTGCCATTTCCCCTGATTTACGGCGGGTTCTTCAGGAATTTCAGGCTGACAGACCTGACCGCTGTCCTGTGGGGAAATTGTTTGTTCCTGACAGATGGACTAGTAGAGTGATTTCTGAGGTTCACTGTTCCATGTTGGCTGGTCATCCTGGTATTTTTGGTACCAGAGATTTGGTTGGTAGGTCCTTTTGGTGGCCTTCCTTGTCGCGTGATGTGCGTTCTTTTGTGCAGTCCTGTGGGACTTGTGCGCGGGCGAAGCCTTGTTGTTCCCGTGCTAGTGGGTTACTTTTGCCATTGCCGGTCCCTGAGAGGCGCTGGACGCATATTTCTATGGATTTTATTTCTGATCTTCTGGTTTCCCAGAGGATGTCGGTTATCTGGGTTGTTTGTGACCAGTTTTCTAACATGGTTCATGTGGTGCCTTTGCCTAAATTGCCTTCCTCTTCAGATTTGGTTCCGTTGTTTTTGCAGCATGTGGTTCGTTTGCATGGTATTCCAGAGAATATTGTGTCCGACAGAGGTTCCCAGTTTGTTTCTAGGTTTTGGCGGGCCTTTTGTGCTAGGCTGGGCATTGATTTGTCTTTTTCTTCTGCATTTCATCCTCAGACAAATGGCCAGACCGAGCGAACTAATCAGACCTTGGAGACCTATTTGAGATGCTTTGTGTCTGCTGATCAGGATGATTGGGTGGCCTTTTTGCCATTGGCCGAGTTTGCCCTTAATAATCGGGCTAGTTCAGCTACTTTGGTTTCGCCTTTCTTTTGTAATTTTGGTTTTCATCCTCATTTTTCTTCTTTGGGCTCATGTGGTGGACAATTTGGTGTTGTCTCAGGAGGAGGCTCAACGTTTTTCTAACCGTCGTCGGTGTGTTGGTTCCTGGCTTCGGGTTGGGGATCTGGTTTGGTTGTCTTCCCGTCATGTTCCTATGAAGGTTTCTTCCCCTAAGTTTAAGCCTCGGTTTATTGGTCTTTATAGGACTTCTGGGATTATTAATCCGGTGACTTTTCGATTGGCGCTTCTGGCCTCTTTTGCTATCCATAATGTCTTCCATAGATCTTTATTGCGGAAATATGTGGTGCCCATTGTTCCCTCTGTTGATCCTCCGGCCCCTGTGTTGGTTGATGGGGAGTTGGAGTATGTGGTTGAGAAGATTTTGGATTCTCGTTTTTCGAGGCGGAGGCTTCAGTACCTTGTCAAATGGAAGGGTTATGGCCAGGAGGATAATTCTTGGGTTTTTGCTTCTGATGTCCATGCTGCTGATTTGGTCCGTGCCTTTCATCTGGCTCGTCCTGATCGGCCTGGGGGCGCTGGTGAGGGTTAGGTGACCCCTCCTCAAGGGGGGGGTACTGTTGTGAATTCTGCTTTTGGGTTCCCTCCGGTGGTGGTAGGTGGTAATGCAGTTGTCCCTGAGTTGCAGTCCTGGTCAGGTGTTTCTGCTGATTGCAGTTCTGACTGGGGAATTTAGGTGTGCAGGATCCATTAGTCCTTGCCAGTTCTCAATTGTTGTTGGGAGGTGTTGGACCTCTGCCTGGTTCCTCCTGCCTTTCTGCCAAATCAGCAAAGATAAGTGTCTGGTTTTTTTTCTGTGGCACACATGCTGTGTGCTTCATGATTCAGTGCTATTCTTTTGTGTTTTCTTGTCCAGCTTAGATTGTGTCAGTATTTTCTCAGTCTTGTTGGATTCTCTGGGGTTGCAGATATTCATTCCACGTCTATAGTTAGATTGTGGAATTTTTTGTATTATCTGCTGTGGATATTTTTTGAAGGGTTTTAATACTGACCGCCTAGTATTCTGTCCTATCCTTTCCTATTTAGCTAGAGTGGCCTCTTTTGCTAAATCTTGTTTTCTGCCTGCGTGTGTCTTTTCTTCTCCTACTCACAGTCAATATTCGTGGGGCTGCCTATCCTTTGGGGTTCTGCTCTGAGGCAAGGTAGTATTCCTATTTCCATCTATAGGGGTACTTAGTCCTTCGGCTGTGTCGAGGTGTCTAGGGTTTGTTAGGCACACCCCATGGCTACTTCTAGTTGTGGTGTTAGTTCAGGATCTGCGGTCAGTATAGTTTCCACCTACTCCAGAGAAAGTTTCATGCGGCTCCAGGGTCACCGGATCATAACACGGAGGGCAGGAAACTAAAAGGGATGTGCCCACATAATACCTGAGGTACAGCAGCAATCAGAGTATGGAGTCGCCGTGGACAGAGACCCCAAAGGGACAGCTCAAGTTGCCTACCGTGCAGGTACTGTCCCTGGACAGGGAAGAAAGAGGGCCTTGTTAGAGAGCTACAGGCAGCAAGGGACCACAGAGGTAGTGGAAGGCTCCCAAACTGACCTGTCAAGGGGATTTCCACCTGTCTTCGGGCTGCCTGGACTCCATCTTTGCCTGTTGCCGGTACCCTGGACTGAGGCTGTTTAACACCAGTAAACCAGATAAATATTGCAACCCTTTGTCCTCCATTTACTTGCCGTCATTCACCATCCCTGCCAAGCACACCGAGAGCCCTGGGGACACCGCTTCACCTGTGGGAAGCCATACCATCACTACTGCCATAATATCACCCCAGTGGACCCCTTTAAGCAGTGTCAGTCATCCCTGATCGAATACCACAGGTGGCATCACAAACGTTTATTATTCAACTAACCCTTTTAAAGACCATCACTTTTAATGGGGCGCCCGGGGCCACGGACCGGGTCCCTGCCACCGTGGCCACCCCTTTAAGTACCGGACCCAGTACCCCACTGCCCTGACAGGCGACTCAGGTGCATATCACCCCAGTGGACCCCTTTAAGCAGCATCGGTCACCCCTGATCGAATACCACAGGTGGCATCACAAACATTTATTATTCAACTGACCCCTTTAAAGACCATCCCTTTTAATGGGACGTCCAGGGCCACGGACCGGGTCCCTGCCACCGTGGCCACCCCTTTAAGTACCAGTACCCCACTGCCCTGACAGACGACTCAGGTGCATTATACTATAGAAAAATAGCGCAAGCACAACTAAGAAAAAGTGGTAAATAAAGTTACAAACATAAATTAAGTATAACTATACAAAAAACAAAATAAAGCATAAAATAGTGGAAAAAAGAGCATGTAAACAACCAAAGTATATACAAAAATTTAGCACAAAGTCATACATAATAAATGTATAATTGCAGAGCCAGATATCTAGCACAACCCTAGGTCTATATTAGTGAGGCAGAGTTATAGTGAGAGGTAGAAAGCCCAAGTGGTGTGAAGCAGGGGCTGGCTTGCAAATTTTAGCCTGGGGGCAAGCACACAGCAGTGGCCCATGAGTCGCGGCCCATCCTGAAAGGGGTTGGCGTATCTTAAGCTACATGTCTACAGTCAGTATGTGTGAATCCTCATATCGTGCGCACTGTAAGGATTGTCTGGTGCTGGCACCGGGAACAGGTGGTCTTGTGACTGCAAGCATGCAAATATATATATATATATATATATATATATATATATATATATATATATATATATATTGTGATGCAGTGACCCCTGTAACAGGTAGGGGGCACTGCATGGTCTCCCCAGTATACGCACAGAGGCGAATTGAGGCCATAGGAATGCATGGCAATCGCAGGCATGACTGTGGTGATGTGATAAAGTCCGGCAGTATTGTGAATGGCCGATATGTGTGTCGCAGAGGAGGATACTAATAAGTTGGTTCTGGGACCTATAGTCCCACAAGTATTTGGTATGTTTGTAATGGGAGGCTGGCAGGGCTAGTTATGTGAGATGGGTGGGACAAACTAGCCACACACACACACTCCCACCTAGGGGAGTGGTTAAGGTATATAATGTGACCAGGGTGTGGGTCACATGTTCCTGTGTGGTCTGAGTGAGGGGACCTGAATGGTACATGTGCAAGGTCCTGGTAGATACCTCGGTGTTGGGTGTGCTAAGCCCTGAAGAGCACGTTGTGGATCTTGGCTACTGGTGGCCTGAGTATTGGACGGTCCCAGACGGGGATGGACGTCCTGAATAGTACCCGGACAGGCCACCTGTGTGACCCTGAGTAACCTGGGTGTTGGGAAGTCCTGGGAGTAGGACCGGATCCTTGAACAGCACAAGGTGAGGACAGGGATCTGCAGAGCCAGTAACCGGTCCTGTGTGGTACTGCCAGGGGAAAGCCTGCAACGCGGACAAGCAGGTAAAACCAGACTGTGTGTTTGGCTCCAGAGCGAGTCTGAATATTGGACTCGACCAAGAGTGTATGGTCACAGTCCTGATGGAACAGAGTCACGCTGTGAACATTGTTACTTTGTTTTGCCATGCTATGAAGATTGTTGTTTTGTGTTTTCTGCCACTGGGGTTTATGGAGTAATAAACCCAGTTGAACTTTTGGAAGAAAATACGGTCTTGTGTGTTAATACGCTGCCAAGCGAGTATTCCCCAACCCGTTAGTGAGTGCAATCTCACAATATATATATATATTTATTGACACACACACACAGTCCTACTGTATAGTGACAGTCACACACACAACCCCACTGTATAATAACAGGCACAGCCCCACTGTATAATGACATGCACAGCCTCACTGTATAATGTCACACACACACGCACAACCCTACTGTATAATTTTATGACACACACACACAGCCCAACTGTATAGTGACTCACACACGTACAGCCCCACTGTATAATGACACGCACAGCCCCACTGTATAATGACACACTCAGCCCCACTATATAATGACCTGCACAGCCTCACTGTATAATCTCACGCACACAGGGCCGGACAGGGACAAAAATAACTGCCCTGCCACACAAACCCCATCAGCCCACATACTATAACACTCCCCATCCCCGATCAGTAAATTTTGCTATACTTTGTCCTGCCCTTCAACACTCCTCTTAAAGGTGTTATTTGAAGAGCCACATGTGAATGGCGCCACAGTGCGCATCATCAACCACAGGTCCATTTACATGGTGCTCATTACTCCGCAGGCAGGCGCCGGGGGCACCCTGGGGACGAGGAGAGCCCAGAGGATGGCAGAGGACTGAGGAGGACAGCGCCCAGTGACCGCTCTGCAGAGGACTCACAGCAGAGGTGCCATCTCCCTCACATGGGACCAGCGCTCCTCCTGCTGCCCAGCAGTCTCTGCTCTGGAGCCATCTCTCTTCCTTCATTAGCATCCCCTGCGCTGTAAGTTTGAAGGGCTACGCAAACTGCGCATGCCCGAAAAAAAACTTACAGTGCAGGCGCCGGGGACACTAATGAAGGAAGAGGAGGCGGCGTCCGGTGCGCAGAGTACTGAGTGATGGCTGGGAGGCGTTTGTGTCACGGAGGAAAAGACATGCCCCCCTGACAAATTACAGGTATGACAGGCAAATTCTAAAAACTATTATTTCAGCGTTGGAAGGGACCCAAACTAAAAGAGCCACCTTCACAGAATTCAGCATTAGTGCTGCACAAGGTGGCTCTTTTAGTTAAAAACGCCTGGGGGGGGGTGACAGGTTCCCTTTAATACAGGTGCTCATTAGGGTGGAATCACAGTAGCATATGGCATCCGATGTGATCTGCCAATGATACTTGGCTCTTGCTCTGCTGTGAGGGTAAGCCAAGTGTCCGTGCTCCAATGCTCTCGCAGCACAGGTGTGGAGGAGATGGAGAAATTAATTTCTCCATCTCCTCAATGGTCTGACTCGCCGTGTATCAGACTGCAACATCTGCTGAGAAAAAAACAAACGACTGCACACGGACAGCAAGTGAGAAGAGAATCGTACCACTTTTGTGGAAGAAAATGGAACAGTTTTTTTTATACTCTTTATTAGTCCATGTGGCAACATTTCACTTCCATATCAGAGAAATGTGCAGTTATGGATCCGAAACGTTGCCACATGGGTCAATAAAGAGTACGCTACTTTTCTCACAATTAATCAGAGTGATAGCTAGACAGATACACACACACAATAAGAATAGATACTGAGAATTACACCATTTATGCAGGACAGTAGAGGCATACCTCCCAACCATCCCGGATCCAGCGGGACTGTCCCGATTTTGACAGTCAGCCCCGCGATCCCGTGTGGGACATTAGTTGTCCCGCACTGGTTGGGAGGTGTGTAATCACCCGGTCAGCTCCCTGAACCCCTGCACCCGCACAGCAGCATATTGGCTGCTCTGTGCGCACAGGACCTGTGATGAAGTCACAGGATGGGAGGAGTCAGGGAGTCACATGATCGGGAGGACCTCCCGCCTCCGTGTACAGGACTCTGCTGGTTGTTATGGCCCTGGAGGAAGGTAAGTCTATGTGTGAGGTCAGGAGGTGTTTGCAGTGTGGATGTAGCAGAGCCGTGTGTGTACAAGATGTATGGATCGGAGCAGCGTGTGAAAGGTGTATGGAGCGGAGTCGTGTGTGTAAGAGGTGTACGGAGCGGAGCCACGTGTGTACGAGGTGTACGGAGCGGAGCAGCATGTGAAAGGAGTATGGAGCAGAGTCGTGTGTGTAAGACGTGTACGGAGCAGAGCCGTGTGTGTACAAGTTATACGGAGTGGAGCAGCGTGTGCAATGTCTATGGAGCGAAGCCGTGTGTGTACGAGGTGTATGGAGAGGAGCCGTGTGTGTATGAGGTGTACGGAGTGGAGCCGTGTGTGTAAAAGGTGTATGGAGCGGAGCCGTGTGTGTACAAAGTGTATGGAGTGGAGCCGTGTATGTACGAGATGTATGGAGATGAGCCGTGTGTGTATGAGGTGTACGGAGTCGAGCCGTGTGTGTATAAGGTGTATGGAGCAGAGCCGTGTGTGTACGAAGTGTACGGAGTGGTGCCGTGTGTGTACGAGATGTATGGAGAGGAGTCGTATGTGTATGAGGTGTACGGAGCGGAGCCGTGTGTGTGCAAGGTATACTGAGCGGAGCAGCGTGTGCAATGTGTATGGAGCAGAGCCATGAGTGTACGAGGTGTACGGAGTGGTGCCGTGTGTGTACGAGATGTATGGAGCGGAGCCATGTGTGTATGAAGTGTACGGAGCGGAGCCGTGTCTGCAAGGTATATGGAGCGGAGCAGTGTGTGCAATGTGTACGGAGCGGAGCTGTGTGTGTACGAGGTGTATGGAGTGGACCAGTTTGTGTACGAGATGTATGGAGAGGAGCCGTATGTGTATGAGGTGTACGGAGCAGAGCCGTGTGTGTGCAAGGTATACGGAGCGGAGCAGCGTGTGCAATGTGTATGGAGCGGAGACGTGAGTGTACGAGGTGTACGGAGTGGTGCCGTGTGTGTACGAGATGTATGGAGCGGAGCCATGTGTGTATGAGGTGTACGGAGCAGAGCCGTGTGTGCAAGGTATATGGAGCGGAGCAGCGTGTGCAATGTGTACGGAGCAGAGATATGTGTGTACGAGGTGTACGGAGTGGAGCCGTGTGTGTGCGAGGTGTACGGAGTGGAGCCGTGTGTGTATGAGGTGTACGGAGTGGAGCCCTGTGTGTATGAGGTGTACGGAGTGGAGCCGTGTGTGTATTAGGTGTACGGAGCGGAGCAGCGTGTGCAATGTGTACGGAGCGGAGCTGTATGTGTACGAGGTGTACGGAGCGGAACCGCATGTGCAAGGTGTATGGAGCGCAGTCGTGTGTGTACGAGGTGTATGGAGCGGAGCCATGTGTGTACGAGGTGTACGGAGTGGAGCCGTGTGTGCACGAGGTGTACGGAGTGGAGCCGTGTATGTACGAGATGTATGGAGAGGAGCCGTGTGTGTATGAGGTGTACGGAGCGGAGCCGTCTGTGTATAAGGTGTATGGAGCAGAGCCGTGTGTGTACGAAGTGTACGGAGTGGTGCCGCGTGTGTACGAGATGTATGGAGAGGAGTCGTATGTGTATGAGGTGTACGGAGCGGAGCCGTCTGTGTGCAAGGTATACTGAGCGGAGCAGCGTGTGCAATGTGTATGGAGCGGAGCCATGAGTGTATGAGGTGTACGGAGTGGTGCCGTGTGTGTACGAGATGTATGGAGCGGAGCCATGTGTGTATGAAGTGTACGGAGCGGAGACGTGTCTGCAAGGTATACGGAGCGGAGCAGTGTGTGCAATGTGTACGGAGCGGAGCTGTGTGTGTACGAGGTGTATGGAGTGGAGCAGTTTGTGTACGAGATGTATGGAGAGGAGCCGTATGTGTATGAGGTGTACGGAGCAGAGCCGTGTGTGTGCAAGGTATACGGAGCGGAGCAGTGTGTGCAATGTGTATGGAGCGGAGCTGTGAGTGTACGAGGTGTACGGAGTGGTGCCGTGTGTGTACGAGATGTATGGAGTGGAGCCATGTGTGTATGAGGTGTACGGAGCGGAGCCGTGTGTGCAAGGTATACGGAGCGGAGCAGCGTGTGCAATGTGTACGGAGCAGAGATGTGTGTGTACGAGGTGTACGGAGTGGAGCCGTGTGTGTGCGAGGTGTACGGAGTGGAGCCGTGTGTGTATGAGGTGTACGGAGTGGAGCCGTGTGTGTATGAGGTGTACGGAGTGGAGCCGTGTGTGTATAAGGTGTACGGAGTGGAGCCGTGTGTGTATTAGGTGTACGGAGCGGAGCAGCGTGTGCAATGTGTACGGAGCGGAGCTGTGTGTGTACGAGGTGTACGGAGCGGAACCGCATGTGCAAGGTGTATGGAGCGCAGTCGTGTGTGTACGAGGTGTATGGAGCGGAGCCATGTGTGTACGAGGTGTACGGAGTGGAGCCGTGTGTGTACGAGGTGTACGGAGTGGAGCCATGTGTGTACGAGATGTATGGAGAGGAGCCGTATGTGTAATGAGGTGTACGGAGCGGAGCCGTGTGTGTATAAGGTGTATGGAGCGGAGCTGTGTGTGTACGAAGTGTATGGAGTGGAGTCGTGTGTGTACGAGGTGTATGGGGAGGAGCTGTGTGTGTATGAGGTGCACGGAGCGGAGCCGTGTGTGTACGAGGTGTACGGAGCGGAGCCGCATGTGCAAGGTGTATGGAGCGGAGTCGTGTGTGTATGAGGTGTTCAGAGCGGAGTCGCATGTGTACGAGGTGTACGGAGCGGACGCTGGCTATGTCGATCAGAGCAGATATTGCTCCTCGCTCTGACACTGACTGGCACAGGAGACACAGGAGGTCTTTATCAGTGGCGTATCACAGCTGCAGCGACGTGAGCAATCAGCGGCGCAGCTGGATGACACCATTCAGCACCATGGGAGTGGAAGCTGCCGGCTGCTGCGAGGGACCGCGGTGAAAGGTGTGTGTGTGTAGTGATGGAGAAGGCAATGATGGGGGTGAGGTAACCATGTGTGGCCATTATACTGCACCCAGCATTGTGTGGGGCCATTATACTCTATGGAGCATCGTGAGGGGCCACTATACTGTACCCAGCATCATGTGTTGCCATTATACAGTATGAAGCATCATGTGGGGCTATTATACAGTATGGAGCATAATGTGGCCAATGGCCATTATACAGTATGGAGTGTCATGTGTGGCCATTATACAGTATGGAGCATCATGTGTGGCCTTATACAGTATGGAGCATCATGTGTGGCCTTATACAGTATGGAGCATCATGTGTGGCCATTATACAGTATGGAGCACTGTGTGGCCATTATACAGTATGGAGCACTGTGTGGCCAATATACAGTATGGAGCATCATGTGGAGCCATTATACAGTATGGAGCATCATGTGTGGCCATTATACAGTATGGGGCATCATGTGGAGCCATTATACAGTATGGAACATCATGTGTGGCCATTATACAGTATGGAGCATAATGTGGCCATTATACAGTATGGAGCATCATGTGTAGCCATTATACAGTATGGAGCATCATGTGGCCATTATACAGTATGGAGCATCTTGTGTGGCCATTATACAGTATGCAGCATCATGTGGGCCCATTATACTGTATGGAGCATCACGTAGGGCCAGTACACTGTACGCAGCATCATTTGGGGCCATTATACAGTATGGAGCATCATGTGTGGCCATTATACAGTATGGAGTATAATGTGGCCATTATACAGTATGGAGCATTATGTGTGGCCATTATACAGTATGGGGCACTGTGTGACCATTATACAGTATGGAGCATCATGTGTGGCCATTATACAGTACGCAGCATCATGTGGGGCTATTATACAGTATGGAGCATAATGTGGCCAATGGCCATTATACAGTATGGAGTGTCATGTGTGGCCATTATACAGTATGGTTCATCATGTGTGGCCTTATACAGTATGGTCATCATGTGTGGCCATTATACAGTACGCAGCATCATGTGTGGCCATTATACAGTACGCAGCATCATGTGGGGCTATTATACAGTATGGAGCATAATGTGGCCAATGGCCATTATACAGTATGGAGTGTCATGTGTGGCCATTATACAGTATGGTTCATCATGTGTGGCCTTATACAGTATGGAGCATCATGTGTGGCCATTATACAGTATGGAGCACTGTGTGGCCAATATACAGTATGGAGCATCATGTGGAGCCATTATACAGTATAGAGCATCATGTGTGGCCATTATACAGTATGGGGCATCATGTGGAGCCATTATACAGTATGGAGCACCATGTGGAGCCATTATACAGTATGGAGCATCATGTGTGGCCATTATACAGTATGGAGCATAATGTGGCCATTATACAGTATGGAGCATCATGTGTAGCCATTATACAGTATGGAGCATAATGTGGCCATTATACAGTATGGAGCACTGTGTGGCCATTATACAGTATGGAGCACTGTGTGGCCAATATACAGTATGGAGCATCATGTGGAGCCATTATACAGTATGGAGCATCATGTGTGGCTATCATACAGTATGCAGCATCATGGGGGCCCATTATACTGTATGGAGCATCACGTGGGGCCAGTACACTGTTTGCAGCATCATTTGGGGCCATTATACAGTATGGAGCGTCATGTGTGGCCATTACACAGTATGGAGCGTCATGTGTGGCCATTATACAGTATGGAGCGTCATGTGTGGCCATATTTTTTTTGCTTATAATTATTGTTTACGAAACATTGTGATCAGAAGTGCTAAATGGGTGTGGTTGGGGCTTGACTAGTTGTGAAATGGGTGTGGTCAGAGGTGTGGCCTAAAATTTGCCCCTCTTTCCCTTCCTCGAAAGTTGGGAGGTATGAGTAGAGGTATACACAGCTCCACAATATACCGTATACACTTGAGTATAAGTCGACCCAAGTATATGCCGAGGCACCTAATTTTGCCATTAAAAAACTGGTAAAGCTTATTGAGTCGAGTATAAGCCAGGTATGCATTGTCACCACATCCTCCTCCTTGTGTGCATGGCTCCCCTGTACCTATATTCATGGCTCCTTATCCCCCATCCTTGTATGCATAGCTCCTTATCCCCTTTCTTGTATGCATGGCTCCTTATCCCCCATCCTTGTATGCATGGGCCTCTTATTCACATTTTTGTATGCATGGCTCCTTATCCCTGTCCTTGTATGCATGGGCCTCTTATTCCCATTCTTGTATGCATGGCTCCTTATCCTCGTCCTTGTATGCATGGCTCCTTCATCATTTATGTATGCATGGTTCCGATAAAAAAAAACCAAACACATCTACTTACCTTCCCTGCATGCCCTCGCAGCAACTCGTTCTGGTGCCAGCAGCTCCTGTGGCCGGGTGATCACGTGTCCCCCACTCATTAAGGTAATGAATATTTACCCATGCCTATGGGAGTGGAGAGGGGTGAATACTCATTACCTTAATGAGCGGAAGACACGTGATCGCTCGGCCTGAAGAGCTGCTGGCGCCAGAACGAGATGCAGCGAGGATGCGCAGGGAAAGTAAGTGGGATGTGTGCTGGAAGCCGGCAGCAGTGGCTGTGAACGCTATAAGAGAAATGAATATTCACTGCCAGCACAGTGAATATTCATTTCTCCTTAGCAGCGGTACAGGCTTTAGCCACAGCTGCTGGCTCCTGCATCTGTGACCCATTGCTCCCCCTCCGTTTTTTTGGGACAACGACTCGTGTATAAGCCGAGGGGGGTATTTTCAGCACACAAAAAATATGCTGAAAAACTCGTCTTATACACGAGTTTATACGGTATACTACAATCTATTATATACACAGCGGCATATTATATACCGTGTTAAGGAATATAAAGCAGTGTATATATTATATAGTGTAGAGATGTGGCAGCAGTTTATATATAGTGTGAATTCCACACTATATACATAGCGCCATACTATATAAACATCTCTACACTATACAAACATCTCTACACTCTCTCTCTCCACATCTCTCTACAATATTCGGTAATTAGGACAGAATTATACTATATTATGATGCATACATCACATAGGAGACACCGAGGCTGATGTACATAGAAGACACCGCGACTGCTGAATATATAGCCCATTGAAACTACTGTATATACAATATATAGTTGATACTGCAACTGATGTGTATAATTGTAGCATCACCTATATATTGTTTGTGATACTGTGACTGGTGTACACACATTATATAGATGAAACTGAAAAAAAAAAATAATAAAAAAAAAATATATATATATATAAAATTAGACACAGATAGATAGTGCGACTATACACAGCAGTATCACCTATACAACGTATATGCAGTAGTCTATACATTATACAGGTGATACTGCAAATGTTGGATACACATTATATAGGCGATACTGCTACTGCTGTATATAATGATAGTATCACCTATATATCATGTATACAGCAGTCTATATACATTATATAGGCAATACTGCTACCGATGTGTATATATGTTATATATAGGTGATAATGTTGTGTATATATGTACCTGTTTGTGTGTATATATACACACACCAGTATTGCCTATATATCGGCATCACCTATATACACATCAGTAGCGGTATTGCCTATATAATGTGTATAGACTACGATATATACATTATATAGGTGATACTAATGTATATAATCACTATACCACCTATATAATGTATGTATAGCAGTCTACATCTTATATAGGTGACACTGCTACTGATGTGTATATACGTTATATAGGTGATACAGCTGTGTATACGTGTACATCTATGTGTATACATACGTGTGTGTGTATGTGTATATACACACTGCAGTGTCACCTATATAAGGTATATACGCATCAGTAGCAGTGTCACCTACAGTTAGGTCCATATATATTTGGACAGAGACAACATTTTTCTCATTTTGGTTATAGACATTACCACAATGAATTTTAAACAAAACAATTCAGATGCAGTTGAAGTTCAGACTTTCAGCTTTCATTTGAGGGTATCCACATTAAAATTGGATAAAGGGTTTAGGAGTTTCAGCTCCTTAACATGTGCCACCCTGTTTTTAAAGGGACCAAAAGTAATTGGACAGATTCAATAATTTTAAATAAAATGTTCATTTCTAGTACTTGGTTGAAAACCCTTTGTTGGCAATGACTGCCTGAAGTCTTGAACTCATGGACATCACCAGATGCTGTGTTTCCTTCTTTTTGATGCTGTGCCAGGCCTTCACTGCGGTGGTTTTCAGTTGCTGTTTGTTTGTGGGCCTTTCTGTCTGAAGTTTAGTCTTTAACAAGTGAAATGCATGCTCAATTGGGTTGAGATCAGGTGACTGACTTGGCCATTCAAGAATATTCCACTTCTTTGCTTTAATAGACTCCTGGGTTGCTTTGGCTTCATGTTTTGGGTCATTGTCCATCTGTAGTATGAAACGACGACCAATCAGTTTTGCTGCATTTGGCTGGATCTGAGCACACAGTATGGCTCTGAATACCTCAGAATTCATTTGGCTGCTTCTGTCCTGTGTCACATCATCAATAAACACTAGTGACCCAGTGCCACTGGCAGCCATGCATGCCCAAGCCATCACATTGCCTCCGCCGTGTTTTACAGATGATGTGGTATGCTTTGGATCATGAGCTGTACCAAGCCTTCGCCATACTTTTCTCTTTCCATCATTCTGGTAGAGGTTGATCTTGGTTTCATCTGTCCAAAGAATGTTCTTCCTGAACTGTGCTGGCTTTTTTAGATGTGTTTTAGCAAAGTCCAGTCTAGCCTTTTTATTCTTGACACTTATGAGTGGCTTGCACCGTGCAGTGAACCCTCTGTATTTACTTTCATGCAGTCTTCTCTTTAAGATAGATTTGGATATTGATACACCGACCTCCGGGAGAGTGTTGGTCACTTGGTTGGCTGTTGTGAAGGGGTTTCTCTTCACCATGGAGATTATTCTGCGAACACCCACCACTGTTGTCTTCCGTGGGCGCCCAGGTCTTTTTGCATTGATGAGATCACCAGTGCTTTCTTTCCTTCTCAGGATGTACCAAACTGTACATTTTGCCACTCCTAATATTGTAGCAATTTCTCGGATGGGTTTTTTCTCTGTTTTCACAGCTTAAGAATGGCTTGTTTCACCTTCATGGAGAGCACTTTTGACCGCATGTTTACTTCATAGGAAAACCTTCCAAATGCAAGCACCACACCTCAAATCAACTCCAGGCCTTTTATCTGCTTAGTTGAGAATGACATAATGAAGGGATTGCCCACACCTGTCCATGAAATAGCCTTGGAGTCAATTGTCCAATTACTTTTGGTCCCTTTAAAAAACAGGGTGGCACAGGTTAAGGAGCTGAAACTCCTAAACTCTTCATCCAATTTTAATATGGATACCCTCAAATGAAAGCTAAAAGTCTGAACTTCAACTTTATCTGAATTGTTTTGTTTAAAATTAAATTGTGGTAATGTCTATAACCAAAATGAGAAAAATGTTGTCTCTGTCCAAATATATATGGACCTAACTGTATATAAGATATAGACTGCTATACATACACTATAGTGGTATAGTGATTATATAGAGCAGTATCACCTATATAACGTATATACAGCAGTCTATACACATTATATAGGTGCAACTGCTGTATATACATTAAAAAAATCATCTTGGGACTCACCCAGGTCCCTGAGATTGGGGGGGAGGTCGGGAAGATGAAGAGCTGAGGTGGGTCGGGTCCTGTCCAGCGTCGGCGGTGAAGAGGATCCAAGGCATTGGTGAGCAGTCTTCTCTGATGCTGGCGCAGGCCGGTCAGCGTCAGACACAGTCAGGTGGAGGCGCCCTATGCGCGCCGCCCTTTTCAAATAACTCCATGTGCGCGCGTGGTCTCCTGCTTGCCTGCACTAGCACAGGCAGCAGACGAGCATGCGCAGGAACTAGGACTGCGGCCGTGCTCGTGCACTAGCGTGGGCCACCGCAGCACTTATCAGCGCGGGCAACGCTCGCACACAGGACCTGGCTAAGTTTTAAAGGGCCGGCTGGAGGGATTCTGCGCGCTATGTATTAAAATCGCTGCCAGTCCTCCAGCAGCCCTGTGCAGCTGCTCAGGCCCCGACCCGGGGGGCATATGCATTCCTGACACCCGGCCCAGTCCGCCCCTGGTGTGAAGACATACCATATTACTAATTTGCGGTAGATGCATATGGATCTGTTGTACCATACATATTAAGCCTATGTGGAAACAATAGGGTTAGATAACATAGGTGTAATAATTATAGGGGATAACTCAGGAGACTCTTTGCGTGGAACAAGACAACTACAGGACACAGTTTTATAAGTGATAAAGTCTATACTATCACACGGTGATTCAAACAGGTGCAGAGAGAAACTCAAGTCCACAACACTTGGTGCAAATAATAAACGCAGCTTAGCAGTCTATAGGAAACTTCAGAGGAAAATGCAATCAAGCAGAAAGTCTATGAAGCACAGTTATTCTTGAGGATATTTGACACGAATAAATCCTTGTCTTAGTCCAGGCACAGATAGATATGCTTATTAGGCAGTTCAAATCATATCTTAGCTCAACCAGAGAGGCCTGGTTACTAGTCTCAGGTTATTGCAAAGCAGCAACAGCTTACATGACCAGCAAATGCAGATGGAAGTAAACACGAACAGCAGATGAAGGAGGATTACTGGAAACTTGTGTATGCAGCAGGAACTCAGAGCAGAGTAGCAGGATCACCACACAGGTTCACAGGAGCAGGTATATAGCCAGAGCGTAATCAGAGGTCAGGAGCTGGATGCAAGGCAGAATACTCTAGCACAGACTGAAGGCTGGGGTGGGGTTTTATAGCAGGAGACACAGTGCACATGAGACCAAAGACGCCATCTTGAAAAAGGGCAGTAATGCACAAAAGGTAAAAAATGTTCAGAGTCCTGACAATAGGTATAGAGGTACCCAGTAGTGCTTGCCGCAAAAGGAGGGAGGAGATAACACTTACTTATGAAAACTCTTACTGCAGCAAATATTAGCTGTGGGTAAAAGACACTATGTAGTAGTCCCTAGAAAAAGACGAGGTATTCAGCTGATTACAATCATGTAATGTGGGAAGAGAGTATCCAGCTGTACACTACGTTACCTAGAGCAAACGTGCTCCCAGACGCAGAGTCCGCCGCTTGTCTGTCGGTGATGTGTCAGCGTGTGGGTATAAAAAGGGGAGGGGCGGTACCCGGAAGAGGAGCCGCCAATAGCGGCGTGGGTATGTGACGTGCCGCAAACCGGAACAAGATGGCCGTGCGTTCCATCTGCCGTAAAGATTGCGCTCCAGCAGTGGAGCGTTGTTATTAGAAAAAAGGATTGTCATTACAGCCAGCGCAGTGGTGCGGCAGCATGGAGCACTGAGAGTGGGATGTGAGAAGTAAAATAAAAAGGGGGAACTGTATCTTAGTACAGCGGAACCTAACTGGGGGTGTGTCAATGATGACCTACGTTGGCTATGGGCGAGGCTAAGGAGTCAGAGCGATGATCCTAAGGAAATGGAACAATGTGGCTAGTGGAAGGAGAGTAGTCTCCAAGTATACTAAGTGGCTCAGATGGTGCAGAGGCCAGTGCGAGGCAGGTGAATAGGAATCCTCCCATAGTATCGTGATGTCCTTGGAGAAGGTGGTAGAGATAGACAATCCGTATGCACTTGTGCCTATGCTGACTGGTCCACACAAATTAATATAGTTGACTCTAAAAGCAGAGAGAGATATATGTTAACTAGTGATGAGCGAATATATTCATTACTCCAGATTTCTCGAGCATGCTCGGGGGTCCTCCGAGTATTTTTTAGTGCTCGGAGATTTCATTTTTCTTGCCACAGCTGCAGTGGCGTAGGAAGGGGGGGGCGGGGGGGGGCAGTCCGCCCCGGGCGGCACAATGCGGGGGGCGGGTCGCCGGCGGTGCAGAATTTTTGTTTTCTATTAAAGGGAACCTGTTCGCATCTCGGCTTCAGAAAAATGGCCGCCGCGATCTCCATCTGCGCACGCGCGGCATCCCGCGGCCATTTTCCTGAAGCACCGGGCAGCAGAGCACTCTATCTGCGCACGCGCGGCCTCAGGAAGATGGCCGCCCCACCGATAACCAGAGAGAGCAGGAGCGCGGTCAGGTAAGCAGAACTTGTTTTTTTTTTTTTGTATTGAGAGCAGCGATCCGGGGGGCCCAGGGCAGGAAGCTGGACACAGGGGGGCAGAAAGCTGGACACAGGGGGGCAGGAAGCTGGACACAGGGGGGCAGGAAGCTGGACACAGGGGGGCAGAAAGCTGGACACAGGGGGGCAGAAAGCTGGACATAGGGGGGCAGAAAGCTGGACACAGGGGGGCAGAAAGCTGGACACAGTGGGGCAGGAAGCTGGACACAGGGGGGCAGGAAGCTGGACACAGGGGGGCAGGAAGCTGGACACAGGGGGGCAGAAAGCTGGACACAGGGGGGCAGAAAGCTGGACATAGGGGGGCAGAAAGCTGGACACAGGGGGGCAGAAAGCTGGACACAGTGGGGCAGGAAGCTGGACACAGGGGGGCAGGAAGCTGGACACAGGGGGGCAGGAAGCTGGACACAGGGGGGCAGAAAGCTGGACACAGGGGGGCAGAAAGCTGGACACGGGGGCAGAAAGCTGGACACGGGGGCAGAAAGGACATTGGGGCAGAACGCTGGACACTGGGGCAGAACGCTGGACACTGGGGCAGAAAGCTGGACACTGGGGCAGAAAGCTGGACACTGGGGCAGAACGCTGGACACTGGGGCAGAACGCTGGACACTGGGGCAGAACGCTGGACACTGGGGCAGAACGCTGGACACTGGGGCAGAAGGCTGGACATTGGGGCAGTACGCTGGACATTGGGGCAGTACGCTGGACATTGGGGCAGAACGCTGGACATTGGGGCAGAACGCTGGACATTGGGGCAGAACGCTGGACACAGGGGCAGAATGCTGGACACTGGGGCAGAACGCTGGACACTGGGGTAGAACGCTGGACACTGGGGCAGAACGCTGGACACTGGGGCAGAACGCTGGACACAGGGGCAGAAAGCTGGAGACGGGCAGAAAGCTGGACACAGGGGCAGAAAGCTGGACACAGGGGCAGAAAGCTGGACACAGGGGCAGAAAGCTGGACACTGGTGCAGAAAGCTGGACACTGGTGCAGAAAGCTGGACACTGGTGCAGAAAGCTGGACACTGGTGCAGAATGCTGGACACTGGGGCAGAAGGCTGGACATTGGGGCAGAAGGCTGGACATTGGGGCAGAAGGCTGGACATTGGGGCAGAACGCTGGACATTGGGGCAGAACGCTGGACATTGGGGCAGAACGCTGGACAGTGGGGCAGAAAGCTGGACACAGGGGCAGAACGCTGGACACTGGGGCAGAACGCTGGACACTGGGGCAGAACGCTGGACACTGGGGCAGAACGCTGGACACTGGGGCAGAAAGCTGGACACAGGGGCAGAAAGCTGGACACAGGGGCAGAAAGCTGGACACTGGTGCAGAAAGCTGGACACTGGTGCAGAAAGCTGGACACTGGTGCAGAATGCTGGACACTGGTGCAGAATGCTGGACACAGGGGCAGAATGCTTGACACAGGGGCAGAATGGAGAAACGGGGCATGATTGGAGACACAGGGGGCAGGATGACAGACATGGCGTCATCATGACTGGAGACACTGGAGGCAGGATTGGAGACAGATGGGGCAGGATCATGGGGCAGGATGGATACAATGGAGACAGATGGGGCAGGATGGGAAGATCATATGGGGCAGGATGGATACTCATTAGGGCAGAATGGGAGAACATATGGCTGAAGCCAGGAATGAGACACACGGGGGCCAGGATGGCGAATATTATTACCATAGGGGCTAATTAAGGGATATTATTACTGCAGTGATGTATTTATTTTATTTTTTGAGTATACTGTTTTACGGTAAATGGTGGGGCGGTCCTATTACTGTGCAGAGTGACACTATGTCGCCTTCTTCATGTGGTGTAATGTAGAAGTTGGGAAAATTAAGTAATGTGTTATGCAAGTGGAACTCGAGATAACTGTGTTATTTCCTGCAGAGACGAGTCCTGGCTGGATGAAGTGATGGCGGTCTGTGCGGGATGAAAGATGAAGGACTTCACCTAGAGACGTCACTGGTGAGTCAATGTGTTACCTATACACTGACACTATACACTGTATACTATATACTGAGGTCCTGTGTATGTCACCGGTGATCACTGTATTACCTATACACAGACGCTGCATACTAAGTACAGATCTCCTGTGTATAATGGCACTTATGGTGATAGTATTGTGGGGGTTTTTTTATTATTGATCAGTATTGTAGTATTCAGTCACTATGTGGTGGTAATATGTGGTCTGGTCATGATGTTGTGGTATTTGTTCCTTGTATTTGATATTATTCGATCACTGTGGTGGTAATGTCATCTGGTCATGGTGTGGCGGTATTTGTGCCTTGCAGATAGTATTATAGGTCACTGTGGTGATATGGTGTCTGGTCTGTCTATTGAACATCAGCTGAGTGAAGAAATAGAGCTTTGTTTCTGTGCGTGTTGTCCTGACTATTTTTGGTAATTTTTGTGTGTATTGAGCCGGGGGGGCGCCAAACTCGGGAACAGCCCCGGGCGGCAAAAGCTCTAGCTACGCCTCTGCACAGCTGAATGATTTACATCTGTTAGCCAGCATAAGTACATGTGGGGGTTGCCTGGTAGCTCTTGAAGCAGCTATTTGCGAAACGGCGCTCGTTGGGCATAGGGGAGTAGCACCAGCACTCTTCACACAGCGCACAGATCTGTGACATTAACAGCCTTATAACAGGTAATTGCCTCATACCATGTCCTTCTGTCTCCCTTTCTGCTATTAATGTGACATATAGCTTGCTGTTGTTTAGTACGTGTAGCACTGCTCAGTATAATTTAGCAAAAGGTTTACATTGCTGGGTACACTTCAATCTGCATTCTCCTTTAGGGAACATAAAAACCCTGGATTTTTGTGTCAACTACCTGTCTTTGCAGGTCAAATACACTGTCACTGTGCAGTCTATTTATTGTTATTTTAATTGTTATGACTAACTATACCGAAATCTGATTACTCTTGATTATTTACAATTATAGACTAGTGCTGGGCAATCTCCCCTTGTATTTGGAGGTTCCCCCCCCCTTGTTTTATGTATGAACATATTCATTTTAATTATTTACAAATAAATATTTATTCTTAAATTGCACCTTTCACTTCCTTTCTTTTATGGTACCTACCATATCAGAATATGTTATTTGTGAATTATACTATGTAGAATCTGCCTATGGGGGACGCATTATCCTATAGTCTGCCTATGGATGAGCATTATACTATAGAGTCTGCCTATGGATGGTGCATTATACTGTACTGTAGAGTCTGCCTATGGGGGTGCATTATACTATATAGAGTCTGCCTGTGGGGGGTGCATTATGCTATAGAGTCTGCTTATTGGGGCTTGCATTATACTATAGAGTCTGCCTGTGCATAGTGCATAGTATATAGAGTCTGCCTATATGGGCACATTATACTTTATAGAGTCTGCCTATGGGGGATGCATTATACTATATAGAGTCTGCCTATTGGGGCTTGCATTATACTATAGAGTCTGCCTGTGCATAGTGCATTATACTATAGAGTCTGCCAATGGGGTGCATTATACTATAGAGTCTGCCCAGGGGGAGTGCAGTATATATAGAGAGTTTACCTATGGGGGTGCATTATAGTATATGGAGTCTGCCTATGGGGGGTGCAATATACTACAGTGGGTACGGAAAGTATTCAGATCCATTTAAATTTTTCACGCTTTGTTTCATTGCAGCCATTTGGTAAATTCAAAAAAGTTCATTTTTTTCTCATTAATGTACGCTCTGCACCCCATCTTGATAAAAAAAAAACAAATGAAGAAATTTTTGCAAATTTATTAAAAAAGAAAAACTGAAATATCACATGGTCATAAGTATTCAGACCCTTTGCTCAGACACTCATATTTAAGTCACAAGCTGTCCATTTCCTTGTGATCCTCCTTGACATGGTTCTACTCCTTCATTGAAGTCCAGGTGTGTTTAATTAAATCGATAGGACTTGATTTGGAAAGGCACACACCTGTCTATATAAAACCTCACAGCTCCCAGTCCGTGTCAGACCAAATGAGAATCATGAGGTCAAAGGAACTGATCAAGGAGCTCAGAGACAGAATTGTGGCAAGACACAGATCTGGCCAAGGTTACAAAAGAATTTCTGCAGTACTCAAGGTTGCTAAGAGCACGGTGGCCTCCATAATCCTTAAATGGAAGAAGTTTGGAACCACTAGAAGTTTTCCTAGTCCTGGCCATCCAGCTAAACTGAGCAATTGTGGGAGAAGAGCCTTGTTGAGAGAGGTAAAGAAGAACCCCAAGATCACTGTGGCTGAGCTCCAGAGATGCAGTAGGGAGATGGGAGAAAGCTCCACAAAGTCAGCTATCATTACAGCCCTCCACCAGTCGGGTTTTTATGACAGTGGCCCTGCAGAAGCCTTTCCTCGGTGCAAGACATATGAAAGCCCGTATACAATTTGCTAAAAAACACATGAAGGACTCCAAGACTATGAGAAATTAGATTCTCTGGTCTGATGGAACAAATATAGACCTTTTTCATGATAATTCTAAGCGGTATGTGTAGAGAAAACCAGGCACTGCTCATCACCTGCGCAATACAATCCCAACAGTGAAACATGGTGGTGGCAGCATCATGCTATGGGGGTGTTTTTCAGCTGCAGGGACAGGATGACTGGTTGCCATTGAAGGAAACATGAATGCGGCCAAGTACAGAGATATCCTGGATGAAAACCTCTTCCAGAGTGCTCTAGACCTCAGACTTGGCCGAAGGTTCACCTTCCAACAAGACAATGGCCCTAACGTGGCTTCAGAACAACTCTGTGACCATTCTTGACTGGCCCAGCCAGAGCCCTGACCTAAACCCAGTTGAGCATCTCTGGAAAGCCCTGAAAAAGGCTGTCCACCAACATTCACCATCCAGCCTGATGGAACTGTAGAGGATCTGCAAGAAAGAATGGCAGAGGATCCCCAAATCCAGTTGTGAAAAACTTGCTGAATCATTCCCAAGAATACTCATGGCTGTACTAGCTCAAAGGGTGATACTACTCAATTCTGAGCAAAGGATCTGAATTAGTGTTGAGCGATACCTTCCGATACTTGAAAGTATCGGTATCGGATAGTATCGGCCTATACCTGAAAAATATCGGATATCGCCGATACCGATACCCGATACCAATACAAGTCAATGGGACTCAAGTATCGGAAGGTATCCTGGATGGTTCCCAGGGTCTGAAGGAGAGGAAACTCTCCTTCAGGCCCTGGGATCCATATTCATGTAAAAAATAAAGAATTAAAATAAAAAATATGGATATACTCACCCGTCCGGTGGCCCCTGGACCTTACCGATTGTAACTGGCAGCCTCCGTTCCTAAGAATGAGCAGTTTAGGACCTTCGATGACATCGCAGCTTGTGATTGGTCGCGTGCCGCTCATGTGACCGCTCACGCGACCAATCACAAGCCGCGACGTCATCGCAGGTCCTAAACTCCTCATTGAGGAGTTTAGGGCCTGCGATGACGTCGCGGCTTGTGATTGGTTGCGTGAGCGGTATCGGAAAGTGATATTACAGTTTTTCTTTTTTAATTAATAAATTTGCAAACATTTCTTTATTTCAGTTTTTTTTGGTCAAGATGGGGTGCAGAGTGTACATAATGAGAAAAAAATGAACGTTTTTGAATTTATCAAATGGCTACAATGAAACAAAGAGTGAAAATTTTAAGGGTTGGAATGCTTTCTATACCCACTGTATATAGAGTCTGCCTATGGGGGTTACATTATACTATATAGAGTATAGAGTCTGCCTATGAGGGGTGCATTATACTATATAGTCTACCTATGGGGAGTGCATTATACTATGTAGAGTCTGCCTAAGGGGGTGCATTATACTATAGAGTCTGCCTATGCGGATTGCATTACACTATAGAGTCTGCCTATGGATAGTGCATTATGCTATAGAGTCTGCCTATATGGGTGCATTATGGTATATAGAGTATTCCTATGAGAAGTGCATTATAGTATATAGAGTCTGCACATGGGGTATGCATTATATTATAGAGTCTGCCTATGGGGAGTTAATTATACTATATAGTCTGCCTATGGGGGTGCATTATACTATATAGAGTCTGTCTATGGGGGTGCATTATACTATAGAGTCTGCCTATGACGGGTGCATTAAAGTATATAGAGTCTTCCTATGGGAGTGCATTACATTATAGAGTCTGCCTATGGTAGGTGCATCATACTATAATGTCTGCCTATAGGTGGTGCATTATACTTAATAGAGTCTTCCTATGGAGGTTGCATTATACTATATAGAGTCTGCCTATGAGGGGTGCATTATACTATATAGAGTCTGCCTATTGAGGTTGGATTATACTATATAGAGTCTGCCTATGAGGGTGCATTTCACTATATTGTCTGCCTATGGGGGGTGCATTGTACTATAGAGTCTGTATTATACTATATAGAGTCTGTCTATATAGAGTCTGTCTAAGGGGTGCATTAGACATATATATATATATATATATATATATATATATCTCAATAGGGGTGCATTATACAATATGGAGTCTGCCTATGGGGAGTGCGTTATACTATATAGCATATGCCTATGGGGAATGCATTATACTATATAGAGTCTGCTTATGAAGGGTGCATTATAGTATATAGCGTCTTCCTATGGTGAGTGCATCACACTATAGAGATTGGCTATGGAGGAGCATTGTACTATTAAGTCTGCTTATGGGGGGTGCATTATACTATATAAAGTCTGCCTACAGGGTGTGTATTATACTATAGACTCTGCCTATGGGAGGTGCATTATACTATTGAATCTGCCTATGGGAAGTGCATTATACACTTGAGTCTGCCTTTGGGGAGTGCATTATACTATAGAGTCTGCCTATGGGGAGTGCATTATATTATAGAGTCTGCCTATGGGGGTACATTATAGTATATAGTGTCTGCCTATGGCGAACAATATACTATATAGAATCTGCCTATGAGGGGCATTATACTATATAGAGTCTGCCTATGTAGATGCATTATACAATATTTACTGTATAGAGTCTGCCTATGAGGGGGCATTATACTATATAGAGTCTGCCTATGGGGATGCACTATACAATATAGAGTCTGCCTGTGGGGGTGCATTATATTATATAGAGTCTGTCAATGGGAGTATATTATACTATACAGAAAGTAAAACAATGGGGGTGCATTATACAAAATGGAGTATGCCTATGGGAAATGCATTATACTATATGGAGTCTGCCTTTGGGGGTGCATTATAGTATAGAGTTTGCCTATGGGGAGTGCATTATGCTATAGAGTCTGCATATGGCGTATGCATTATATTATAGTCTGCCTATGGGGAGTGAATTATACTATGCCTATGGGAAATGCATTATACTATATGGAGTCTGCCTTTGGGGGTGCATTATACAATATAGGGTCTGCCAATGGGGAGTGCATTATACTATAGAGTCTGCCTATGGGGTGCATTATACTATAGAGTCTGTCAATGAGAGTGGATTATACTATATAGAGTCTGCCTTTGGGGGTTTCATTATACTATATAGTCTACCTATGGGAAGTGCATTATACTATAGAGTCTGCCCATGGGGTGCATTATACTATAGAATCTGCTTATGGGGATGCATTATACTATAGAGTCTGCCTATGGGGAGTGAATTATACTATATAGTCTGCCTATGGTGTGCATTAAACTATATAGAGTCTGCCTATGGGTGGTGCATTATACTATATAGTCTGCCTATGGGAAGTGAATTATAATATATAGTCTGCTTATGGTGTGCATTATACTATATAGAGTTTGCCTATGGGTGGTGCATTATACTTTATAGGGTCTGCCTATGGGGAGTTCATTATACTATAGAGGCACAGATGATTGGCCTCGGGGAGACCAAAACATCCAACACCGCGGAGACACCATCACGTGTTTCTCAACGCAGTGATCCAGAACACTGCCCCCATCCCTTATGGGAAATATGCAAATGCATGTAGGATAGCTGCGGAGACACCATCACGTGTTTCTCAACGCAAGCAGTGAATAGCCAGGCCTTTCCCCAGGAAGAAACAACCACGGGAAGGGCAGCATCCAATAAAGGAAAACATCCAATACAGGAAAACCACCTATGCCAAGCATGGTATCCATCCACAGACAGCTGTTTCGGGGTGTTTGCCCCTCATCAGTGTGGAGTAGGAATCTGGCTATTAGGAGCAGTGCCTAGTAAAAGGCTGTAAAGGCACAGATGATTGGCCTCGGGGAGACCAAAACATCCAACACCGCGGAGACACCATCACGTGTTTCTCAACGTTCTGGATCACTGCGTTCATGCTTGGCATAGGTGGTTTTCCTGTATTGGATGTTTTCCTTTATTGGATGCTGCCCTTCCCGTGGTTGTTCCCTCCCGGGGAAAGGCCTGGCTATTCACTGCTTGCGTTGAGAAACACGTGATGGTGTCTCCGCAGCTATCCTACATGCATTTGCATATTTCCCATAAGGGATGGGGGCAGTGTTCTGGATCACTGCGTTGAGAAACACGTGATGGTGTCTCCGCGGTGTTGGATGTTTTGGTCTCCCCCGAGGCCAATCATCTGTGCCTTTACAGCCTTTTACTAGGCACTGCTCCTAATAGCCAGATTCCTACTCCACACTGATGAGGGGCAAACACCCCGAAACAGCTGTCTGTGGATGGATACCATGCTTGGCATAGGTGGTTTTCCTGTATTGGATGTTTTCCTTTATTGGATGCTGCCCTTCCCGTGGTTGTTCCTTCCCGGGGAAAGGCCTGGCTATTCACTGCTTGCGTTGAGAAACACGTGATGGTGTCTCCGCAGCTATCCTACATGCATTATACTATAGAGTCTGCCTATGGGAAATGCATTACACTATATAGAGTCTGCCTATGGGTGGTGCATTACACTATATAGAGTCTGCCTATGGATGGTGCATTATACTATATAGGGTCTGCCTACGGGGGTGCATTATACTATAGAGTCTGCCTATGGGGAGTGTATTATACTATAGAGTCTGCCTATGGGGAATGCTTTACACTATATAGAGTCTATATAGAGTCTGCCTATGGGTGGTGCATTATACTATATAGAGTCTGCCTTTGGGGGTTGCATTATAATATATATATATATAAATATAGTGTGCTTATGAGGGGTGCACTATACTGTATAGAGTCTGCCTTTGAGGGTGGCATTATACTATATAGAGTCTGCCAATGGAGAAAGCATTATACTATAGAGTCTGCCTATGGTGGGTGCAATATACTATAGAGTCTGCCTATGGGAGTGCATTACACTATAGAGTCTGCCTATGGTGTGTGTATTTTACTTTATAGAGTCTTCTTATGGGGTGCATCTATATATATGAAGCATCGTGATTACTCGCTAATCCTGCCCCCTGCACAGTAGCTCCGCCCCCACCACATTACCACACACAATCCGCACCACATCACATCACCACACACAATCCCACCCCCGCACCACATTACCACACACAAACCCGCCCCCCACCACATTACCACACACAATCCCACCCCCCCACATTACCACACATAATCCCACCCCCACCACATTACCACACATAATCCCGCCCCCCACCACATCACCACACATAATCCCGCCCCCCACCACATTACCACACATAATCCCGCCCCCACCACATCACCACACATAATCCCGCCCCCACCACATCACCACACATAATCCCGCCCCCCACCACATCACCACACATAATCCCGCCCACCACCACATCACTACACATAATCCCGCCCCCCCACCACAACACCACACATAATCCCGCCCCACCACGTCACCACACATAATCCCACCCCCCCACCACATCACCACACATTATCCCGCCCCCCACATTACCACACAAGGCTGCATCCCCACACATTACCACACGAGGCTCTGTCCCCACACATTACCATACGAGGCTCCGTCCCCACAATTTAATTGTGTTTACAGAGAAATTTTAACTTAATTTATGTTTCGTTATGAAATTTGTTTAGATGCTGGAATTAATAAAAAACGCACATCTTACTGAATCCAGTTTGTTTTTGATTTTACACTGTGAATAAAATGTATTATTAGTATTATTCAGATTTTTAATGATTATTATTGTTATTAACTTCATTTTAAGTTAATTTACCACCTGCGTAAGTGCTGTTGAATGTTGTCATTATTTACAATACTTTAGTTTAATCTCTAACAGCGTTAATTAGATAGCAATGAGCGTGCCAAGCGTTAGCTGGCTGGAAACAGCTAGTTATACTATATAGATTCTAACATTGGAGGTGAATTATACAATATGGAGTCTGCCTATTGGGAATGCATTATACTATATAGAGTCTGCCTATGGAGGATGTATTATACAATATAGAAAAAATATATATAAAATGGTTCTCTAAATTGGATCTCAGGGGAGTCTATAATCTGATTAGGATCAAGAAGGGAGATGACTGAAAGAAGGCCTTTAACACTCCTGAAGGGCATTATGAAAACCTTGTCATGCCCTTTGGTTTGACTAATGCCCCTGCCGTTTTCCAACATTTTGTTAGCAACATTTTTGTTTACCTTGTGGGTGGATTTGTAATGGTGTATCGTGATATTTTAATACACTCACCTGATTTCAAGTCACATCAGGTACACGTCTGGCAGGTTTTACAGAATAGAAAAATGCCACTGATGTTTCTTCAATAGTGACAGTTTTCTTGCGTCTACATTTTGGAAAATCCAACACTGATCCTGTTTCACGAAATTTGGCAAGCAGTTTTCTAACTGTAGCATAGGAAATGGGTGGTCTCGTTGGGTGTCTTGCATTGAAATCTTCTGCAATGACCCGGGTACTGCGTTCACCAGACGTCAACACAATTTCTTTCCGCTCCTCACCTCTGCGACATGTCAATGGCTGTAAACAAAGAGAAACTTGTAAATTACTCATGAAAGAATAAAGTTACGTTAAAACCAAACACACGATTGTTTTTCTTTAGAAATTCTCATTAAGTTTGATGTGCCACATGACCCTCTTCCCATTGGAAAAAATAAAGTTGGATCCAAAATGGCCGACTTCAAAATGGCCACCATGGTCACCACCCATCTTGAAAAGTTTTCCCCTTCCCATACCCATATACTAATGTGCAACAAACAGGAAGTGGATATCACCAACCATTCCCATTTTATTTAGATGTATCCATACAAATGGCCCACCCTGTGCGATTGAAAGTTTATCAAAAACTTCTCTTTGATTGTCAAACACCTCATTGACATAAATTAAGGTGCAGACTTCTCAAGATGGTCGGACTGCGCCTTTCAGGCATTATCTTCTTCAAATAAATGCTTTTCCACTGCTTCTGTACTCTTTCATCCCGATGTTTCCCAACCATTGTTGAGGTTAATGCATCTGAGGTGGGGGTCGGGGCTGTGTTGCCTTAAGGGACGTCACCTGGTAAGTGGCATCCATGTGCCTTCTGTAAAAAAAATATTATTGTAGGCCGAAAGGAACTATGATGTAGGTAATAGAGAACTTTTGGCCATCAAGTTGGCTTTTGAGGAGTGACATCATTTTTTGGAGGGGGCAGTCCACCCTTTCACTGTCATTACTGATCATACAAATCTGTTACACATCGAATCCTCTAAACATCTTTATTAGTGATGAGCCACCTCCTTAGGGTTCGGTTCATCGAACAGGGAGATGTTCGACGAACTGTTTGTCGAACGTTCGACGAACACCGTCGAACCCCATTGAAACAAATGGCAGGCAAACACAAACACATACAAACACATGGAAAACACCTTAAAAGGTGTCCAAAAGCTGACAAACTGCTCAGAAGACACAACAAACACATGGAAAAGTCACAACTACATATAGTCATGCGAAAAGAAAAGAGGTGGAGGAGTAAAAGGAGGAGGAGACACAGATATAGGCATGTCATGCCCTTCTAAAATCAAGAAAGGCTGGAGTAAAAATCTAAACTCACTCTACCAACACCCAGACGTCTTGACAAAAAAAAGAAAAAAAGAAATATCTTTAGGTAGAATGGCGGCGGGTCCATTCAGAACACTTTCCTTAGAAGATGTAGTGGTACCCCCGTTGGAAGTTGTGCCAAAAAATGAACCCAATACATTCAGACTAATCCACCATTTGTCATATCCAAGGGGCAGGTCAGTAAACGACAACATCGACTGTACCTCCTTTGACGAGGCAATCAGGCAGGTCAAGAAGTTGGTAAGGGGCACCCTAATGGCCAAAACAGACATTGAGGGGGCATTCCGGTTACTACCTGTGCCTCCGAATAGAGTCCTCCCATTGTACTAAAGCAAGGAAAAGTGCGATACATGAAATGTGAATAGCTTAATGGCTTGTGAAATCTATGAAAAAACACATGAGATGCTTAGCACAAGATTTGGCCAAAAAAGGTGAGGCCATCCACCAAACGTCAAGGTAATCTCAAATCGGATGTATCGCACATTTCCTTTCTTTAGTACAGTTGAGTGCAGCCAATGATCTATTTGCTATGTAAGACTTTTTTGGTTATGCACCAGTTCAGACTAGATTGCTGTTCAGTCAGTTTACTTATATTTACTATGTACAATTTTTTCTGACTTGAACGCCCCGCCCTTCACCATGCTGTGATTTTAATTACATCCAAACACAGTTGGTTCTGACTAGGGTTGAGCGAAACGGGTCGATCATTTTCAAAAGTCGCCGACTTTTGGCTAAGTCGGCGTCTCATGAAACCCGATCCAACCCCTGTGCTTGTCGGCCATGCGGTACGCGACTTTCGCGCCAAAGTCGCGTTTCAATGACGCGAAAAGCGCCATTTCTCAGCCAATGAAGGTGAACGCAGAGTGTGGGCAGCGTGATGACATAGATCCTGGTCCCCACCATCTTAGAGAAGGGCATTGCAGTGATTGGCTTGCTGTCTGCGGCGTCACAGGGGCTATAAAGGGGCGTTCCCGCCGACCGCCATCTTACTGCTGCTGATCTGAGCTTAGGGAGAGGTTGCTGCCGCTTCGTCAGAAGCAGGGAGAGCGTTAGGCAGGGTCCACTAACCACCAAACCGCTTGTGCTGTAGCGATTTCCACTGTCCAACACCACCTTCGGTGTGCAGGAACAGTGGAAGCTATTTTTTTTTTTTTCCTCAGCGCTGTAGCTCATTGGGCTGCCCTAGAAGGCTCCGTGATAGCTGTATTGCTGTGTGTACGCCACTGTGGAAACCAACTGCTTTTTTCAAAGCACATATCCTCTTGTTCCTTTCTGCACAGCTATCTTTTTTGTTTGTCCACACTTTTTATTTAATTTGTGCATCAGTCCACTCCTATTGCTGCCTGCCATACCTGGCTTAGATTACTGCAGGGAGATAGTAATTGTAGGACAGTCCATGTTTTTTTTTTTTTTTTTTGTGGGAGATTAAGATTGGCATTTCTGCTACAGTGCCATCCCTGTGTGTGCCATCTCTCACTGAGTGGGCCATAGAAAGCCTATTTATTTTTTCCGTGATTTGTGTTCTAAATTCTACCTCAACACAAAAACACTACATCAATCAGTGGTAGAAAAATATTGGCCTCAGTCAGGGCTTGTGTGCCACTGCTGTGTGTGCTATCTCTTATTCAGTGGGCTATAGAAAGCCTATTTATTTATTTATTTTTTTTCTTATTATTTGGTTTCTAAAGTCTCCCTGAAAAAAAAAAAAAGAAAAAAAAAACTGTGGGAGAGTAATATTGCCCTTTCAGCTTGTGTGCCAGTCTTGACTCCTGGGTGTGCCACCTCTCTCTCTAATTGTGGGCCATAGAAAGCCTTTTTTTTTTTTTTTTTTTAAATATTATTGGGTTTCTAAAGTCTCCCTTAAAAAACAAAAAATACATAAAAAAACAGTGGGAGAGTAATATTGCCCTTTCAGCTTGTGTGCCAGTCTTGACTCCTGGGTGTGCCACCTCTCTCTCTCATTCAGTGGGCCATAGAAAGCCTTTTTTTTTTTTTTTTTTTTAAATATTATTGGGTTTCTAAAGTCTCCCTTAAAAAACAAAAAATACATAAAAAAACAGTGGGAGAGTAATATTGCCCTTTCAGCTTGTGTGGCAGTCTTGACTCCTGGGTGTGCCACCTCTCTCTCTCATTCAGTGGGCCATAGAAAGGCTATTTATTTTTTTGGTTTTTTTAATATTATTTGGTTTCTAAAGTCTCCCTGAAAAAAAAAAAAACATAAAAAAACAGTGGGAGAGTAATATTGCCCTTTCAGCTTGTGTGCCAGTCTTGACTCCTGGGTGTGCCACCTCTCTCTCTCATTCAGTGGGCCATAGAAAGGCTATTTATTTTTTTGGTTTTTTTAATATTATTTGGTTTCTAAAGTCTCCCTGAAAAAAAAAAAAACATAAAAAAACAGTGGGAGAGTAATATTGCCCTTTCAGCTTGTGTGCCAGTCTTGATTCCTGGGTGTGCCACCTCTCTCTCTCATTCAGTGGGCCATAGAAAGGCTATTTATTTTTTTGGTTTTTTTAATATTATTTGGTTTCTAAAGTCTCCCTGAAAAAAAAAAAAACATAAAAAAACAGTGGGAGAGTAATATTGCCCTTTCAGCTTGTGTGCCAGTCTTGACTCCTGGGTGTGCCACCTCTCTCTCTCATTCAGTGGGCCATAGAAAGGCTATTTATTTTTTTGGTTTTTTTAATATTATTTGGTTTCTAAAGTCTCCCTGAAAAAAAAAAAAACATAAAAAAACAGTGGGAGAGTAATATTGCCCTTTCAGCTTGTGTGCCAGTCTTGACTCCTGGGTGTGCCACCTCTCTCTCTCATTCAGTGGGCCATAGAAAGCCTTTTTTTTTTTTTTTTTAAATATTATTGGGTTTCTAAAGTCTCCCTTAAAAAACAAAAAATACATAAAAAAACAGTGGGAGAGTAATATTGCCCTTTCAGCTTGTGTGCCAGTCTTGACTCCTGGGTGTGCCACCTCTCTCTCTCATTCAGTGGGCCATAGAAAGGCTATTTATTTTTTTGGTTTTTTTAATATTATTTGGTTTCTAAAGTCTCCCTGAAAATAATTAAAAAAAAACTTAAAAAAACAGTGGGAGAGTAATATTGCCCTTTCAGCTTGTGTGCCAGTCTTGACTCCTGGGTGTGCCACCTCTCTCTCTCATTCAGTGGGCCATAGAAAGGCTATTTATTTTTTTGGTTTTTTTAATATTATTTGGTTTCTAAAGTCTCCCTGAAAATAATAAAAAAAAAACTTAAAAAAACAGTGGGAGAGTAATATTGCCCTTTCAGCTTGTGCGCCAGTCTTGACTCCTGGGTGTGCCACCTCTCTCTCTCATTCAGTGGGCCATAGAAAGCCTTTTTTTTTTTTTTTTTTTTAAATATTATTGGGTTTCTAAAGTCTCCCTTAAAAAACAAAAAATACATAAAAAAACAGTGGGAGAGTAATATTGCCCTTTCAGCTTGTGTGCCAGTCTTGACTCCTGGGTGTGCCACCTCTCTCTCTCATTCAGTGGGCCATAGAAAGCCTTTTTTTTTTTTTAAATATTATTGGGTTTCTAAAGTCTCCCTTAAAAAACAAAAAATACATAAAAAAACAGTGGGAGAGTAATATTGCCCTTTCAGCTTGTGTGCCAGTCTTGACTCCTGGGTGTGCCACCTCTCTCTCTCATTCAGTGGGCCATAGAAAGGCTATTTATTTTTTTGGTTTTTTTAATATTATTTGGTTTCTAAAGTCTCCCTGAAAATAAAAAAAAAAAAACTTAAAAAAACAGTGGGAGAGTAATATTGCCCTTTCAGCTTGTGTGCCAGTCTTGACTCCTGGGTGTGCCACCTCTCTCTCTCATTCAGTGGGCCATAGAAAGGCTATTTATTTTTTTGTTTTTTTTAATATTATTTGGTTTCTAAAGTCTCCCTGAAAATAATAAAAAAAAAACTTAAAAAAACAGTGGGAGAGTAATATTGCCCTTTCAGCTTGTGCGCCAGTCTTGACTCCTGGGTGTGCCACCTCTCTCTCTCTAATTGTGGGCCATAGAAAGCCTTTTTTTTTGTTGTTTTTTTTTTTGTTTTTTTTTTTATATTATTTGGTTTCTAAAGTCTCCCTGAGAAAAAAAAAAAAAAAAATTAGGTGGGAGATTAATATTGACATTAGTGCTTGAGTGACAGTCCTGCGTGTGTGTCATCTCTGTGATTTTGTGCCACAGAAAACAGAGTGTGTAACATTGTGCCTGATTTTCCTTGTGGTCTCACCAACCTGTTAAGGGATATTGAAATCATACTGAAGTTATAGCTCACCGTGTAAGTTGTTTGACAGCAACAAATAAAGTTACTTTGGTTAAGATTTTAAAACAATGAGGAAGTCTGGTGCAAGAGGTCGTCGTGGGCGTTCATTGTCAGCTGGTAATGATGGTAGTGGTAGTGGAGCATCAGGTGGTCGTGGGGATAAAAATATTCCACCTAAGTCTGGAGCTGTGGAGCCAGTTTCGTCGTCAGGCTACACAAGGCCTCGAACGCTCTCTTTTCTGGGAGTAGGAAAACCGCTTTTAAAGGCGGAGCAGCAACAGCAAGTTTTGGCTTACATTGCAGACTCAGCCTCTAGCTCTTTTGCCTCCTCTTCCGAAACTGGTAAATGTAAAAGCAGCGCGTCGCTTGTGGATGTTCACGGTCAGGGACAAGTCGCTTCCTTGTCCTCCTCAGCAAAAACTACAACAAGAGAGAAGGATGCAGCAGGCGACACAACGGGTCACTCCATGGAGCTCTTTACACATACCGTCCCTGGCTTAGAAAGTGAAACATTTAACAGGCCATGCCCATTACAAGTATATTCTGACATGGAGTGCACTGATGCACAGCCACAGCCAGAGTACTATGCTGCTCCTTTGACTCAGACCACCACATTGCCCTCTCAGGGTACAGATCCACAATCAGACCCTGATGAGACTATGTTGCCCCACCACGAACGCTATACCACCGACCGACACAGTGACACAGACGAAGTTGCACACGAGCTCGAAGAGGAGGTAATAGATGACCCAGTTATTGACCCCGATTGGCAGCCATTGGGGGAACAGGGTGCAGGCGGCAGTAGTTCAGAAGCGGAGGTGGAGGAGGGGCCGCAGCAGGCATCAACATCGCAACAGGTTCCATCTGCCGGGCCCGTATCTGGCCCAAAACGCGTGTCAAAGCCAAAACCTGTTGGAGGACAGCGTGGCCATCCGGTTAAAGCTCAGTCTGCAATCCCTGAAAAGGGATCCGAGTCTAGGAAGAGTGCAGTCTGGCATTTTTTTAAACAACATCCAACTGATCAGCGCAAAGTCATCTGTCAAAAATGTTCAACTAGCTTAAGCAGAGGTCAGAATCTGAAAAGTCTAAATACTAGTTGCATGCATAGACACTTAACCACCATGCATTTTCAAGCCTGGACTAACTACCAAACGTCCCTTAAGGTTGTAGCACCCTCGGCCAATGAAGCTAGTCAGCAACGCAACATCCCTTCCGTCACTGTAAGGCCACCATTTTCCGCACCACCGGCAGTATCTGTGCAGGTTTCTTTGCCAGCCAAAAGCAGTCAGGGTCAGGGAACCACCAGTTTTGTAGGAGGAAATATTGCATCTAGGGCACCGGCGGAAACAATACCGTCTCCAACCGTCTCTCAGTCTGCCATGTACACCGACACACCCGAAAGTTCCACGATCTCCAGCTCTCCAGTCCAGCTCACCCTACATGAGACTCTGGTTAGAAAAAGGAAGTACTTATCCTCGCATCCGCGTACACAGGGTTTTAACGCCCACATAGCTAGACTAATCTCGTTAGAGATGATGCCCTACCGGTTAGTTGAAAGCGAAGCTTTCAAAGCCCTGATGGAGTACGCTGAACCACGATACGAGCTACCCAGTCGACACTTTTTTTCCAGAAAAGCCATCCCAGCCCTGCACCAGCATGTTAAACAGCGCATCGTCCATGCACTCAGGCAATCTGTGAGTACAAAGGTGCACCTGACTACAGATGCATGGACCAGTAGGCATGGCCAGGGACGTTATGTGTCCATCACGGCACACTGGGTGAATGTGGTGGATGCAGGGTCCACAGGCGACATCAATTTAGGGACAGTTGTGCCTAGCCCACGGTCTAGGAAACAGTTGGCTGTAGGCGTTCGCACCCCCTCCTCCTCCTCCTCCTCGTCCTCCTGCAGAAGCTACAGCTCTTCCACAGAACGCAGTCTGCCAACCACTCCATCGGCAGATGACACTGTTGCACACCAGTTGTCCCATTATGGGCCAGCTACTGCCAAGCGTCAGCAGGCTGTATTGGCTATGAAGTGTTTGGGCGACAACAGACACACCGCGGAAGTTCTGTCCGAGTTCTTGCAACAAGAAACGCAGTCGTGGCTGGGCACAGTAGATCTTGAGGCAGGCAAGGTAGTGAGTGATAATGGAAGGAATTTCATGGCTGCCATCTCCCTTTCCCAACTGAAACACATTCCTTGCCTGGCTCACACCTTAAACCTGGTGGTGCAGTGCTTATTGAAAACTTATCCTGGGTTCTCCGACCTGCTCCTCAAAGTGCGTGCACTTTGCTCACATATCCGACGTTCGCCTGTACACGCCAGCCGTATGCAGACCTATCAGCGGTCTTTGAACCTTCCCCAGCATCGCCTCATCATAGACGTTGCAACAAGGTGGAACTCAACACTGCACATGCTTCAGAGACTGTGCGAACAGAGGCGTGCTGTTATTTATTTGTGGGAGGATACACGGGCAGGCAGTAGGATGGCAGACATGGAGTTGTCAGGTGTGCAGTGGTCTAAGATACAAGACATGTGTCAAGTCCTTCAGTGTTTTGAGGAATGCACACGGCTGGTTAGTGCAGACAACGCCGTAATAAGCATGAGCATCCCCCTAATGCGTCTGCTGATGCAAAGTTTGACGCACATAAAGGAGCAGGCGTCTGCACCAGAGGAAGAGGAAAGCCTTGATGACAGTCAGCCATTGTCTGGTCAGGGCAGTGTACAGGACGAGGTAGCGGGCGAAGAGGAGGTGGAGGACGAGGAGGATGATGGGGATGAGTATATTTTTAATGCCGAACCTTTCCCGGGGGCACAGGAAATTGGTTGCGTGTCACGGCCGGGTTCTGGTTTTTTGAGGGACACAAGTGACGTAGATTTGCCTGCAACTGCCCCTCAACCAATCACAACCGGAGATTTGACAACTGGAACTTTGGCCCACATGGCGGATTATGCCTTACGTATCCTAAAAAGGGACACACGCATTACGAAAATGATGAACGATGACGATTACTGGTTGGCCTGCCTCCTTGATCCACGCTATAAAGGCAAATTGCAAAATATTATGCCACATGAGAACTTGGAACTAATATTAGCAACCAAACAATCAACTCTTGTTGACCGTTTGCTTCAGGCATTCCCAGCACACAGCGCACGTGATCGTTCTCACACGAGCTCCAGGGGGCAGCAGACTAGGAGTGTTAGGGGTGCACTGCACACATCAGAAGTGGCGTTGGACAGAGGGGTTTTCTGACCAGGTTGTGGAGTGATTTTGCTATGACCGCAGACAGGACAGGTACTGCTGCATCAATTGAAAGTGACAGGAGACAACATTTGTCCAGTATGGTTACTAACTATTTTTCATCCCTTATCGATGTTCTCCCTCAACCGTCATTCCCATTTGATTACTGGGCCTCCAAATTAGACACCTGGCCAGAATTGGCAGAATATGCATTGCAGGAGCTTGCTTGCCCGGCAGCAAGTGTCCTATCAGAAAGAGTATTCAGTGCTGCAGGTTCAATATTAACCGAAAAAAGGACTCGTCTGGCTACCCAAAATGTTGACGATCTAACATTCATTAAAATGAACCACAACTGGATTTCGAAATCTTTTGCCCCACCTTGCCCGGCCGACACCTAGCTTTCCTATGAAAAGCTCTTGCCTGTGAATTACTTTTCTAATGTCTAATTTGCTGCAGCTGATTGTACAGCATACGACATGTTTACACCTCCCTAAATGGCAAAACTCCCCACACGGTGCCGTGGTATCGCGACTTGGCGCAAGCACCCGTGAGACTGCTGTTTGTCTGAAGAGGTGGGTGTGCTCGCTTTTGGTTGACGGCATTGCTACTGGGTCCCTCATAGTACAATGTAGTGTCTCTGGCGGTGGCGGTGCGCACCCAACGTCAGACACACCGTTGTAACATGAGGGGCCCTGGGGCGGTCCCGCCGGCCTCAAGAGAGTTCCCCCCTACCCCAGCTCAAAATGTGCTCTACCACGTGCAAAATTATGTCGCACAGCTCCACCAATCTTTAGTCTATTCGCTGACATCATTCAATGTCTGGTACTGACAATACAAATTTGTAGACATCTATGATGCAACTTAAAGTAGTCTGTGTCTGTGTCCTATATTGGCACCATTAAATAGTTACTGCCAAATTACTATGTCAGAAACTCAGTAGATGAGCCCACCCCTGTACCTAAGTATGCCACCTTTTTTTTTGTTTTGGTTGTTTTGCGAGACATTAACATCTATTTATATTTTGGGAGTACTGGGACAGACACTCCTTGCACTACTCCTCCACTCACCACCAAGCTGCCTGTGTATCCATGTAACCGCTGTAAAGCTGCCATGAGCCTATTGTTTGTTATTTTAGGCCTTTGATAGCCTGTCTGCGGTCCCTACTTTAAATACTCCTCCACTCATCACCAGCTGCCTGCCCGTGTATCCATGTAACCGCTGTAAAACTGCCATGAGCCTATTGTTTGTTATTTTAGGCCTTTGATAGCCTGTCTGCGGTCCCTACTTTAAATACTCCTCCACTCATCACCAGCTGCCTGCCCGTGTATCCATGTAACCGCTGTAAAACTGCCATGAGCCTATTGTTTGTTATTTTAGGCCTTTGATAGCCTGTCTGCGGTCCCTACTTTAAATACTCCTCCACTCATCACCAGCTGCCTGCCCGTGTATCCATGTAACCGCTGTAAAACTGCCATGAGCCTATTGTTTGTTATTTTAGGCCTTTGATAGCCTGTCTGCGGTCCCTACTTTAAATACTCCTCCACTCATCACCAGCTGCCTGTGTATCCATGTAACCGCTGTAAAACTGCCATGAGCCTATTGTTTGTTATTTTAGGCCTTTAATAGCCTGTCTGCGGTCCCTACTTTAAATACTCCTCCACTCATCACCAGCTGCCTGCCCGTGTATCCATGTAACCGCTGTAAAACTGCCATGAGCCTATTGTTTGTTATTTTAGGCCTTTGATAGCCTGTCTGCGGTCCCTACTTTAAATACTCCTCCACTCATCACCAGCTGCCTGCCCGTGTATCCATGTAACCGCTGTAAAACTGCCATGAGCCTATTGTTTGTTATTTTAGGCCTTTGATAGCCTGTCTGCGGTCCCTACTTTAAATACTCCTCCACTCATCACCAGCTGCCTGCCCGTGTATCCATGTAACCGCTGTAAAACTGCCATGAGCCTATTGTTTGTTATTTTAGGCCTTTGATAGCCTGTCTGCGGTCCCTACTTTAAATACTCCTCCACTCATCACCAGCTGCCTGCCCGTGTATCCATGTAACCGCTGTAAAACTGCCATGAGCCTATTGTTTGTTATTTTAGGCCTTTGATAGCCTGTCTGCGGTCCCTACTTTAAATACTCCTCCACTCATCACCAGCTGCCTGTGTATCCATGTAACCGCTGTAAAACTGCCATGAGCCTATTGTTTGTTATTTTAGGCCTTTGATAGCCTGTCTGCGGTCCCTACTTTAAATACTCCTCCACTCATCACCAGCTGCCTGTGTATCCATGTAACCGCTGTAAAACTGCCATGAGCCTATTGTTTGTTATTTTAGGCCTTTGATAGCCTGTCTGCGGTCCCTACTTTAAATACTCCTCCACTCATCACCAGCTGCCTGCCCGTGTATCCATGTAACCGCTGTAAAACTGCCATGAGCCTATTGTTTGTTATTTTAGGCCTTTGATAGCCTGTCTGCGGTCCCTACTTTAAATACTCCTCCACTCATCACCAGCTGCCTGCCCGTGTATCCATGTAACCGCTGTAAAACTGCCATGAGCCTATTGTTTGTTATTTTAGGCCTTTGATAGCCTGTCTGCGGTCCCTACTTTAAATACTCCTCCACTCATCACCAGCTGCCTGCCCGTGTATCCATGTAACCGCTGTAAAACTGCCATGAGCCTATTGTTTGTTATTTTAGGCCTTTGATAGCCTGTCTGCGGTCCCTCCTTCCACTAGGCCTCCACTGACCAGACCACTGCTGCCCGTGTACCCCTGGAACCAATTTTAAAGTGCCTACAGCCAGCCCATTTTATTGTGTTAGGCCTTCGAAGCCTGTCTGCGGTCCCTCCTTCCACTAGGCCTCCACTGACCAGACCACTGCTGCCCGTGTACCCCTGGAACCAATTTTAAAGTGCCTACAGCCAGCCCATTTTATTGTGTTAGGCCTTTGAAGCCTGTCTGCGGTCCCTCCTTCCAATAGGCCTACACTGACAAAGGTACACCTGACAACAGACACATGGACCTGTAGGCATGGCCACGGAAGGTTACGTGTCCTTTGTGGCTCAATGGGTTAATGTATTGGATGCATGGTCCACACAGGGGACAGCCTGCTAAGTCTGTATGCAGTCCCTAATTCAAGTTGTCCTCAACTGAATAAAGCTGAGCTTCTACCTTCTGGCTCTCATTAAGTGTTTTTTAAAAAACAAAATGGTGGTTCCGGCCTACTAACGGTGTCTGCCCCTGCCTGGTGTTGCCCTCAACTGAATAAAGCTGAGCTTCAACCTTCTGGCTCTCATTAAGTGTTTTTTAAAAAACAAAATGGTGGTTAGGGCCTACTAACGGCTTCTGCCCCTCCCTGGTGTTGCCCTCAACTGAATAAAGCTGAGCTTCAACCTTCTGGCTCTCATTAAGTGTTTTTTAAAAAACAAAATGGTGGTTCCGGCCTACTAACGGTGTCTGCCCCTGCCTGGTGTTGCCCTCAACTGAATAAAGCTGAGCTTCAACCTTCTGGCTCTCATTAAGTGTTTTTTAAAAAACAAAATGGTGGTTCCGGCCTACTAACGGTGTCTGCCCCTGCCTGGTGTTGCCCTCAACTGAATAAAGCTGAGCTTCAACCTTCTGGCTCTCATTAAGTGTTTTTTAAAAAACAAAATGGTGGTTAGGGCCTACTAACGGCTTCTGCCCCTCCCTGGTGTTGCCCTCAACTGAATAAAGCTGAGCTTCTACCTTCCGGCTCTGATTAACTGCTGTTTTTAAACAAAATGGTGGTTCCGGCCTACTAACGGTGTCTGCCCCTGCCTGGTGTTGCCCTCAACTGAATAAAGCTGAGCTTCAACCTTCTGGCTCTCATTAAGTGTTTTTTAAAAAACAAAATGGTGGTTAGGGCCTACTAACGGCTTCTGTCCCTCCCTGGTGTTGCCCTCAACTGAATAAAGCTGAGCTTCTACCTTCCGGCTCTGATTAACTGCTGTTTTTAAACACATTGCTGGTTCCGGCCTACTAACGATGTCTGCCCCTGCCTGGTGTTGCCCTCAACTGAATAAAGCTGAGCTTCAACCTTCTGGCTCTCATTAAGTGTTTTTTAAAAAACAAAATGGTGGTTAGGGCCTACTAACGGCTTCTGCCCCTCCCTGGTGTTGCCCTCAACTGAATAAAGCTGAGCTTCTACCTTCCGGCTCTGATTAACTGCTGTTTTTAAACAAAATGGTGGTTCCGGCCTACTAACGGTGTCTGCCCCTGCCTGGTGTTGCCCTCAACTGAATAAAGCTGAGCTTCAACCTTCTGGCTCTCATTAAGTGTTTTTTAAAAAACAAAATGGTGGTTAGGGCCTACTAACGGCTTCTGTCCCTCCCTGGTGTTGCCCTCAACTGAATAAAGCTGAGCTTCTACCTTCCGGCTCTGATTAACTGCTGTTTTTAAACACATTGCTGGTTCCGGCCTACTAACGGTGTCTGCCCCTGCCTGGTGTTGCCCTCAACTGAATAAAGCTGAGCTTCAACCTTCTGGCTCTCATTAAGTGTTTTTTAAAAAACAAAATGGTGGTTCCGGCCTACTAACGGTGTCTGCCCCTGCCTGGTGTTGCCCTCAACTGAATAAAGCTGAGCTTCAACCTTCTGGCTCTCATTAAGTGTTTTTTAAAAAACAAAATGGTGTTTAGGGCCTACTAACGGTGTCTGCCCCTCCCTGGTGTTGCCCTCAACTGAATAAAGCTGAGCTTCAACCTTCTGGCTCTCATTAAGTGTTTTTTAAAAAACAAAATGGTGGTTAGGGCCTACTAACGGTGTCTGCCCCTCCCTGGTGTTGTCCTCAACTGAACAAAGCTGAGCTTCCACATTCTGGCTTTCGGCCTATACTATCAGATATTAAACTGCATTTGGCCTACTAGTGTGGTTAGGCCCTTGAAACAGTGTCTGCTGCTCTTGGGTTTGCTACTCCACTGAACAAAGCAATGCCGCCTGTTTAGTCCTGTTACCAATTTTGATCTGCATTTAGCCTACTTTATTCTTTGGCCCTATATCTGTTTCCTCATCATCCTGCCCATTGCCCAGCCACTGCTAGATGAGTCTGCTGGTACATTGACCTAGACCACTACATTCCCCTTGTACTCTACACAGCCAGAATCTGACCCTGCTGAAAGTAAGGTTCCCCTTCCCGCATATTATACCACCTTACACAGGGACAAAGAGGAAGGTGCAGATGAAAGTGCAGGTTCCTTCATCAGGTGGGGGGGCATACTCGTTGGCGACGTCACTGGCACAGGGCCACTCAGAGTACGCAAAAGTGTCGCTGCTGGTGGGAGGCGCCCCCGCCATGCAAACACACCGCCGTACTTTGAGGGGCCCTGTGCCAGTGCCAATGCGAACGAGTGGGCCCCCCCTGCTTGCTCAGGATCACAGCACTTGCAACGTTGAAATACTTACCTCTCCCTGCTCCACTGCCATGACGTAGTCCATGTTTCCTGGGCCCACTAAAACCTTGAACCAGCCCTACCCCCACAACTTTTGCCAAATGACCCCCAATTTCCAGTGCCCAACTATTATTATAAAGTTAATTAAGATTGACAAGCTTCAGAAAACAAGAATGGATGTTTTTGGCAGTAAAATGTGCACTGTAGGTGTTTTCCTGGCCTCCACTCACTGCCGGCTATGCTTCCCCATTGACTTGCATTGGGTTTCGTGTTTCGGTCGATCCCCGACTTTTAGCGATAATCGGCCGACTTCACTCGACTCGACTCTGGACTAAATCGGGTTTCACAAAACCAGACTCGATCTTAAAAAAATGAAAGTCGCTCAACCCTAGTTCTGACCTTCCTATAAATGCAGGCTTTACCATGTTATTAGCCATAGGTAAGTGTTCAGACTAGGCAGTCAGGTCAGGTACCCATCCGATTTAAGATTACCTTGACGTTTGGTGGATGGGCTCACATTTTTTGGCCAAATCTTGTGCTAAGCATCTCATGTGATTTTTCATAGATTTCACAAGCCATTAAGCTATTCACATTTCATGTATCGCACATTTCCTTGCTTTAGTACAGTTCAGTGCAGCCATTGATCTATTTGCTATGCTAAAAAATAGTAATTAGATCAACAGGCGGTGTGGCTTGCTTAATGGGTGGGGTACGCTGCTGAGTAGCACCAAATTCTACTAGGCCCAAAAGGATTTCCTGGGCCAGATGCCATTAAAAAATAGTACATAGTAAATATAAGTAAACTGACTGAACAGCAATCTAGTCTGAACTGGTGCATAACCAAAAAAGTCTTACACAGCAAATAGATCAATGGCTGCACTCAACTGTACTAAAGCAAGGAAATGTGCGATACATGAAATGTGAATAGCTTAATGGCTTATGAAATCTATGAAAAAACACGAGATGCTTAGCACAAGATTTGGCCAAAAAATGTGAGCCCATCCACCAAACGTCAAGGTAATCTCAAATCGGATGGGTATCTGACCTGACTGCCTAGTGTGAACACTTACCTATGGCTAATAACATGGTAAAGCCTGCATTTATAGGAAGGTCAGAACCAACTGTGTTTGGATGTAATTAAAATCACAGCATGGTGAAGGGTGGGGCGTTCAAGTCAGAAAAAATTGTACATAGTAAATATAAGTAAACTGACTGAACAGCAATCTAGTCTGAACTGGTGCATAACCAAAAAAGTCTTACATAGCAAATAGATCAATGGCTGCACTGAACTGTACTAAAGCAAGGAAATGTGCGATACATGAAATGTGAATAGCTTAATGGCTTGTGAAATCTATGAAAAAACACATGAGATGCTTAGCACAAGATTTGGCCAAAAAATGTGAGCCCATCCACCAAACGTCAAGGTAATCTCAAATCGGATGTATCGCACATTTCCGTGCTTTAGTACAGTTGAGTGCAGCCAATGATCTATTTGCTATGTAAGACTTTTTTGGTTATGCACCAGTTCAGACTAGATTGCTGTTCAGTCAGTTTACTTATATTTACTATGTACTATTTTTTCTGACTTGAACGCCCCGCCCTTCACCATGCTGTGATTTTAATTACATCCAAACACAGTTGGTTCTGACCTTCCTATAAATGCAGGCTTTACCATGTTATTAGCCATAGGTAAGTGTTCAGACTAGGCAGTCAGGTCAGATACCCATCCGATTTAAGATTACCTTGACGTTTGGTGGATGGGCTCACATTTTTTGGCCAAATCTTGTGCTAAGCATCTCATGTGATTTTTCATAGATTTCACAAGCCATTAAGCTATTCACATTTCATGTATCGCACATTTCCTTGCTTTAGTACAGTTGAGTGCAGCCATTGATCTATTTGCTATGCTAAAAAATAGTAGTTAGGTAAACAGGCGGTGTAGCTTGCTTCATGGGTGGGGTACTGTGCTGAGTAGAACAAAATGCTATTAGGTACAAAATGATTTCCTGGGCCAGATGCCATTAAAAATAGTACTTAGGTAAACAGGCGGTGTAGCTTGCTTCATGCGTGGGGTACGCTGCTGAGTAGCACCAAATTCTACTAGGCCCAAAAGGATTTCCTGGGCCAGATGTCATTAAAAATAGCACTTAGGTAAACAGGCGGTGTAGCTTGCTTCAAGGGTGGGGTACGCTGCTGAGTAGCACTAAATTCCACTAGGCCCAAAAGGATTTCCTGGGCCAGATGCTGTTAAAAAATAGTAATAAGGTAAACAGGTGGTGTAGCTTGCTTCATGGGTGGGGTACTGTGCTGAATAGCGCAAAATGCTATTAGATACAAAACGATTTCCTGGGCTAGATGCAGTTAAAAATAAGTAATTAGATCAACAGGCGGTGTAGCTTGCTTCATGGGTGGGGTATGCTGCTGAGTAGCACTAAATTCTACTAGGCCCAAAAGGATTTCCTGGGCCAGATGCCGTTAAAAAATAGTAATAAGGTAAACAGGTGGTGTAGCTTGCTTCATGGGTGGGGTACTGTGCTGAATAGCGCAAAATGCTATTAGGTACAAAACGATTTCCTGGGCTAGATGCAGTTAAAAATAAGTAATTAGATCAACAGGCGGTGTAGCTTGCTTCATGGGTGGGGTACGCTGCTGAGTAGCACTAAATTCTACTAGGCCCAAAAGGATTTCCTGGGCCAGATGCCATTAAAAATAGTACTTAGGTAAACAGGCGGTGTAGTTTGCTTCATGGGTGAAGTACGCTGCTGAGTAGCACCAAATTCTACTAGGCCCAAAAGGATTTCCTGGGCCAGATGCCGTTACAAAATAGTACTTGGGTAAACAGGCGGTGGGTGGCTGGGCTACTCTGCTGACTAGCAGACACTGAAGCTTTGGAGCAGACCTCTGAATCCCAGGCCATAGTATGAGTAAACAACTCTGCAGACGACCCCACCCACCTGGAATTGACGATGGCAACGTCATGTAAAACTCAGCAAGGGGACTAAATAAAAGAGTCTCCATTTTTTTCAAAAAATTCTGCCACAGACACCACTTAAGTGGCATCAATTTCGCCAGAGTTTTTTTAAACGGTTGGTGAGGTGATTTTCAAAAATCATTAAGCTTTTAGTCTCCCCAAGATGACACAGGGGTAGAAAAGTCCTTGTGGATCCAGGATGTGTTCATCTTGATGAACGTTAATCTGTCTACATTGTCACTGGACAGCCACGTGCGCTTATCTGTCAGCACACCACCAGCAGTGCTGAACACACATTCAGAGAGAACGCTGGCTGCGGGGCACGACAAGATCTCCAAGGCGTGAGTGGCGAGCTCAGGCCATTTTTCAAGATTGGAAGCCCAAAATGAGCAAGGGTCCAGTTCCACAGTCATGGCATCGATGTTAACTTGGAAATACTCTTGTACCATCCTCTCTAGGCTTTGGCTGTGCGTCAGACTTCTTGTCTCCTGTGGCCTTGCAAAGGATGGTCTAAAAAAATCTTGAAACGATTGGAAATAATTGCTGTTACCACCAGATACGATGTTACTGTTACGGTTTGAGTGATGACTCGATAGTCCCACGGTTGGCAAGTTAGAACTCAGAGATTGACTACGTGCACCACTGGTGTTTTGTGGAAAAGCAGATGTTAGATTCTGTGGAAAAGCAGATGTTAGATTCTGTAACAGTCTCTGCTGATACTCCTGCATGCATGAATCCCTTTCTATGGCAGGAATTATTTCACCAAATTTGCTTTTGTACCGGGGATCTAAGAGTGTGGCAACCCAGTAGTCGGCATTACTTCGGATTCTGACAATCCGAGGGTCATGTTGCAGGTAGTGCAGCAAGAAGGCACTCATGTGTCTTGCGCATCCAGGAGGACCAAGTCCTTGTTGTCTTGGTGGTGGCGAGGTGAGAATCATGCTTCCTTCGTCTGCCCTCTCCCCCCAACCTCTCACAACAGAAATTTGATCAAGGTCTCCCTCATCTGATGAGTCTTCCATGCCCAGCGCCAGTTCGTCCTCCACTTTTCCTCACCTCCTACACCTTCCTCAACAGTTTGGCTGCTACCATTCACCCTCGGTAATCCCTCTCCCCCGGCCTCCAATGCCAGCCGCCTTGGTGCTGCCAACCTTCTTGACCTTGGAGATATGATCCCTTCCGCATACGACTCCTCCTGTTCCTCCTCCTCCTCTTGTTCCACCACCTGACTCCGAACACTGTGTAAGGTGTGCTCCAGCATGTAAATCACCGGAATGGTCATGCTGATAATGGCATCGTCAGTAGTGTTGAGCATTCCGATGCTGCAAGTATCGGGTATCGGCCGATACTTGCTGTATCGGAATTCCGATACCGGGATTCCGATACTCTTGTGGTATCGGATATCGGGTATCGCAACAACATTAATGTTAAAATGTGTAAAAGAGAGAATTAAAATAAAAAATATCGCTATACTCACCTGTCCGACGCAGCCGGGACTTCAGCGAGGGAACCGGCAGCGTTGTTTGTTTAAAATTCGCGCTATTACTTGGTTACGTGAATTCCCGGCTTGTGATTGGTCAGGTCGGCCATGTTGCCGGGACGCGGACCAATCACAGCAAGCCATGACGAAATTACATCACGGCTTGCTGTGATTGGTCCGCGTCCCGGCAATATGGCCGCCCTGACCAATCACAAGCCGTGACGTCACGGGAGGCTGGACACGCGCCCATTTTAAAATGAGCGCGTCCAGCCTCCCGGCTTGTGATTGGTTGACCGCGGCGCAACCAATCACAAGCCGTGACGTCACGGGAGGCTGGACACGCGCCCATTTTAAAATGAGCGCGTCCAGTCTCCCGGCTTGTGATTGGTTGACCGCGGCGCAACCAATCACAAGCCGTGACGTCACGGGAGGCTGGACACGCGCCCATTTTAAAATAAGCGCGTCCAGCCTCCCGGCTTGTGATTGGTTGACCGCGGCGCAACCAATCACAAGCCGTGACGTCACGGGAGGCTGGACACGCGCCCATTTTAAAATAAGCGCGTGTCCAGCCTCCCGTGACGTCACGGCTTGTGATTGGTCAGGGCGGCCATATTGCCGGGACGCGGACCAATCACAGCAAGCCGTGACGTAATTTCGTCACGGCTTGCTGTGATTGGTCCGCGTCCCGGCAACATGGCCGACCTGACCAATCACAAGCCGGGAATTCACGTAACCAAGTAATAGCGCGAATTTTAAACAAACAACGCTGCCGGTTCCCTCGCTGAAGTCCCGGCTGCGTCGGACAGGTGAGTATAGCGATATTTTTTATTTTAATTCTTTCTTTTACACATTTATATGGTTCCCAGGGCCTGAAGGAGAGTTTCCTCTCCTTCAGACCCTGGGAACCATCAGGAATACCGTCCGATACCTGAGTCCCATTGACTTGTATTGGTATCGGGTATCGGTATCGGATTGGATCCGATACTTTGCCGGTATCGGCCGATACTTTCCGATACCGATACTTTCAAGTATCGGACGGTATCGCTCAACACTAATCGTCAGCACTAAACATCTTTGTTGCTATTTCAAAACTGTGCAGAAGGATGCATAGGTCCCTGATCTTTGACCACTCCTGCAGCGTGATTTGCCCCACCTCTTGATCTCGTTGGCCAAGGCTATACATCATAACGTATTACACCAGGGCTCGTCGGTGCTGCCACAGTCGCTGCAACATGTGCAGAGTTGAATTCCACCGTGTGGGCACATCGCATTTCAGCCAGTGAACTGGCAGGCCCAACGACTTCTGTAGAGATGCAAGTCGACGAGCTGCGGGATGCGAACGGCGGAAGTGAGCACACAGTGACCGTTCCCTCTGCAGAAGCCCATCTAGTCCGGGATAGTGGGATAAAAATTGCTGGTCAACCAGGTTCAAAACGTGAGCCATACAAGGCACGTGTGTGACATTGCCCCGGCGAAGGGCCGCACCCAGGTTTGCAGCATTGTCGCACACAGCCTTCCTTGGCTGCAGGTTGAGTGGAGACAACCATTGATGGAACTCGGTCTCCAGAGCTGACCAAACCTCCTCAGCTGTGTGACTCACATTTCCCAGACATTTCAATGTAAACAATGCCTGATGCCGTTGAGCCCTGGTGACAGCATAGTGAGGAAATGTGCAGGATTCCTTCTGCGCAGTTACAACGCGGGTGGCATTACCAGACAGGCTTTGGGTGCAGGTGGAAAACCGAGAGGATGTTGAGGAGGCAGAAGCAGTGGAGGAACTTCTAGATGCAGAGGATCGACGAGCAACTCGTGGAGACGGCAAGACTTGGACAGCAGCCCCTTCTCCTGATGTCGCCGTAGTTACCCAGTGCCCAGTCACCGACATGTAACGCCCCTGTCCATGTCTACTGTTGTGAATTAGACTTTTTTGGCTCCCTCTTGTGGTTACTAGTGATATGACTCTGGGATTTCCTTCCCTCAGTTTGCACCCAGCTGGGTCGTTACTTCAGGGGTGTTGCTATATAAACCTCCTGGAACCTTAGTCCAGTGCCTGGCATCGGTGTTATCAGACACATTCTGCTTGCTCCTGTTTGCTGGTCCTGGTTCGTGCTAAATTAAGCTAAGTCTTGCTTCTTTGTTTTTTTGGCTTATTTATTTGCTATCATTTTTGTCCAGCTTGTACTAAATGTGATTCCTGACCTTGCTGGAAGCTCTAGGGGGCTGGTGTTCTCCCCCGGGCCGTTAGACGGTTCGGGGGTTCTTGAATTTCCAGTGTGGATATTTTTGATAGGATTTTTTGCTGACCATATAAGTTATCTTTCTATATTCTGCTATTAGCTAGTGGGCCTCTCTTTGCTAAATACCTAGCTCATTCTTATGTTTGTCTTTTCCTCTTACCTCACCGTTATTATTTGTGGGGGGCATCTATCCACTTTTTGGGGTATTTCCTCTGGAGGCAAGAAAGGTCTTTCTTTTCCCTTCTAGGGGTAGTTAGCTCTCCGGCTGACGCGAGACGTCTAGGACCAACGTAGGAACGTTCCCCGGCTACTGGTATTTGTGGTGCTAGGATTAGTTATATGGTCAGCCCAGTTACCACTGCCCTATGAGCTGGTTTTCTGTATTTACGGACTTAGCATTATTCCTGAGACCCTCTGCCATTGGGGTCATAACAGTATGCCAGGCCAACATTGAATGTTTAAAGCATTGCAGAAGTGGGAAAATAAGAAAGGAAATTCTGAGTTTTTTTTTTTTCTCTCCTTCTCTTCCTCCCCTTTACCTTTGAGTGGCTTGTGCTTGCTGCAGACATGAATGTCCAGACCTTGATTACAAGTGTTAACCAGCTGGCAGCTCGTGTGCAGGGTATACAAGATTTTGTTACCAGTAGTCCTATGTCTGAACCTAAAATACCTATTCCGGAATTGTTTTCTGGAGACCGATTTAGGTTTAGGAATTTCAAGAATAATTGTAAATTGTTTCTTTCTCTGAGACCCCGTTCATCTGGAGATTCAGCTCAGCAAGTTAAAATTGTTATTTCTTTTTTGCGGGGCGACCCTCAGGATTGGGCTTTCTCGCTAGCGCCAGGAGATCCGGCATTGGCGAATATTGATGCGTTTTTTCTGGCGCTCGGATTGCTTTACGAGGAACCCAATCTTGAAATTCAGGCAGAAAAAGCCTTGCTGGCTATTTCTCAGGGTCAGGATGAAGCTGAAGTGTATTGCCAAAAATTTCGGAAATGGTCCGTGCTTACTCAGTGGAATGAGTGTGCTCTGGCCGCAAATTTCAGAAATGGCCTTTCTGAAGCCATTAAGAATGTAATGGTGGGTTTCCCCATTCCTACAAGTTTGAATGATTCTATGACGCTTGCTATTCAAATTGACCGGCGTTTGTGGGAGCGCAAAACCGCTAATCCTCTGGTGGTGTTGTCTGAACAAACACCTGATTTAATGCAATGTGATAGAATTCAGACTAGAAATGAACAGAAAAATCATAGACGTCAGAATGGGTTGTGTTTTTACTGTGGTGATTCTGCACATGTTATATCAGCATGCTCTAAACGCCTAACAAGGGTTGTTAGTCCTGTCGCCATTGGTAATTTGCAACCTAAATTTATTTTGTCTGTGACTTTAATTTGCTCTTTGTCTTCTTACCCTGTTATGGCGTTTGTGGATTCAGGTGCTGCCCTGAGTCTTATGGATCTGTCATTTGCCAAGCGCTGTGGTTTTGTTCTTGAACCGTTAGTAAATCCTATTCCTCTTAGAGGTATCGATGCTACGCCATTGGCGGAAAATAAACCGCAGTTTTGGATGCAGGTGACCATGTGCATGACTCCTGAACATCGGGAGGTGATTCGTTTTCTTGTTCTGCATAAAATGCATGATTTGGTCGTTTTGGGTCTGCCATGGTTACAGACCCACAATCCAGTCCTGGATTGGAAGGCTATGTCTGTGTCAAGTTGGGGCTGTCAGGGAATTCATGCTGATTCCCCGCCGGTGTCTATTGCTTCCTCTACTCCTTCGGAAGTTCCTGAGTATTTGTCTGATTATCAGGATGTATTCAGTGAGTCCAGATCCAGTGCTCTGCCTCCTCATAGGGACTGTGACTGCGCCATAGATTTGATTCCAGGTAGTAAATTTCCTAAGGGAAGATTATTTAATCTGTCAGTACCTGAGCATGCCGTAATGCGTTCATATATCAAGGAGTCTCTGGAGAAGGGGCATATCCGTCCATCCTCTTCCCCTCTTGGTGCGGGATTTTTTTTTGTGGCCAAGAAGGACGGATCTTTGAGACCTTGTATTGACTATCAGCTACTGAATAAGATCACTGTAAAATTTCAGTATCCTTTGCCTCTCTTGTCGGACTTGTTTGCCCGGATTAAGGGTGCCAAGTGGTTCACCAAGATAGATCTTCGTGGTGCGTACAACCTTGTGCGCATTAAGCAAGGTGATGAATGGAAGACTGCATTTAATACACCCGAAGGTCATTTTGAGTACTTGGTGATGCCTTTTGGGCTTTCTAATGCTCCCTCAGTATTTCAGTCCTTTATGCATGATATTTTCCGGAAGTATCTGGATAAATTTATGATTGTTTATCTGGACGATATTCTGGTTTTCTCTGAAGATTGGGACTCACATGTGGAGCAGGTCAGGATGGTGTTTCAGGTTTTGCGTGAGAATGCCTTGTTTGTTAAAGGCTCAAAATGTCTCTTTGGAGTACAGAAAGTTCCCTTTTTGGGGTTTATTTTTTCCCCTTCTGCTGTGGAGATGGACCCAGTCAAGGTCCGAGCTATTCATGAGTGGACTCAACCCACGTCAGTTAAGAGTCTTCAGAAGTTCTTGGGTTTTGCTAACTTCTACCGTCGTTTTATCGCTAATTTTTCTAGCGTTGTTAAACCTTTGACGGATATGACCAAGAAAGGTTCTGATGTTGCTAACTGGGCTCCTGCAGCCATGGAGGCTTTCCAGGAGTTGAAGCGCCGGTTTACTTCGGCGCCTGTTTTGTGCCAGCCTGATGTCTCACTTCCCTTTCAGGTCAAGGTGGATGCCTCTGAGATTGGGGCAGGGGCCGTTTTGTCACAGAGAGGCCCTGGTTGCTCGGTAATGAGACCATGTGCTTTCTTCTCTAGGAAGTTTTCGCCTGCTGAGCGAAATTATGATGTTGGCAATCGGGAATTACTGGCCATGAAGTGGGCATTTGAGGAGTGGCGTCATTGGCTCGAGGGTGCTAAGCATCGTGTGGTGGTCTTGACTGATCACAAAAATTTGATGTATCTCGAGTCTGCTAAACCCTTGAATCCTAGACAGGCCCGCTGGTCATTGTTTTTCTCCCGTTTTGACTTTGTGGTCTCGTATTTACCAGGTTCAAAGAATGTGAAAGCTGATGCTCTTTCAAGGAGCTTTGTGCCTGACTCTCTTGGAGTCACAGAACCTGTTGGTATTCTTAAAGAAGGAGTTATTTTGTCAGCCATTTCTCCTGATTTGCGACGTGTGTTGCAGAGATTTCAAGCTGGTAGACCTGACTCTTGTCCACCTGACAGACTGTTTGTTCCTGATAAGTGGACCAGCAGAGTCATTTCCGAGGTTCATTCCTCGGTGTTGGCAGGTCATCCGGGAATTTTTGGCACCAGAGATCTGGTGGCTAGGTCTTTTTGGTGGCCTTCCTTGTCACGGGATGTACGGTCATTTGTGCAGTCCTGTGGGACTTGTGCTCGAGCTAAGCCTTGCTGTTCCCATGCCAGCGGGTTGCTCTTGCCCTTGCCTGTCCCTAAGAGGCCTTGGACACATATTTCCATGGATTTCATTTCTGATCTCCCGGTGTCTCGGGGTATGTCTGTCATCTGGGTGGTATGTGATCGCTTTTCAAAGATGGTCCATTTGGTGCCTTTGCCTAAGCTGCCTTCCTCTTCCGATCTGGTTCCTGTGTTCCTTCAGAATGTGGTTCGTTTACACGGCATTCCTGAGAATATTGTGTCTGACAGAGGATCCCAGTTTGTTTCCAGGTTCTGGCGATCCTTTTGTGCTAGGATGGGCATTGATTTATCGTTCTCGTCTGCCTTTCATCCTCAGACTAATGGACAAACTGAGCGTACTAATCAGACTCTGGAGGCTTACTTGAGTTGTTTTGTTTCGGCAGATCAGGATGATTGGGTGACCTTCTTGCCGTTGGCTGAGTTTGCCCTAAATAATCGGGCTAGTTCCGCTACTTTGGTTTCGCCGTTTTTCTGCAACTCTGGTTTCCATCCTCGTTTTTCCTCGGGACATGTGGAGCCTTCTGACTGTCTTGGAGTAGATTCTGTGGTGGATAGGTTGCAGCAGATCTGGAATCATGTGGTGGACAACTTAAAATTGTCACAGGAGAGGGCTCAGCGTTTTGCCAACCGCCGCCACGGTGTGGGTCCCCGACTTCGTGTTGGGGATTTGGTGTGGCTGTCTTCTCGATTTGTTCCTATGAAGGTCTCCTCTCCTAAATTTAAGCCTCGCTTCATCGGTCCTTACAAGATATTGGAAATCCTTAATCCAGTGTCCTTTCGCTTGGATCTTCCGGTTTCGTTTGCCATTCACAACGTGTTCCATAGGTCTTTGTTACAACGCTACGTTGTGCCTGTGGTTCCTTCTGCTGAGCCTCCTGCTCCGGTGTTGGTTGAGGGCGAGTTGGAGTATGTGGTGGAGAAGATCTTGGATTCTCGTCTCTCCAGGCGGAGGCTTCAGTATTTGGTCAAGTGGAAGGGTTATGGTCAGGAGGATAATTCCTGGGTGGTTGCCTCTGATGTGCATGCGGCCGATTTAGTTCGTGCCTTTCACGCTGCTCATCCTGATCGCCCTGGTGGTCTTGGTGAGGGTTCGGTGACCCCTCCTTAAGGGGGGGGTACTGTTGTGAATTAGACTTTTTTGGCTCCCTCTTGTGGTTACTAGTGATATGACTCTGGGATTTCCTTCCCTCAGTTTGCACCCAGCTGGGTCGTTACTTCAGGGGTGTTGCTATATAAACCTCCTGGAACCTTAGTCCAGTGCCTGGCATCGGTGTTATCAGACACATTCTGCTTGCTCCTGTTTGCTGGTCCTGGTTCGTGCTAAATTAAGCTAAGTCTTGCTTCTTTGTTTTTTTGGCTTATTTATTTGCTATCATTTTTGTCCAGCTTGTACTAAATGTGATTCCTGACCTTGCTGGAAGCTCTAGGGGGCTGGTGTTCTCCCCCCGGGCCGTTAGACGGTTCGGGGGTTCTTGAATTTCCAGTGTGGATATTTTTGATAGGATTTTTTGCTGACCATATAAGTTATCTTTCTATATTCTGCTATTAGCTAGTGGGCCTCTCTTTGCTAAATACCTAGCTCATTCTTATGTTTGTCTTTTCCTCTTACCTCACCGTTATTATTTGTGGGGGGCTTCTATCCACTTTTTGGGGTATTTCCTCTGGAGGCAAGAAAGGTCTTTCTTTTCCCTTCTAGGGTAGTTAGCTCTCCGGCTGGCGCGAGACGTCTAGGACCAACGTAGGAACGTTCCCCGGCTACTGGTATTTGTGGTGCTAGGATTAGTTATATGGTCAGCCCAGTTACCACTGCCCTATGAGCTGGTTTTCTGTATTTACGGACTTAGCATTATTCCTGAGACCCTCTGCCATTGGGGTCATAACAGTCTACTCGTCCATGTGTCTTTGGTGAAATGCACCCTGTCACACACAGAGTTTCTCAAGGAAGCGGTGATGTTGTGTGCGACATACTGGTGTAGCGCAGGCAGAGCTTTCTTTGAGAAGTAGTGGCGACTGGGCATCTGGTACTGGGGCACTGCCATAAGGTCTCGAAAATCCTCTGTGTCCACCAGGCGGAAAGGCACAATTTCTGTAGCCAACAGCTTGCAGATGGAGAAATTCAACTTCGTGGTTTTGTCATGGCTAGGAGGAAATGGTCTTTTACTTGTCCACATCTGAGGGACTGAGGGCTGGCTGCCGTGCTTAGATGGAGTTGAGTAAGGTGTCCCCGGCAAACTGCTGATCTGTGAGGAAGGTGCAGGCGGAGATGTTATGTTGCCTTGATCAAATTGTGATGTCGATGTCGGAGAGCGCTCAACACCAGCAGGTGTTTCCACTTGCAAATGTCCTGACGACCAGCCAATCACACTGGCTGTTGCGGGTAAAGAGGTGGAAGGTCTGCATCCAAAACCAAGTGCGACTGCTGTCCCCACAGTCACAGAGGATGAAGAGGACACGGATGCACTTGATGGGGCAGACGGTGGTTGACCCGGCCCACTAGGCAGCATTGTAGCACAGTGAGCTTCCCCACTGCAACTTATGCCTCATATCCTTGTGACGGTTCATGCATGAAGTACTCAAGCTAGTGATTTTTTGGCCTCTACTGAGATTTTGTTGACAAATCTTACAGACAACATGAGTTGGGTTATCCTTTGCGACGTCAAAAAATGCCCAGGCTAAGCAAGGCTTAGAGCCCGTGCGACCTGAAGAGCCACCACGACTTCTGGTCTGAGACACAGTTGGGGTTGAGGATGCAGTTGTTGACTTGCTTCCAGTACTCCATCTCTGTCCAGGAAGGCGCACCGTTACCTCATCGTCAGACTCGTCACTAGCATCCTCCTCCACCTCCTCTGCTGACCTCATGGACTGGCGGACTGGGGGTTGACAGTAAGTGGGGTCTACAACCTAGTCATCATCATCCTGTGTATTCTCACACCCATCGTCCTCAGAGCCAACCTCTTCCTGCCCAGAACGAAAAGTCAAGTTTTCGTTCCAATCAGGTATCTCAGCCTCATCATCATCTTCCTCATTGTCTCCACCAACAGGAGTTACAGTTTGGGAATGAGGGTCTACATTATGCTCAGAACCTTCTTCATCTGGGCCTGGATCTGACTCACAAAGATTCTGGGCATCTGTGCAGATCATTTCCTCATCTGGATTCACAGAAGCTCTGGAGCAGACCTCTGATTCCCAGGCTATAGTATGCGTAAACAGCTCTATAGACTCAACCATGTGTGTTACCCCATGCTCAGACGGGCAGCTGGAGACTTGGGAGCTGTGAGGAAGCAAATGCGATTGGGGTGGCAACTCTGAGGACTGGAGTAGTTGTGATGTTGAAGTTGACATGGAGGAGAGCCCACTTGAACGAGCACTTGATATCCGTTCAAGCACCTGCTGTTTTTGTGCCTCATCTGGAATTTTTGGCGATGCTCGTAGTGATGGTCGTAAGAAAAGGATCATATCAGATTGTCCACAAAAAGAAGTAGACATCTTACTTTGGCTGGAAGATGGTCTTTCTTCTGCAGATGTTACTGTTGCTTTACCACCTACCCCACGGACACAACCTTTTTTCCCTTTCCAACACGCCTATTCCCCTTCCCACCAGCAGCAGGCCTTTTGCCACTCATTTTGGTGTTTAACTAATTGGCAACTCTGTATCTGTAGTTGTCGACACTAAAAACGAAGGATGAAAACCGAGCAGCGCTGAATGGCCAAACTGTGGTACTAGGCCCTACACAGGCAGTGTAGTTAGCTTCACAGGCGGGCTACTCCACTAACATGCATACACTGCTCCTAGGCCCAAAACCCCAAAACTATTAACTGGATTAGATGCAGTAAAAATTGAGATTCACAGGCGGTGTAGCTAGCTTCACAGGTGGGCTACTCTGCTGACATGCAGACACTACTCCTAGGCCCCAAACCCCAAAACTATTAACTGGATTAGATGCAGTAAAAATTGAGATACACAGGCGGTATAGTTTCACAGGTGGGCTACTCTGCTGACGTGCAGAGACTGCTCCTAGGCCCAAAACCCCAAAACGATTTACTGGGTTAGATGCAGTAAAAATTGAGATACACAGGCGGTGTAGCTAGCTTCACAGGCGTGCTACTCTGCTGATGTGCAGACACTGCTCCTAGGCCCAAAACCCCAAAACTATTAACTGGATTAGATGCAGTAAAAATTGAGATACACAGGCGGGGGGTTGCTAGCTTCACAGGCGGGCTACTCTGCTGACGTGCAGACACTGCTACTAAGCCCAAAACCCCAAAACGATTTACTGGGTTAGATGCAGTAAAAATTTAGATACACAGGCGGTATAGTTTGTTTCACAGGCGGGCTACTCTGCTGACGTGCAGACACTGCTACTAAGCTCAAAACCCCAAAACGATTTACTGGGTTAGATGCAGTAAAAATTGAGATACACAGGTGGTGTAGCTAGCTTCACAGGCGGGCTACTCTGCTGACGTGCAGACACTGCTACTAAGCCCAAAACCCCAAAACTATTAACTGGGTTAGATGCAGTAAAAATTGAGATACACAGGCGGTGTAGCTAGCTTCACAGGCGGGCTACTCAGATGACTATCAGACAATGCTACTAGCCCAAAAGGATTGGCTGAGCTGGATTACACCAAATGCTGTGACTAACACTTGCACAGCACTGGCTCAGACCTGCCTGGCAAACAGTGCTATGAACTGCTGTAACCTACCCTGAAAAGGGCTGATATTACAACTAGTTCCAACTCCTTAAACCTATATCTCTGAGAACAGGGCCGGCTCCAGGTTTTTGAGGGCCCCGGGCGAAAGAGTCTCAGTGGGCCCCCCCTTTAACACATACCACGATTCATGATCGCATATAAACACAGCCATGTAGTATATAACACAGCCCACGTAGTATATATCAGCCCACGTAGTATATAGCACAGCCCACATAGTATATAGCAGCTCATGTAGTATATAGCAGCACAGCCCACGTAGTATATAGCAGCCCAGCCCACGTAGTATATAGCAGCGCAGCCCATGTAGTATATAGCAGCCCACGTAGTATAAAGCAGCCCAGCCCACGTAGTATATAGCAGCCCAGCCCACGTAGTATATAGCAGCTCAGCCCATGTAGTATATAGTAGCATATAGCAGCCCACCACGTAGTATATAACACAACCCAATCAGTATATAAGAGCCCATACCTTGTCCTTCCAGCCAGGCTCTGCATCCCCCCGGCCCCCGCAATCCTTTGTTCCAGGTGGCAGGTGCTGCACACTTCCTGTTTGGCGACGCTCGGCTCATTCTCCAGGCACTGGACAGTCGGAAGTCATTCTGCTCTGCGTATCCATGGCGACGGATTGTGGGCGGCTCTCCAGCAGCTGCAAGAGTTCCAGAGCTCCGTGCTGCCTCTGCCTCCTCTCTTCTAGCGTGCACCTCGGACCGCAGATGCCTGCCTCAGGGGCCGCATGCGGGCAGCCTGCCCCTAACACCAGCCCTAAATGGGCCCCCCTGTCTCGCTAGGGCCCCGGCACTTGCCCGGGTACGCCGGGTGCTGACGCCGGCCCTGTCTGAGAATTCGCTCCAAAAAAACACTCTTAGTCTGTATAGCGCCCACAGCAGCAGCGGTGCCGTCTAACACTAAGCTGCAGCAGTGAGGAAATGGTGGCGATGGGGGAAATGGCTGGTTCTTATAGGGCAAGGACATGTGACATACACAGCCAATGATACATGCCCATGCTTGTGTGCATCACATGTACATTGCTGTGTGTGTGTGCACTGCTGATAGGCTGAGAGACTGCACCGCCCCTCTGTAAATGCAGGAAAGAAAGAAAAAAGGGAGATCGGCGTTATTTCAGCACAGATCTATCCCCCGCCCACTATACACTGAAACAGTCCATTAACAATAATAAACAGTTTTAATGTGCAAATCAAGCTAGGCTTTTGGTGAACGAACAGTTATCGAACAGAAACTCGAACAGTCGAATTTTAAGCAAATTGTTCGGGTTCGTCGAATGATTCGAACACCGCCCAAAACAGCTTGAATTTGAAATTGGCGAACAGTTTGACTTGAACACCGCTCATCTCTAATCTTTATGTTAGACAAGCTAGATGGTATTTGTTTTTTATTAGGTTTAATTTTATTGTCTTACCGTTCTGGGATTAAGAACGTCAAAACTGATGTCTCAAAGTTTCCCTGGTGGTGGTTGTTCAAATGACACTGTGCCTATTTTACACGAAGGGGTGGTCGTCTCTGCCGTGTGTTCTGAGCTAGAAGGAGAAGTATTTAAGGCTCAGTGGGATGCCCCTGCTTGTCCTTTAGGGAAATTATCTGAACCATTGCATCTGCATCTCAAAGTTTTAGGGGCACATCATAGCTCAGCTCTTTCTGGTCATTCAGGCAGTAAAGCAACCCTGGACTTCCTTTTTCGTTGTTTTTGGTGACCAAGGTTGCATCAGGATCTAGTCAACTTTGTGTCTTCATGTAATGTCTGTGCGCGTTCTACGACCCCACACACTCGTCTGTTTGGGGCTCTTCTACCATTAACCATACCCGACCAGCCATGGACACACTTATCCATGGATTTTATTACAGATCTTCCAAGCTCCTCTGGTAAGACTATTATCTTAGTTGTGGTGGATAGGTTCAGTAAAATGACGCACTTCATTGCTTTACTTGCTCTTCCTAATGCTAAGACCCTGGCTCAGGTGTTTGTCAACGAGATTGTGAAGCTTCACAGGGTTCCCTACAATGTGGTGTCAGATCGGGATCCAGTTTGTACCTAAATTCTAGAGGACATTTTGTTCTCATCTGGGCATGCATCTATCCTTTTCTTCAGCATTCCATCCTCAAACGAATGGTCAGACTGAACGTCTAAACCAATGTCTGGAGACAAACCTCAGGTGTTTTGTGTCAGGTAGCCGGGGGATTGGTCATCTTTTCTACCATTAGCTAAGTTTGTTTTACACAATCATCACAGTGAGTCCACTGGTAAGTTGCCATTTTTTGGTGCATATGGCTTCCAACCTCAGTTCTGTATCTTCAGTAAGGAGGTGTCTTCAGGGGTTCCTGGGGAGGAATTATTCTCTTCATCACTCTCATCTGTATGGCAAGGGGTTCAGAACAACTTAAAGATCATGAGGGGCAGGTACAAATGCAAGACTGATAAGAAATGGTTGTCAGGTCAGGACCTGGGTGTGAATGATTTAGTATGGCTGTCTACCAGAAATATTAAAACGAAAATTCCTTCCTGGAAATTAGGTCCTAGCTTCATTGGTCCTTACAAGATGGTCACCGTAATTAACCCTGTGGCCTTTCGTCTTGAGCTTCATCTAACTCTTAAAATCCACAACATTTTCCACAGGTCATTGCTCAAAATATATGTAGCTCCTGTTCTCTTTTCCCATTCAGTTGATTCCTCTCTGTCCCTATCTTCCTCCCTATTGTTGGTTAGTGCTTTTGTATGGTAGAGGTTTTCTGTTTTCCCTGTCTTGTCTTTGTGTCTGATTTACCTTTCATTTCTGTGCCATACCTCATGGGATGGGGGATGGGACAGATTAGGTTTTTTACAGGAGCATAGTAAGGTCAGAGACTGAGGCCTCTCTACCTTTAAGAGTACACCCAGGGTCGGGATAAATAGGATCCCAGTTCCAGGGACAGTTTGAGGCCCCTCTTCCTTACTGAAGACCATCACAGCATGACAGATGGTTATAGGAAGCAATTGATTGCAGTTATTTATTCCAAATATTAAGTTGGGGGTGCCAACAATTTTGTCTGGCCCATTTTGGGAGTATTTTGTAAAATTATGTCTAATTGTTTTCTCTTTTTTTTTTAGTGTTGTTCTAATACACACAAAGGAAATAAATGTGTATAACAAAGCATTGCAATAATTTTTTGGGAGAAATATTTCATTTTCTGGAACAATTTCAAAGGTGCCACCACTTTCAGCCATGACTGCATATTTGCATTTCTTATTGTGGTTATTGTTGTATATTACTTATATCCTGTACATTATTTTCTTGGCTAATTATTTACACATGTGCATTGGAATGGATTAATATTTCGCTTTGCGTCACTGCTCTTTGATTCCTCCATATAAATACAATTAAAAACCCTCCAATGGAGATAAAATGTCCAACATTATTGGAAGGCAATCCAAATAACAGAATTGATGTTTCAGTTCTATAAGTTGGCCTTCATCAGATATGGATTGCTGCAGAGTAACAGGAAAGGATAAAAGGCAAAGACATAAGTCTGGAGAGAGGCGGCAATGGTCGCTATATATTAAAGCACTATTTAACAAACGTTTCTCATTTTTAAATTATAAAAATTCATAAATGGAGAGTATGGAATAAAGTAAAGTCTAAGCATGGCAGCTATTTGGCCTACAGACATTACTCCACTTTTTTTCTGTCCTTTCCACAGCAGAATGCCAGAATTCTCAGCAGTCTTGTATCATGGCTCAAAAAGGGCAGATAACACTATGGAGTATAATTAAGAGACAGGTTCATAGCGTTGAAGGTGTTAAACCAGATGAGAGAAAAATGACATTTCTTTCTTTACAAAGAAGAGCACAAAACGCTTTTCACGGGAAGACACCTCAGCAAAGAATTTATTTCAATGCTCCCCCTCCCATAGCGCTCCTCTTGCTTTCTTCCCCTTTCTAGTCAAAAAGCCCAGCTGAAAGCCTTTTCATTCTCCTCTCTATATTTCTATCTCAGGGTCCAAGTTCATTTTGTTTTTTCTTTATTTGGCTTGGCATGTTAAAGCAATCTTCATATCCCCAGTGTGATTGTGGCAGGAAGCTGCGATGGATAACACCTGCTATTCATGTCTTCCCTTTCATCTGCTCTTCATCCCAACGCACTTACCTTTCATTCTACGGGGCTCATGGAGATGTTAGACCAATTGGTTTATGCTCTGCATAGACAAATATGTCATGTATTGTTGGCCGTGGTGTCAGTTTAATAAAAAAATCGTAAAAGAAAAAAAAATCTACAGCCCGGTCAGTCATTTCCATACTAATTGCTAAATTTTAAAATCACTGTTCGATCATTCCAGAACAGCAGATATCATTTATTCATCTTCTTCGCTAATGCGTATGTTCCTCATTTTGCAACCTTCACCCCTTAACAATCATTGCCTTCTTTGGAGCCCAACGGTGTGGGACATTGCTGTCAAGAGTCCTGAACATACAACTGTCTAGTGTATATCCGTGTACGCGCTCCTCAGCTGAGTGAATAAGCAAAGAATAATGGAAAGTCATTTTTTTCTTCCATAAATCAACAGTACACATGAAAATAAGAAACTTTGTAATATATCTTATCAGATTAATTCACTTCTTTCTCCTCCTGGACTGATCATTCCTTCCCAAAATTCTCCATTCCTGGGTAAATTCTGTCTTCAGTGAACACAGACTTTCCCATTCCTGAGATAGGATATGACAGTTGGAGCTCGTAAAATTCTATGAAGATCTTAACTTGACAACACAGAGCACAATGGTGTACAAAAAACACCAAGATGGTAAAATAAAACCAAAAAATCATTTATTGAATCAGAAATACAGTACAGACCAAAAGTTTGGACACTCCTTCTCATTTAAAGATTTTTCTGTATTTTCATGACTATGAAAATTGTACATTCACACTGAAGGCATCAAAACTATGAATTAACACATGTGGAATTATATACTTAACAAAAAAGGGTGAAACAACTGAAAGTATGCCTTCAATTTTGAATAAATCCCCAACAGTGTCACCAGCAAAGCACCCCCACACCATCACAACTCCTCCTCCATGCTTCACGGTGGTAACCAGGCATGTAGAGTCCATCCTTTTCTGCGTCGCACAATGACACGGTGGTTGGAACCAAAGATCTCAAATTTGGACTCATCAAAGCACAGATTTCCACTGGTCTATGGTCCATTCCTTGTGTTCTTTAGCCCAAACAAGTCTCTTCTGCTTGTTGCCTGTCCTTAGCAGTGGTTTCCTAGCAGCTATTTTACCATGAAGGCCTGCTGCACAAAGTCTTCTCTTAACAGTTGTTGTAGAGAAGTGTTTGCTGCTCAACTCTGTGTGGCATTGACCTGGTCTCTAATCTGAGCTGCTGTTAACCTGCGATTTCTGAGGACAGTGACTTGGATAAACTTATCCTCAGAAGCAGAGGTGACTCTTGGTCTTCCTTTCCTGGGGCGGTCCTCATGTGAGCCAGTTTCTTTGTAGCGCTTGATGGTTTTTGCCACTGCACTTGGGGACACTTTCAAACTTTTCCCAATTTTTCGGACTGACTGACCTTCATTTCTTAAAGTAATGATGGCCACTCATTTTTCTTTACTTAGCTGCTTTTTTGTTGCCATAATACAAATTCTAGTCTATTCAGTAGGACTATCAGTTATGTATCCACCAGACGACTTCACAACACAACTGATGGTCCCAACCCCATTTATAAGGCAAGAAATCCCACTTATTAAACCTGACAGGGCACACCTGTGAAGTGAAAACTATTCCCGGTGACTACCTCTTGAAGCTCATCAAGAGAATGCCAAGAGTGTGCAAAGCAGTCATCAAAGAAAAAGGTGGATACTTTGAAGAAGCTAGAATATAAGACATAATTTCAGTTGTTTCACACTTTTTTGTTAATTATATAATTCCACATGTGTTAATTCATAGTTTTGATGCCTTCAGTGTGAATGTACAATTTTCATAGTCAGGAAAATACAGAAAATTCTTTAAATGAGAAGATGTGTCCAAACTTTTGGTCTGTACTGTACTTACAAATAGTGCTAGCCAAATAATTAAGGCATCAAAAAGAAGAGGGGAATAAGTACAAGAGACATGCTGGCACAGCAGGAGGAGCAACCAGTACGAACAGTAAAATCGCCAGAGGTGGGGGAAACAAAATACAATAGGAAGGTGACATTAACCCCTCATTACCCCACTTGCCACAGCTACAGGGCAAGTGGGAAGAACCGGGCAAAGCTCCAGAACTGGGCATCTAATAGATGCGCCTTTTCTGGGCAGCTGCAGGCTGCTGTTTTTAGGCTGGGGGGACCATATCCATGGCCCCTTACCAGCCTGAGAATAGCAGCCCAAACCTGTGAGTTTTGCTGGGTTGGTTGAAAAACATAGGGGTGACCCCACATCGGGTTTTTCTTTCATTCATTCTCCCCTGCTCGCCGGACGAGCATGGGAGAAGGGATGACAGCCGATTTCAGCACCACAAGCAGGGGAACAGCGCTTACAGTAGCGCTTCTTCCCCGGGGGCTGTCCATGCACATGGAGGACAGTGTGCACTGTTCTCCATGTGCACATGTGTGGCACATTTTGCGGCCCGTGTGTCCGGGTAAAAATGCACATGTCTGCGTGTTTTGCACATGGACACACGGTACATCAAAACACGCTGGCATGTTCATAGACCCATTCATTTGAATGGGTTTACATGTGTCAGTGTCTCCGGTAAGTGAGAAAACAGTCACTACACATACCGAAGACACAGACGTGTGAAACATGCCTCACAGCTGCTATGGAGTCGAGCTCCACCTGTGACTGTTAACCTGTCAATGCCACTATCAATTTGTCACAGTGACATTGACAACGTGCTGGTGACATGATCATGGGGCGTTGATGGGTAGACATGACTGCCTTTGGTCTGCTGGAGACCCCTGTACCTGCATGCATAATAAAATACACTGCTCAAAAAAATACAGGGAACACTTAAAGGGAACCTGTCACCTGAATTTGGCGGGACCAGTTTTGGGTCATATGGGCGGGGTTTTCGGGTGTTTGATTCACCCTTTCCTTACCCGCTGGCTGCATGCTGGCTGCAATATTGGATTGAAGTTCATTCTCTGTCCTCCATAGTACACGCCTGCGTAAGGCAATATTGCCTTGCGCTGGCGTGTACTCTGGAGGACAGAGAATAAACTTCAATCCAATATTGCAGCCAGCATGCAGCCAGCGGGTAAGGAAAGGGTGAATCAAACACCCGAAAACCCCGCCCATATGACCCAAAACTGGTCCCGCCAAATTCAGGTGACAGGTTCCCTTTAAACAACAGAATATAACTCCAAGTAAATCAAACTTCTGTGAAATCACACTATCCACTTAGGAAGCAACACTGTTTAGCAATCAATTTCACATGCTGTTGTGCAAATGGAATAGACAACAGATGGAAATTATTGGCAATTATCAAGACACACTCAATAAAGGAGTGGTTCTGCAGGTGAGGACCACAGACCACATCTCAGTACCAATGCTTTCTGGCTGATGTTTTGGTCACTTTTGAATGTTGGTTGTGCTTTCACACTCATGGTAGCATGAGACAGACTCTACAACCCACACAAGTGGCTCAGGTAGTGCAGCTCATCCAGGATGGCACATCAATGTGAGCTGTGGCAAGAAGGTTTGCTGTGTTTGTCAGCATAGTGTCCAGAGGTTAGAGGCACTACCAGGAGACAGGCCAGTACACCAGGAGATGTGGAGGGGTCTGTAGGAGGGCAACAACTCAGCAGCAGGACCGCTACCTCAGCCTTTGTGCAAGGAGGAACAGGAGGAGCACTGCCAGAGCCCTGCAAAATTACCTCCAGCAGGCCACAAATGTGCATGTGTCTGCACAAACGGTTAGAAACTGACTCCATGAGGATGGTCTGAATGCCCGACGTCCACAGATGGGGGTTGTGCTCACAGCCAAACGCCATGCAGGACGCTTGGCATTTGCCACAGAACACCAGGATTGGCAAATTCTCCACTGGCGCACTGTGCTCTTTACAGATGAAAGCAGGTTCACACTGAGCACATGTGACAGATGTGACAGAGTCTGGAGCTGCAAAGGAGAGCGATCTGCTGCCTGCAACATCCTTCAGCATGACCGGTTTGGCAGTGGGTCAGTAATGGTGTGGGGTGGCATTTCTTTGGAGGGCCGCACAGCCCTCCATGAGCTCGCCAGAGGTAGCCTGACTGCCATTAGGTACCGAGATGAGATCCTCAGACCCCTTGTGAGACCATATGCTGGTGCAGTTGGCCCTGGGTTTCTCCTAAAGCAGGACAATGCCAGACCTCATGTGGCTGGAGTGGAAGTTGAAGAAAATGGTCCATGACAAGGCTCCAACCTGCAAAGCTGATCTGGCAACAGCAATCAGAGAAAATTGGAGCCAGATTGATGAAGAGTACTGTTTGACACTCATTAAGTCCATGCCTCAGAGACTGCAAGCTGTTATAAAAGCCAGAGGTGGTGCAACAAAATACTAGTGCTGTGTTGGAGTGCTTTTTTGTTAGTTTGCTTTTCATGATTCCATAATTTTTTCCTCAGAATTGAGTGACTCCATAATTTTTCCCCTATGCTTGGTTAAAAAAAGTAACTATTACTGACTACCACATTTTTTGTTCTTGATTTCTTTTAGTGTTTCTTCAAGCCAGAAAGTTGCCATTTGAAATGACTTTAGTTTTGTGCCATGTCTGTGATCTGCTTTTTTTCTACCAACCGAATGAACATCGTCCAAGGCTGGTGATTACATAATTTTTGCCCTGATTTTCCCCTGGACTGAGTGATCTGTGGCAAATATGAAAGACATGTCCAATTTTGATCTGAGAGTCAGATCAAAATCGGCAATACAAGTCAGTGAGTTCATGAAAAAAATAGACCACACTCTGATGACATCTGAGGGCAGTTTGATTTTCACAGACTCTCACAATTGAGAAGGTGGAGAAATTGTTTTTGAAAATTAATTTATCCAAGTACGGAAAAATCGAATGACACTCATTCCATACTGTGATCAGAATAATCTGTCTGACCTTCTCGTACGTGGAAAAATCGGACACTCCGTAGTCCGTGCACACTTGGTGCAACCCTATACAAGGTTGTAACCATGTAGAAAAATCCAGGAGCCAGGACATCAGACGTCCTCCTTTAGGTTACTTTATTGGCACACGCAAAAAAAAAAATCACATGCAACATTTCGACCATGTAGGGCCTTTATCAAGCTAAGATGCATACATTGTATATTTCTGCCTTGATAAAGACCCTGGGTGGCCGAAATGTTGTATGTGATTTTTTTTTTGGCACCAAAAAAGTAACCTGAAGGAAGACATCTGTTGCCTTTGTTTATAGATATCTCTGATGGATGGGACAGTCAGAATGTGGCCGGCGTCACACTCAGCGTATGAAAATACGGTCCGTATTTTACAGCCGTAATACGCAGAAATGTTCCAAAAATAGTGATCCGTATGTCCTCCGTAGGCAGGGTGTGGCAGCGTATTTTGCGCATGGCATCCTCCATATGTAATCCGTATGGCATCCGTACTGCAAGATTTTCCCGCAGGTTTGCAAAACCGACATCTAATGGATTTATGGGCTCAAATGTTCATTAAAACATATATACCGTACAGTATATATATGTCATTGAGACACATATACAGTCATGGCCAACAGTATTGACACCCCTGCAATTCTGTAAGATAATACTCAGTTTCTTCCTGAAAATGATTGCAAACACAAATTCTTTGGTATTATTATCTTCATTTAATTTGTCTTAAATGAAAAAACACGAAAGAGAATGAAGCAAAAAGAAAAACATTGATCATTTCACACAAAACTCCAAAAATGGGCCAGACAAAAGTATTGGCACCCTCAGCCTAATACTTGGTTGCACAACCTTTAGCCAAAATAACTGCGACCAACTGCTTCCGGTAATCATCAATGAGTTTCTTACAATGCTCTGCTGGAATTTTAGACCATTTTTCTTTGGCAAACTGCTCCAGGTCCCTGATATTTGAAGGGTGCCTTCTCCAAACTGCCATTTTTACATCTCTCCACAGGTGTTCTATGGGATTCAGGTCTGGACTCATTGCTGGCCACCTTAGAAGTCTCCAGTGCTTTCTCTCAAATCATTTTCTAGTGCTTTTTGAAGTGTGTTTTGGGTCATTGTCCTGCTGGAAGACCCATTACCTCTGAGGGAGACCCAGCTTTCTCACACTGGGCCCTACATTATGCTGCAAAATTTGTTGGTAGTCTTCAGACTTCATAATGCCATGCACACGGTCAAGCAGTCCAGTGCCAGAGGCAGCAAAGCAGCCCCAAAACATCAGTGAACCTCCGCCATGTTTGACTGTAGGGACCGTGTTCTTTTCTTTGAATGCCTCTTTTTTTCTCCTGTAAACTCTATGTTGATGCCTTTGCCCAAAAAGCTCTACTTTTGTCCCTTCTGACCAGAGAACATTCTTCCAAAACGTTTTAGGCTTTTTCAGTTAAGTTTTGGCAAACTCCAGCCTGGCTTTTTTATGTCTCGGGGTAAGAAGTGGGGTCTTCCTGGGTCCCCTACCATACAGTCCCTTTTCATTCAGACGCCGACGGATAGTACGGGTTGACACTGTTGTACCCTCGGACTGCAGGGCAGCTTGAACTTGTTTGGATGTTAGTCGAGGTTCTTTATCCAACATCCGCACAATCTTGCATTGAAATCTCTTGTCAATTTTTTATTTTCCATCCACATCTAGGGAGGTTAGCCAGAGTGCCATGGGCTTTAAACTTCTTGATGACACTGCGCACGGTAGACACAGGAACATTCAGGTCTTTGGAGATGGACTTGTAGCCTTGAGATTGCTCATGCCTCCCCACAATTTGGTTTCTCAAGTCCTCAGACAGTTCTTTGGTCTTCTTTCTTTTCTCCATGCTCAATGTGGTACACACAAGGACACAGGACAGAGGTTGAGTCAACTTTAATCCATGTCAACTGGCTGCAAGTGTGATTTAGCTATTGCCAACACCTGTTAGGTGCCACAGGTAAGTTACAGGTGCTGTTAATTACACATCTCATATCCCTTTTTTTTTTGCATATTCCACACTACTAATGTTAGTAGTGTGTATGTGCAACATTTGGGCGCTGTAGCTGCTAAAATAAAGGGTTAAATCGCAGAAAAAATTGGTGTGGGCTCCCGCGCAATTTTCTCCGCCAGAGTGGTAAAGCCAGTGACTGAGGTCAGATATTAACAGCCTAGAGAGGGTCCATGGTTATTGGCCCCCCGGCTACAAACATCTGCCCCCAGCCACCCCAGAAAAGGCACATCTGGAAGATGCACCTATTCTGGCACTTGGACTCTCTCTTCCCATTCCCGTGTAGCGGTGGGATATGGGGTAATGAAGGGTTAATGTCACCTTGCTATTGTAACTGGGAACTTTTCCCAGGCTCGAGTTCATATGAGGACATCCAGCAGGGGGCGCATCACCGCGAATCAAGGTAACTACAGGACATTCCCCTGCACTCCATTCATTCACAACATTTTACAGACAGGAGCACACATGCTTTAGCATAGCTCCTGGCTGTAAAATGATTTAACCCCTTCAGATGGATTTACAGTGTGGGACTGACGGAACGACGGAAGGTATGGGATATTGTTGATTTTTTATGTTACCTTTTTTACAGGACGAGGGTCTTCAGGTGGATTACGAGTATAATAAAATATTAAAACACCCTGTGTCCTTATTTCATTAAAATACTTTTAAATAATGTGTGTGTGTTTTATTAACCATTTCGTACTATTGGATTAATAATGGATAGGTGTCATAATTGACGCCTCTCAATTATTAATCTGGCTTAATGTCACGTTACAATAGCAAGGTGACATTAACCCTTCATTACCCCATATCCCACCGCTACACGGGAGTGGGAAGAGAGTGGCCAAGTGCCAGAATAGGCGCATCTTCCAGATGTGCCTTTTCTCGGGTGGCTGGGGGCAGATGTTTTTAGCCAGGGGGGCCAATAACCATGGACCCTCACTAGGCTATTAATATCTGCCCTCAGTCACTGGCTTTACCACTCTGGCGGAGAAAATTGCGCGGGAGCCCACACCAATTTTTTCCGCGATTTAACCCATTATTTTAGCAGCTACAGCGCCCAAATTTTGCACATACACACTACTAACATTACTAGTGTGGAATATGCAAAAAAAAAAAGGGATATGAGATGGTTTACTGTATGTAAACCATGTCTCATATCCTGTCGGGTTTGGGAAGGAGAGAGCAAAAGCCGGCAATTGAATTACCGGCTTTTATGATATCTAGCGCTGTATGAAATATAAATAAATATATATATATCTATATATATTATTTATTATTATTATTATTATTATTATTTATTGTTATAGCGCCGTTTATTCCATGGCGCTTTACATGTGAGGAGGGGTATACATAATAAAAACAAGTACAATAATCTTAAACAATACAAGTCATAACTGGTACAGGAGGAGTGAGGACTCTGCCCGCGAAGGCTCACAATCTACAAGGGATGGGTGAGAATACAGTAGGTGAGGATAGAGCTGGTCATGCAGCGGTTTGGTCGATCGGTGGTTACTGCAGGTTGTAGGCTTGTCAGAAGAGGTGGGTCTTCAGGTTCTTTTTGAAGATTTCGATGGTAGGCAAGAGTCTGATGTGTTGTGGTAGAGGGTTCCAGAGTAGGGGTGATACGCGAGAGAAATCTTGTATACGGTTGTGGGAAGAGGAGATAAGAGGGGAGTAGAGAAGGAGATCTTGTGAGGATCGGAGGTTGCGTGTAGGTAAGTACCGGGAGACTAGGTCACAGATGTATGGAGGAGACAGGTTGTGGATGGCTTTGTACGTCACGGTTAGGGCTTTGTACTGGAGTATGTCTCACTGACATACATACACATATATATAAATACCTATTCTATGTGTAGACATTTATTCTACCTATTCTATTCTGTCAGTGTGATTTTACTGTACACCGCACTGAATTGCCGGCTTTTCTAGAGAACACCGCTGCATATTTCTCGCAAGTCACACGCATGGTCTGTGTGTAATCCGTATTTTTCTTGCCCCCATAGACTTTCATTGGCGATTTTTTTGCGCAATACGGTGACCAACGCAGCATGCTGCGATTTTCTACGGCCGTACAAGACCGTATAATACGGATCAGTAAAATACGGCAGATAGGAGCTGGGACATAGAGAATCATTGTACCGTATGCAATCCGTATTTTCTGCTCTCATACGTCCGTAAAACTCACTAGTTTGACGCCGGCCAGATGGTAGATTGAGTGAGTGAGAAATAGATATTTCTTTGCTTTAGAACATTCCCTTTTTTCAGACAAATTTTGTAAAATGACAAAATTCTATGTATTCTTTATATATTTTGACTTGTGTGTTTTTTCTTTGAAAGCTTAAAAAATCCATAAGGGTATGTGTGCAGCGCCCCAGAGTCCTGGTCGTTGCAGTACTGTGGCTCCGCCGCTAAGGGGAGCTATAGCACGTCTGAAGGCACTGAAGGAGTTCATCTGACCAGGTATCACAGACACCAATATATTTAACAGCCGGGCCTCCGGGGGGAGCTAAGGGTTCTATTCACTAGGCCACTCCCCACCATAGTGGGTAAACTGGGGGTCAGGCAGGAAGTTAGATGAGAAGCTGACTGGGTTGGAACCAGGCAACACCTTGTGGCAGAGGGTGTTGTAGGGGAAGATACAGTAGGGTCTCTGTCAGGGGTGGGATCCTGACAGAGGCTTGGCAACTTGAGTGAACGTAACGGGACCGTGCCTGCTCAGCATAGCGGCGGTGCCCAAGGAAGGATCAGAAGCGAGATAGATTGTGCTGAGTGAGAAACGAGATCAAAGCAATAGGAGAACACCAGTAGGAGTCGTGCTGTAAGACTGAGGCAACATCCTACTGAGGCGCACAACCGGTGGCCGGAATGCTGAGAGAGTATCATAATATCCAGCTTCAAGCAATACTCTAAACAGCGGCAGGATAGTCAGTCTAAGGCGGGCTGTCTAACTTAAATCACCTATGCAGTCTTGGGGGGCAACTTGTGGAGAGGGGCGACTCTAGGGTCCCGGAAGAGCTCCGAGCCTACCCGTCAAACGGGTGCCGTCCCAACCAGGACATCAGGGAGGGACGGAGGATTAGCAGAACATCATCTAATCGAGTTGTGAGGGAACTTAAGAAACAGACACAACAGTTGTGGGGACTTTCTGTAAGCACAGCAGGGAAGGACCACAACACATAGCGCAAGCAGGAAGGCACAGATTTCCACCTGTGAAGAGAACTCTGGAAGTGCCATTGGACCGGCCGGACTTGCGCAGCCTGGTGAACCGTATTCCAGACTGAGGACCCAGAGATCTTCAGTAAAGAGGTAAAGAGACTGCAACCTGGTGTCCTCGTTATTTACTGCACCGCACCACTACGACCACCACCATCATCCATCCACACATTGTATCTGGCATTTACTGTGCGCCCCACGGCAGGGTCACGGACCGGGGCCTAGCCACCGTGACAACCCCAGAGCAGAGACTCACAGGCCCGGTACCGGGTACCCCTCGGCCCTGCGGCGGTGGGGGCGCTGCAAACTTGTCGTCACGAACAGGATCTACTTAAGCCTGAAGAATCAGGTCATGTGTGCCTAGGAACTGTGATTTATTGTGCTTGGACTGTATTTTATTGCAAAGACTGTGCTGTGCCATTTACCGCCAAAATCCACCGCCATTGCAGCGCTGAGGAGAGCGCAGGAGAGAAGAGGGGCGTGGAGTGGGCGTGGACAAGCTGAAGAGCGCGAACGACAATGGCCGCCCAGTCTAAATATTTCTGTGTCCTGAGGACGTGTCCGTCAACAGCCGAGGTCCGCCTCCTGATCCTGTTTGGAGGGTGGAGACCATGGAGACGGGGTCGCCCACGAAAGAGACCGCGGGAAGGAGACGCAGAAGAAGAGGAAAAGATGGCGACACCGGGAGCACCGCATGGGGATGACCTGCCTTGGTTTAGAGCCGCATCACCGGACACAGCCTCGGAGACGCCATCGTTGAGGGGCCTGACCCTTGCAGAACCACTGCTGGGTCGCCCCAATTGGCCGCCGTCCGAGGAGTGTGTGGCCGCAGCCGAAGCCCGGCAGATAGCGCACCGCCTGGAGGCGGATGCTCGTGTGCTTGCGCGGCTGGGCCAACCCACGGAGGTCCACCTGTCGGCGGTGTCTCCCGCTCTTCCCAACCCGGCCGCGGCTGAAGCTGCACTGCGGACGCAGGGCCTGAAGATTATGCCAGAGGCCGAACACCTGCGGCGCTTGATGGCTGCATGGCGAGACCGACCACAGCCGGCAATCCAGGTTGATCTGACCAGCGTTGCAGAAGTCCCGTCGTCCCACTGGGGTGTAGTGGTCTCCTTCAACTCCCGACATGGAAGGGGAGTTATACAGGAGATCGGGGAGCCCTTGCAAATCCGTGTGGACCGGGAGGAAGTAGAGCCCTGCAGAGGAAGGTTCACCCGCGACCTGGAGCCAGGTGACGCTGTGACCTACACCAGGTGGAGGAGGGAAACCGGTGAGGCCGGCTGGGTAGCTTGGGGCGTCCAGCGGTGCGTCGCACTCCAAGCCGCTGCTGGGGCATCGGGGAATGCACCCCCTGCTGCAAAAGCCACGGAATCTGTCCCTGCGGAGCAGCGGGGAACCCGGACCCACCATGTACCTTGGGGGCGTGCTGGTTCATCCGTGAAAAGAACATCCCGGCGAGGGATCCTGTCGTTGCTGGGGCGGGACCCGCTCCTTGAACCGGCAGCACGACCCGTTGGTCTGGTGAGGCCTGGGAGGAAACCACCTTCTGCACCGAATGAGTAAGATAATACTACTCTTAAAATGTGTACATAGTTTCTTAACTGTTTGTTTATTCTCCTGTTTTGCTGCTAAACCCGTTCAGGGTTAACTTTTTAAAGGGATCCCTTTGTTGACCCGGGGTCCCTATTACTTTTTGGTTGTTTCTCCACTTTTTCCTGTTAAAAAGAACTGCCGCAATCATGAACAGTGCATGATACAAACTTTTTGTACATAGTTTGCACCTTATTAAAGGCGCCCCCTACTGGTTTTACTTCAAAAAGGACTCTTTGTGAAGATACCACACTGGAACCTTTACTGAGTACGGACTGGTAGCTTGAGAAGATATGCTACCTCATAGAGACTTGGTCCCCTCTTAAAGGGGATGTTCATGTGTTGCACTTAAGAGAGTAATATTGCTTTAAGACTGAGAGATAGCAATAATGTTTTGATAAAGAGAAAGCGATGATAATGTTTGCGAGAAAAAGTTGTATGTATCCAACTAGTTAATTGTAAAGAAATGCTGATGATGTTCCCTGAGAGAAAGAGAAAGCTAGAAAAAAAAGGACGCAGTGGGCCCGTAGGGGTAGACGAAGTGTCCAGCGTGCATGTTAGTGAGAAAGATAATGAGAAGGTTTAATGTTCTATAGAAAATGTTTGATAATGTTGATAGATAATGAGGATAGAAGGAAAACCCTGAGTCCTCATAGGAGCCATATAGAGATGGCTCAGTGCTCTTAAATTGAAAGTAATGTTATGTTCTATACTGTGTATAGTAGTTGAAAAGACAGAAGGCTCGGGCTGAAAGGAGCGGTCCTGTAAGAAAGGAGAGGCAGTGGGTCTGGTGCCGTTAGGACAGGCGGCCCTGCAGATTTAAAGAAGGAGAATGTAAAAGTTAAATTGCCTTATAATGTGATTATAAGAAGGTCTTTAGCGGATTTAGAGTGTACATCCTTAAGGACAATGTTAACTTATTATGCAAACGTTTGCACTAAATAGAATACCCGGTTGGGTAACAGGAGTTATTTGTAGCCTGTAATTTATCATGTTAACCATGTTTGTAACGTTCAAGCGTCCTCACCTCCCATAAAGGGAAGCTCTGTTCAAGCTTACTTATTGTTATTGCACTCAACAAAACTGTATGTCTTTTTGCTAACTTGTATTGTTGTTTTCTTCCCAGTCCCGGAGTACTGTGTTTAACCAGGGGGGAGTGCAGCGCCCCAGAGTCCTGGTCGTTGCAGTACTGTGGCTCCGCCGCTAAGGGGAGCTATAGCACGTCTGATGGCACTGAAGGAGTTCATCTGACCAGGTATCACAGACACCAATACATTTCACAGCCGGGCCTCCGGGGGGAGCTAAGGGTTCTATTCACTAGGCCACTCCCCACCATAGTGGGTAAACTGGGGGTCAGGCAGGAAGTTAGATGAGAAGCTGACTGGGTTGGAACCAGGCAACACCTTGTGGCAGAGGGTGTTGTAGGGGAAGATACAGTAGGGTCTCTGTCAGAGGTGGGATCCTGACAGAGGCTTGGCAACTTGAGTGAACGTAACGGGACCGTGCCTGCTCAGCATAGCGGCGGTGCCCAAGGAAGGATCAGAAGCGAGATAGATTGTGCTGAGTGAGAAACGAGATCAAAGCAATAGGAGAACACCAGTAGGAGTCGTGCTGTAAGACCGAGGCAACATCCTACTGAGGCGCACAACCGGTGGCCGGAACGCCGAGAGAGTATCATAATATCCAGCTTCAAGCAATACTCTAAACAGCGGCAGGACAGTCAGTCTAAGGCGGGCTGTCTAACTTAAATCACCTATGCAGTCTTGGGGGGCAACTTGTGGAGAGGGGCGACTCTAGGGTCCCGGAAGAGCTCCGAGCCTACCCGTCAAACGGGTGCCGTCCCAACCAGAACATCAGGGAGGGACGGAGGATTAGCAGAACATCATCTAATCGAGTTGTGAGGGAACTTAAGAAACAGACACAACAGTTGTGGGGACTTTCTGTAAGCACAGCAGGGAAGGACCACAACACATAGCGCAAGCAGGAAGGCACAGATTTCCACCTGTGAAGAGAACTCTGGAAGTGCCATTGGACCGGCCGGACTTGCGCAGCCTGGTGAACCGTATTCCGGACTGAGGACCCAGAGATCTTCGGTAAAGAGACTGCAACCTGGTGTCCTCGTTATTTACTGCACCGCACCACTACGACCACCACCATCATCCATCCACACATTGTATCTGGCATTTACTGTGCGCCCCACGGCAGGGTCACGGACCGGGGCCTAGCCACCGTGACAACCCCAGAGCAGAGACTCACAGGCCCGGTACCGGGTACCCCTCGGCCCTGCGGCGGTGGGGGCGCTGCATGTGCACACGTCAGGATTTCTTCAGGAATTTTTGCGGTTTTTTTTGCAGATTTCCCCGATAAAAACGCTATAATTCTGCACAAAAAAACGCATACATTATGCATCCTATCATTTAGAATGCATTCCGCATTTTTTGTGCAAATGTTGCGCTTTTTTCTGCAAAAAAAACGCAATCCGGAAAAAGAAGCAACATGTTCATTATTTTTGCTGATTTTTTGTGGATTTCCCATGATTTTGGAGTGTCAGGAGAAAAACACAAAAATTCCGCAAAAAAAACAACGCGCAAAAAAAAAACGCATGCAGATTTCTGGCAGAAATGTCCGGAATTTGTCAGGAAAATTTCTGCAAGAAATCTTGACGTGTGCACATACCCTAAACGTAATCTTATGATCACCTTCAAAACTTGCAATACAAAATTGGACAATAGGAGTGGAACAGTTGGGATAATTTAACATTAAATGGTGACACTTTTGGAAACAGCTGCTAAGATTCATTGCCATGCTCTTGCCCTTGTTTGTCCAAATGAGGCGATGCAAGACTGAGCTAACATTTGCAAAGAAACTTCTTAGAACTACAGTCTTAAAACCTTTATCACTCCCTGGGTCTTAATCGCCCCATTAGGCCTCTATTCTTTTCATTTTTCCAACCCTAATGTTTGTGGAGAGAGATGCCCAGAAACAGCAGGAAGCAGCAGTAATAGAGAAATGTATAGCTTTAAACTTCACTTCTGGGGCAGAGAAAGGAGGGGTCTCTATATTATTCTCTTGGCATCCCTGAATGTGCATTTCCCATATAATAAGTGAATAATAATATGAAGTGATTGGTAAGAGTGGCCTTTTTTCCCCCCTCTCTGCATTTAATAAAATCACAAAATGGCTATCTCAACAGGTGGTCCCTTTCAAAGTCTTAAAACCAGAAGAATCGCAACAAAAGAGGCATCCGTACCTAATGTTCAGCGGGATTCAGAAAGCTGTTCTTTCTTTTGTTAATTGTCAGATTTAGCCATGTTCATTGCTGTTGAACCACAAATTCAAGGTAATTTTTTAATGGACCGTTTTTTTTTTTTGTCCATAAATAGACACTGACGGCTGCTGACTAGCCAGCTCGCAGTATTTGTTAGCATCGGCCGGAAATGAGAGGTTAACAAGACATACGGACATTCCCACTTTTCAAACGGATAAAGAACAAAAACAGAAAAACAGAGGAGGAAACTTTAAGTTTTCATCCAAACAATGGGGGGAAAAAAACCTGTCCCTACTGTACTGGAGCCGCCTTACACAATAGAAGTATGGCCTTTTGACTCTTTATAGAATTTGCCAACAATACCTTTTATTTCATTTTAGCTCATGCCAATTTTTGCACATGGTTAAGGCTCTTTGATAATGTTCAATAGCTGAAATAACAAAAAAGTGGTTGTCCTTCTGTATCGGAGGTTACCCAAGGTCGACAGGTACCTTGGACATATGCTATTCATAGGACATGTACATGACATCTGCCGATCGGCACACATTTCAGCAGGCGTGGGCAGCTGTAAGGTCATCAGTACCATTCACCTCCGATGTGGAAGCGAGAGGCGAAGGACAACCACTTTAATTGTGTATAGGCCCATAAACACAATTTTGAGTCTCTTCTTTGCTTTGAGATATTCCTGCTTTAGAGCAGGTTTAGACAAGCGTACGTTCCCTCATCCGAGAGAATCGGACAATGATGCAAATCACACTCTGATCAGATTCTCCATCTTCTCCATTGTATCAGTCAAGTGGAAATCGGACTGAACTCGTATGTCATCCGAGAGCAGTACAATGTTTTCCACGGACTCATTGACGTGCTTGGCCGAGTACGATCCCAATATCAGATCAAACTAGAGCTTGCAGCAATTTTATTTTCACCATAAAGGCTCTGTCCGATGTTTTGTTGGATTACATTCTGACCAAATATATGCTAGTGTCCACCTGCCCTTAGATAAAGGCATCACCACATTGATGGATACAGTGGCGTACACTGTACATTGATGCGAGGGGGCCCATCGCACATGTTAAAATGGACTGTGTTCTGGTGCCCAGTTTGCCACCCAGGACAGGGGGTCTTGTGTTTGCTTTCTCATTCAAAACCATTCTAAGTCGCTAGGGCCAATTTCCCACTTTTTGCTTGCTAATAGTGCAAAGCACTACACCGGTTAGTTAACCGAATGCAATAATAAGTGTTAGGATTAGTGATGAGTGCAAGTGCGCGACACTCAAATTTGCCTAGGGTGCTCGACTGACATGTTTGAATCCCCATGGCTGCATGTTTCACAGCTGTTAGACATCCACAAAACGTGGGCAATGCCCATGTTTGGTAGGCAATCCCCGCATGTTTTATGACTAACAGTTGTGGGAATTCGAACGTGTCACTCGACCACCCATGATACTTGGTGCATAGCACTCTAGGCAAACTACTATCGAGCACTTGCGCTCTTCACTAGTTAGGATCCATCACTCCAAGATTTTTTTTTGCAGAAGGAGTAGCAAGATGGAGGTCCTGCATGCAGAGAAAAGAAGTGTGCTCTCTGCCAGGACTGCTGCATAAGGCAGGTTACCAGTCTCTGGAGCACATAGACTTCCGGAGTCTGTGCTAAACTGAGTTTGCTCGGTCTTGATATAACTAGCAGAATAGTGGTTTTGCCCAGGAGCTCAGTAACTGCATGGAATCAAGGACATTTTTGTAAGAAGTGTTCTGACAGGATTCACAGTGCCTGCTCGCTGGAAGGTATAACGGATCCAGTAACCGTTTACCTTGGACCCCTGGGGATCCAAAGAATCATTTATCAGATGTATAATTAGCAGCAAGAAGGCTGCAGTAAAGGTACCGTTACACTAAACGACTTACCAACGATCACGACCAGCGATACGACCTGGCCGTGATCGTTGGTAAGTCGTTGTGTGGTTGCTGGGGAGCTGTCACACAGACAGCTCTCTCCAGCGACCAACGATCAGGGGAACGACTTTGGCATCATTGAAACTGTCTTCAACGATGCTGAAGTCCCCGGGTAACCAGGGTAAACATCGGGTTACTAAGCGCAGGGCCACGCTTAGTAACCCGATATTTACCCTGGTTACCATTGTAAAAGTTAAAAAAAAACCAAAACAGTACATACTCACATTCCGATGTCTGTCACATCCCCCGGCGTCAGCTTCCCGCACTGACTGTGTCAGCGCCGGCCGTAAAGCAGAGCACAGCGGTGACGTCACCGCTGTGCTCTGCTTTACGGCCGGCACTGACAGTCAGTGCGGGAAGCTGACTACGGGGGACGTGACAGACATCGGAATGTGAGTATGTACTGTTTTTTTTTTTTTAACTTTTACAATGGTAACCAGGGTAAATATCGGGTTACTAAGCGCGACCCTGCGCTTAGTAACCCGATATTTACCCTGGTTACAAGTGAACACATCGCTGGATCGGCGTCACACACGCCGATCCAGTGATGACAGCGGGTGATCAGCGACCAAAAAAAGGTCCTGATCATTCCCTACGAACAACGATCTCCCAGCAGGGGCCTGATCCTTGGTCGCTGTCACACATAATGAGATCGTTAAGCGGGATCGTTGCTACGTCACCAAAAGCGTGACGTTGCAACGATATCGTTAACGAAATCGTTATGTGTGAAGGTACCTTTACGTCACATCAGAGAAACTGAACTTTTACCATGCAGGTCTGACCAACACTCTGTATGTGAATGTGGACGTTTTTTTTAACTGTTCGCAGAACTGCAGTGAAAGGAACAAACTGATCCCTGTCTAACGCTGATTATACTCTGCAGCTCCATTCCTGCTCCAACTCCCCTGGGAGCCAGCCCTAGTTGGGAAGGGGTTAATCATCTGGCACTGTCCATCACCATCTAACTCCCAGGGATCCTCATCAGTGCCCAGCCATACCAGGCCGAACATCCTAACTGGCGCCACAAACCTTTATTATTAACCACTACAATTGACAAAGAATGGCACGCACCCCTGGTCGGACCATACCAGTACTGTTAACGCTGCGGCCCAACACACATGTAGTGTTGAAGCAACAATGTGAACCTTTCATTCTCAGGATTGGTGGGAGTTCTAGAAGGCAGACTGGTAGAAATCACTAAGTGATGGCATGTTCTAGTGAATTTTTTTTTTTTTCTGTAAAGCATATCTCTAGATCTTCTGTTCTCTGAGCTCACGGAAAATGACTACCACCATTAGTGTCAGATTGGGTTACCAAGGTCCCACCAGTAACATTGACATTGGAAAACACAGGACAGCTGCATGCAATTACCTTGAATAACAAATTTACCTCTGCTTCTATATAATACTGTTTTTTTTAGTTACTGCTGTTGTCTCTACATAGTGAATCAAGTATAATATATATATATATTTATTTATATTATATATAATGCTTGTGTAGGGGAGAGGGAGAAGGAGGAAGAATCCTGCACAGTGGCCGACCGGGGAAATCTCATGTTCCCCTGTAGGCCAGTCCTTGCCAGGCCACAATAATCCTGTTAACAATAATGAATGTTTCACTTTATATTTGAAATTAGTAAAAAGCCATTTTAATGCAAATTATATAATGAATTCTGGCATAAAGAGGGAGAATATCAACTGATAAGTACATTGTTAGAGAATTGCTATTTAATTCCCAATATATTCTTTAAAGTGTCAATATACTGTGCATTTCGATGACACTTTGCTCTGCTTTGTTAATTGGCAATGTGATTCTTTCTAAAGAGGAAAGAGACCTTTATAGCAAATTATCTCTATTAACCTCAAGCAAGCAACTGGTCCGTAAATAACCAATGTTCCATCAAGATCCTCTCCGCAGCGCAGCCCGGCTGTTACCACAAATAATGTACAATACGGCATTGACAGAGTGTATTGGCCTTGCTTCCATTCCAGGAAATTACTGTCTGCTTTTGTTTTATTTTGTGTTCAATTAGCAATTGATTTAAAAAAAAAATCCAGTTCTCTTTTACAGAACAAAATTAGATCCACAGAAGCCAATTATTCATCAATGTGGCTCAAAGTGAAATCAGACACGAATGAGAAAACAGAATGAGCTTGATCTACTTTCCATTACCTTGTGTGCTGCTGAGAACGTATTGAAAATTCGCTTTGTTATTGTGGCCTTGTGCGATAGGCATGAAAATGGTTTCTTGTGTTTTGGGATGAATAGTATAGTTGCATTTGTTTTTTTATGACATTCAACAGCGAAACGAAGCATCATAAAGATGATGAAGAGATCAGTTACAGAACGTTGCATGGAGCACTAACAATGGATCACAAACTATGTCTAGGTGTGCGTCTCCATACTTAGAAATGTGTCATATGAGGGAGTTTCAAAAGTGGAGTTCTTTTTTTTTCTTCCCTATACATTGCCGACTGCCAATATGCTTATGCACACTTACTGATTTGAATAAACTAATTACTTGAAATCTAAAAATTGCCTTTTCAGTTTTTTTACATGTTAACTGGAACCCCACAAAAATGTTGACATATCATAAATTGTACCATTGAAAGTTTTAAAGTAGTGAGCTCTTACTCTGACTCAAAAATGGGGTTGCACTATCCTGTTGGAGGAGTGGAAGCAAAAGTGACTAAACACTCTGTTTTTGGAAATGGTGGGGTCCCAGCATTTACCCAAGCCCGGACCCCATTCAAGTTGGGGGGCCTGAACATCCAGTGTTTTCCACGCTGACATGTGCATGACAGCGTGGCAAACACTGCCTCTGATTGGCAGTAAAATCATTACCGTCGGTCAGAGAGCTGTGGTTTCTCCCCCAATGTGATCAGAGGTAAAATGTTTACCTCCAGTCACTGGCCTCAGCTGATACAACTACTACTCCCATCAGCCTACGCCTGCTGCCGCTAGTTACAGCGAGAGCAGGTGCGGCTGATGGGAGTATTCATCAGGAGATGCCTGCTCTCTATTTTTGATAACCAGCCATACAAAACTGACAACTGCAATCCTCAACTGTCAGCTTTATTAAGGCTGGTTATCAACAATAGAGGGGTCCCCACACTGTTTTTTTTTAAATTATTTAAATAAATGATTTACAAAAAAACAAGTGTGGAGTTCCATTTTTTGACAACCAGCCAAGCTAAAGCAGACAGCTGGGGGCTGGTATTCTCAGGCTGGTAAGGAGCCATGGATATTGGCTCTTCTAGCCTAAAAATAGCAGTCTGCAGCCACCCAAGAAAAGGCGCATCTATTAGATGCGCCAGTCTGTAAGACGCCTAGCCATTATTACTCCTATAGTTATTCTGTAAATAAACATACAGCCCAATAAAGTCCTTTATTTAAAATTAAAAAAACACACTTTTACTTTTTTATTTATAAATAGCAAAGTTATACTCATCTAACACCCATTCTTCTGAAGCCATGGTCTCCTGTAAAAAAAAAAAAAAGAAACAACCATTTCGCTCACCTTTCCATCAATCTGTCCCATACCATAATCCATCTCTTAGGATACACAAGGATACACAGTTTTGGCCCGGCGGGCAACGCCTCCTCAGTGACCTGTGGTAACCTCGATGATGTCACTGCTAGTCACCGACGCTGTGCTCACAGCAGCCTATTCCTCAGTGGTTCTCAGTCTGGACGGTCGCATCTTGGCACCATCCGGGTTGAAAACTGTGTATCCCCAGAAATGGATTACGGCATGGGACAGAACGACGGACAGGTGAGGGATATAGTTCTTTTTATTTTATGGTTTTTTACAAGAGACCATGGCTTCAGTGGAATGGGTATTAGGTGATTATAACGGTTTGTTAATTTTAAATAAAAAAAAGTAAAAGTATGTTTTTTTGTATTTCAAATAAAGGACTTTATTCTGGCTGTGTGTTTATTTACAATAACAACCCTCAGAGATTGATATGAAATAAACTATATAAAGGGTAGCTGGCCAACAGCACACGGATAAACGGATGCATGTCCTAGTTCCACTGGACCCCCATGGAAGATGTACATACCAGATAAGAAATGAAGGACAGCATCCAGTCAAGCATGCTTGATAAAGACCCATTTGGGTCGAAACGTTGCACTTTGGCAAATAAAGGAATCGTTTTGTGAACACTTTCACCTGGACTGGATGCTGTCCTTCATTTCTTATCTGATATGAAATAAACATCTGGACTCTGAGCTTTTCTCCAGCAAGAACAGGGACAATAGCAGGAATTTTATAATAAATAGAATATGTAGGTTACTGCAGAGCTGAGGGTCTGGTCCAGTGGTTAACAGTCTACTTCCAGCATCAGTAGAACAAGATCAACAAGAGTTGGTGTTTGTTGCTAGACAAGTTCTCTCAGAAACCAGATGATTTATTTCACATCATGCGCTGATTATTTTTCTTTAGATTTTCAATGATTTTTGCACACTCTGGTGATTTTCACTAAATTCAACTGATTCAAATCAATATGACAAAAATGTTGCTGATTCCACTGATTTTAGGGGAAAACATGACAACTTTGGAAGTAACTTATATGAAATTACTGAAACTGTGCGAATGTAAAAAAAAAAAAGCAAAAATATTACTGATTTTAGGGGAAAACATGAAAAGATAGAAATTGACTCAAGTGAAATTACTAAAAATAACCAGGATGCATAAATATCGTTGAAAATCTAGAAAAAGTTAAAATCTAGGAGAAAAAAAAAAATTAGTGAGTGTAAAAAACCCTCAGAGGTTTTAACAAAATGTTGTTGATTTCATTGATTTTAGGGGAAAGTATACAAAAAGATGAAGCCAAAATCCCCAGGATGCACAAATATCTGAAAAATAAATTTAAATTCTAGAAAAATAGTAAAACAAATCTAGAAAAAAAAGTGAAAAACTGTTAAAAGTTAAGAAAACTCCAAGACTGATAGAAAATAAATTATCTGGATAATCCCTGGAAACAATAATTGTCTGCAAATATTTACTCTCTCAATGGTGGGGGTTGAACCTATGAAACATAGACGACTAGTAGAACTGCTGCCCACCAGACCAGTTACTCAGTAGCGCTCTAACCAGAGCATTCCATTTATTTATATTATAATCACCCAATAGAGTCTTTCACTTGACGGTCACGGGGGTGTGGTGGTCGGTGGGTTTCAGTATAATAATTAGGTTTCTCAGATTGCTGTACAGCTGAGGGTCTGGTCCAGTGGTTAATGGTCTACTCACAGCATCAACAAAACAAGACCATGCAGTTTGTGTTCTTTGCCAGGTATGTCCTGTTTGGGCCAGATAATTTATATAACCTCATATGCTGATTTTTCTTTTTAGATTGTCACAAATTTTTCAAGATTTTAAGAGAATTTTCTAGTTTTTTCAGATTTTTGTACACTCTGATGTTGCAGATTTCGCTGATTTTAGGGGAAAAAATAGAAAGCGACTTAAGTGAAATTACTGAAAATCACTAGGATGCACAAATATCAGTAAAAAGATTGAAAAATAGTTAAAATCTAGAAACATTTGTGAAAATGTAAAAAAAAAACCTCAGAGATTGATGTGAAATAAATCATCTGGACTCTGAAGATTTCCCCAGCAACAAAAAGGGACAATGGTAGGAATTTAATAATAAATAGAATATGCAGGTTACTGCAGAGCTGAGGGTCTGCTCCAGTGGTTAACGTTCTGCTTGCAATAGAACAAGACCATACAGAGTCGGTGTAGTTCTCTTAGAGACCAGATGATTTATTTCACATCATGTGCTGATTATTTTTATTTTTTTTAGATTGTCACTGATTTTCAAGAATGGTCACTGATTTCCACTGATTTTTATGCTCTGGTGATTCTCACTGAATTCAACTGATTCAAAACAATGTGACAAAAATGTTGCTGATTTCACTGATTTTAGGGGAAAACATGAAAAATTAGAAAGTGAAAGTCACCAGATGCACAAATATCTGTTTAAAAGAAATCTAGAAAAATAGTGAAAAACTGTTAGGGTATGTTTCCACGGTCAGGAAACGCTGCTTGTTTGACGCTGCGCAGAGCTGCAGCGTCAAACAAGCAGCGTCCAGATGTTCCAGCATAGTGGAGGGGATTTTATGAAATCCCGTCTCCACTATGCGTGGAAACCCGCACGCGGCGGCCCTGCGACTCCGGACATGCTGCGCGTCTTTTCAGATCGCAGCATGTCCGTACACCTTGCGGGGACGCAGCGTCCCCGCAAGGCATATCACAGGGCCCTATGGGACAGAGCGATCATCCCGGATGTGAAGAGTTAACACATCCGGCATGATCGCGTCCCAGAAAGGGGGCGGGGCTTAGCGCCGAGCTGCGGGGATACCGCCGGCCATCCTGAACGTGGAGACATAGCCTTAGGGTATGTGTCCACGTTCAGGAAACGCTGCGTTTTTGACGCAGCGTTGAGCAGCATGCATAAAAAACGCAGCGTCCAGATGTTACAGCATAGTGGAGGGGATTTCATGAAATCCTTTCTCCACTATGCAGTAAAAGACACATGCGGCACACCCGAGAAAACTCACATGCGGCGCGTCTTTTAAAAACGCAGCATGTCCTTACATTGCAGAAAAAACTCAAGGACAACACAGGTGACCTGCCAGTGACCTCAGGTGCAGATTTGGTCAGGATTTTACCTGCATAAAATCCTGACCAAATCCTGAAGCAATCCTGAACGTGGACACACACCCTCAGGGTATGTTTCCACGGTAAGTAAACGCTGCTTGTTTGACGCTGCAGCGTCAAACAAGCAGCGTCCAGATGTTCCAGCATAGTGGAGGGGATTTTATGAAATCCCGTCTCCACTATGCGTGGAAACCCGCACGCGGCGGCCCTGCGACTCCGGACATGCTGCGCGTCTTTTCAGATCGCAGCATGTCCGTACACCTTGCGGGGACGCAGCGTCCCCGCAAGGCATATCACAGGGCCCTATGGCGAGGGGTGCGATGATCCCGGATGTGTACTGTACACATCCGGCACCATCGCGTCCCAGAAAGGGGGCGGGGCTTAGCGCCGAGCGGCGATACCGCCGGCCATCCTGAGCGTGGAGACATAGCCTTAGAAGTGAAGAAAACTCAGAGACTGATAGAAAATAATTATCTGGATTTTCCCTGGAAACAATAATTAACTCTGCAAATATTTACTTTCTAAATAGTGGGGGTTGATCCTATGAAGTATAGACCATTAGTGGAACTGCTGCCCACCAGACCAGTAACTCAGTAGTGCCCTAACCAACACATTATATTAATTATTATAATCACCCAATAGTCTTTGACGGTGATGGGGGGGGGGGGGGGGGGGTCAGTATAACACTAATTAGGATTCTCAGATTATTCCACAGATGAGGGTCTGGTCCAGTGGTTAATGTTCTACTCACAGCATCAACAGAACAAGACCATGCAGAGTTGGTGTTAGCTGCCAGGTATGTTGGACCAGATAATTTATATAATCTCATATGCTGATATTTCTTTTTTAGATTGTCACTGATTTTTCAAGACTTTCACAGAATTTTCTAGTTTTTACTAATTTTTCATTTCTGTGCACTTTGGTGATTTTCACTGAATTCAACGGATTCAAATCAACATGACAAAAATGTTGCAGATTTCACGGATTTTGGGGGACAACCTAAATAATAGAAAACATCTCATTAAATCACTGAAAAAAAACAGGATGCACAAATATCATTGAAAATCTAGACTAATAGTTAAAGTCTAGAAATAATCTGTGCAAATGTAAAAAAAAAAAAAAACAACTGAGAAATCGATGTGAAATAAATCATCTGGACTCCATGGGAGGTGGAGCCGCATATTCATCACTGTAATGGGCGGCACCACGTGACCGCTCATACAGGAGAAGCTGCGGCGCGGAGAGGATGCTTCGAGGGAGCCGGGTGAGTATTTTCTTTCCAGCGGTCGGGCGCACAGGGGGTGGGAAACAAAGATCTTTATTTCTACCGCAAAAAAAAACAAAATACAATGATTTTTCATTTCTTCTCTCCAGCGAACGCTGCTGGAGAGAAGAAATGAATGGCGGCTTCAGCACCCAAAGCAGGGGACAGCGCTTACTGTAGCGCTGTCTCCTGCACAGTCCGTGTGGTACCGTCGGCACACGGCTGCCGCACGTGTGCCACACTGATGTGCCACGTGAGCTCACGGACACACGGACACGGATAACTCCGGTACCGATTTTTCTGGTACCGGAATTATCTGGACGTGTGGGACAGGCCTAAGTGAAATTACTGAAAATCACAAGGATGCAAAAATATCAGTACAAAGCTTGAAAAATAGTGAAAATCTAGAAAAATCTGTGAAAATGTAAAAAACAAACTCAGAGGTTGATGTGAAATAAATCATCTGGACTCTGAGGATTTCCCAAGGAACAATAGGAGGAATTTCATAATAAATAGAATATGCAGGCTGGTCCAGTGGTTAATGTTCTATTCTCAACAGCAATAGAACAAAACTAGTGATGAGCAAATATACTCGTTACTCGAGATTTCTCGAGCATGCTCGGGTGTCCTCCGAGTATTTGTTAGTGCTCGGAGATTGTTTTCATCACCGCAGCTGCATGATTTACAGCTGCTAGCCAGCATAAGTACATGTGGGGGTTGCCTGGTTGCTAGGGAATCCCCACATGTAATCAAGCTGGCTAACAGATGTAAATCATTCAGCTGCGGCAAGAAAAACTAAATCTCCGAGCACTAAAAAATACTTGGAGGACACCCAAGCGTGCTCGGGAAATCTCGAGTAACGAGTATATTAGCTCATCACTAAACAGGACCATACAGAATTGGCGTTTCTTGCTGGACAAGTTCTCTCAGAGACCAGGTGATTTATTTCACATTATGTGCTGATAATTTTTATTTTTTAAGATTGTTTCTGATTTTTCTAGATTTTCACCAGTTTTTGAGCACTCTGGTGATTTTTACCAAATTCAACTGATTCAAATCAATGTGACAAAAATGTTGCTGATTTCACTGATTTTAAGGGGAAAAACAAAAAATGCTGCACACATATCTTTAAAAAAATAATCTAGAAAAATAGCAAAAATCTAGAAAAAAATTTAGTGGAAAAACTGTAAAATTGATGAAAAAAATTAGATCGATGGAAAATAAATTTATCTGGATTATCCCTAGAAACAATAATTAACTCTGCAAATATTTACTTTCCTAATGGTGGGAGTTGATCCTCTGAAGTATAGACCATTAGTAGAACTGCTGCCCACCAGACCAGTAACTCAGTAGCGCCCTAACCAGAGCATTCTATTTATTATTATAATTACCCAATAGTGTCTTTAATTTGACGGTCATGGGGGGTCAGTATAACAATAATTAGAATTATCAGATTATTGCATGGCTGAGGGTCTGGTCCAGTGGTTAATGTTCTTTGCACAGCATCAACAGAAGACCATGCAGAGTTGGTGTTCATTGCGGAGACGTTCTCTCTGACGTTCTCTCTGAAACCAGATCATTTATTTCACATTATATGCTGTTTTTGTTTTTTAGGTTTTCACAGATGTTTGTGCATTTTAGGTATTGTCATTGAATTCCGCTGATTCAAATCAAAATGAGAAAAATGTTGCTGAGGTCACTGATTTTAGGGGAAAACATTAAAAAATAGAAAACGACTCGTGAAATTACGGAAAATCACCAGGATGCACAAATATCATTGAAAATCTAGAAAAATAAAATCAGTGAGAATGCAAAAAACAAAACCTCAGATTGATGTGAAATAAACCATCTGGACTCTAAGGATTTCTCAGGCAACAATAGGGACGATGGGAGGAATTTAAAAATAAATAGAATTCTCAAGTTATTGCAGAGCTGAGGGGGTCTGGTCCAGTGGTTAACGATCTACTCCTAACATCAAATAGTACACTCTGCTTTTTAAAAAAAAAAATAATAATAATTTAAATTAAAAAAAAAAAACTGTGGGGACCCCTGTATTCTTGATAACCAGCCTTGCTAACGCTGATAGCTGAGGATTGCAGCCCGCAGCTGTCAGTTTTGCCTGGCTGATGTTTTTTTATTATTTATTTAGAGCGAAGGCATCGGCTGATGAATACTCCCATCAGGCATGCCTGCTCTCACTGTTATTAGCGGCAGCAAGAGTAGACTGGTGGGAATATTAGTCCCATCAGCTGACGCTAGTGACGCTAGTAAACTTTTCACCTCCGTTTACAGCTGGGCTCACGCTGTCATCGACAGCGTGAGAACCATGGATCTGACCGGCAGTAATAATCTTACCACAGATCAAAGCAGCCAGTGTTTTCGCACTGTCATTCAAATGACAAGGCAAGAAACACCCAGTGATTGGGGTGCTGAACCTGAACAGTAACACGGACTTCCTGGTGAAGTTGGTACCCTAACAGTAGGTGTTCGGTACGGACCCCAAACTTAACTGTTCAGGTTCGCCCATCTCTGGTCATGGGAAAAAAAAATCAAAAAAAAAAATCACCCGAATAGTTCTGGGGATTCCTCATAATTCCAGAGAATAATGGTTGAGAATAATTAAAGAATTATTGGATGCTAGCCATTTTATACTATGGGGTATAAATGTAGACACTTATGCTCGCATCCCAAAGACAGGGGAGTATACAAATTTAACCAACTTTAAAAAAAAGTAAAATAAAAAAAATGAAAGGCCACGTTTCATCATTTGCATCAATAACACGGCTTTTCTTTGTCTTGTAATATTTGTTGGCATTTATTTTGCACCAAATTCTTCAACATGGCACACGGTGGTTGATGAATTTTGCACAAAATCAAAAGATTTTTGTTCTTATTTTCATTGCACCTTTTTAAAGCAAAACAATGGAAAAGAAATCCTCCAGCGATGAATCTTTCAGCAAGTATAAAACTTCAAGTTTATTTGGAAACGTAAAATTAGTGCATAGTACTAGAGGCACAAAACACACAAGATTATCAAAAACCTACGCGTTTCGGCTTATAGCCTTTTCTATAAACACGTTGATTAATTTTGTTGGGGTTTTTTGTAAAATGTCCTTTTGAACCACCATTTGAAAGCCATGTATGATTTTCATTAGTTGATATTCAGTAACTTTCAATGACCATTGTGGGTTTTTCCTTACGTTACCAAATTTTGTCCATGTGTGTTTCTATACTATATGTACCGTAAATATTGTACATTCAAAAATGCCTATAACAATTCAGATAAAGAAATCTGAATCCTTGTGTAGATCTGTAGTCCTCTACTGGTCCACAGCCATGGTATCAAATAGAAATGAGAATTTCTGCAAAGCAAAAAGGCCTGTGCACACGACTCTCTTGGATCATTAAAACAAAGCCTTACCCTGATGTTTTATATCTGTTATATTGATTACGGCAACATTATACAGAACTCATTTAAAGCCAGCGGATCTAGCAGTAATTATACCTTCATCTTGTAACGATCTCATTTCTCCATCTGCAAAGCACAAGGCAAAAGCAGTATAAAGAAATTGGATTTTTACAAATGTATATTGACGTTTTAAAAAGTATGAATGCAGCCCGAGCTGCCGACTCCGGCATGCTGTTTTATGGAGTCCTTCTTAGAAAACAAAACAGTTTGCTTTGCTCCATCTCGCCTGACTGTATGTAAACACTAATTGATTCGTGTGGTCGATACATGGGTCGTAAAGCTCAGTTCTTAAAAAACGAACAGCTCATACATAGACTTCAGAGCAGCAATCCTAGGGAGCCATGAGCTAAAAATATTTCCCTCCTGTATAAAACGAAGGAGAAATAGGGTTTGATTTCTATATGTAAACCCAAACCGTTCAAACAAAAATAAATAAAAAATCTGGTCACTGTAAAAATTTCCTCATTTATTTGTGTTTAAATACTTTAACAACAAAAAAAGTCATAATGCAGAATAATCCTCCCACTCTAAAGTGGATAATTCCAGCATCCGCGATTGAAGTTTTTTTAAAAAAATAAAACATTTTGTCCCTAAAATTTGAAAAATTTAAAAAAATTGGCACTCTCGTTGAAGCCCATGCAAGACCCTTAGTCATAATCAATGTGTGTACTTTGCCAATATATCTAAAAAAAATCAAAAAGGTATGAACTGGGATGTAAACTGGTGCGCATGCAGCGTGTAAGCGCATGTTCCAACTTGTCCACTGGACAGAAAAAAAACAAAGACCGAAACATAATGATTAAATACCCTGCAGTAAATAAATAGCATAGTGCATGAAAATAATGTACAGTACTTAGTTAACATATCTTTTGATTAAAAAAAAAAATGCGAAAGCCATCCCACCTCTTCATGGTTATCATAATTGGAACAGTCCGAACTCTAATATTAAAATTCTTACCGTTTGTCATGTGACATGCATGTGGATAAGGGCCGAGACGGACTGCGACCAACTAGTTCATACCTTTTGATTTTTCTCTCTGTCTACATCATGTGCATATAAAGGTGTGGTCTGCCTTTGTGTTAAGCTGGGCATTATTCACGTGGTCTCCATCGACCATACATCCACAAGTAGGGCCCTGTCCGTCTCAGCACTTATCCACATGCAGGTCACTTGACAAACGTTAAAGTTTTTAATATTGTATCCTCACCCATCCCTTGTAGACTGTGAGCCCTCGCAGGCAGGGTCCTCTCTCCTCCTGTACCAGTCGGTGACTTGTATTGTGTAAGATTATTGTACTTGTTTTTATCATGTATACCCCTCCTCACACGTAAAGTGCCATGGAATAAATTGTGCTATAATAAATAATAATAATATTAGAGTTCGGACTGTCCCAATTCTTGTCACCGTGAAGGGGTGGGATGGCTTTCGCATAATTGTATTTTTATAATTAATTACTTCTAGGGTAGCATTCCATTTGCATATTTTTAGTTTCAGATATTTACATTAAAAAAAAGTGTCATAATATTACATAGTGGAATATTTGTGTGAATTATATTCATTGCTAGCATGTTATAACTTTTCATTTACGGAATTGTCCCATTATTTTGAAAAAACAAACAAACAAACCTGACGTGTAGTGACTTGTTAGGCCGGGGTCACAGTTGCAAGTGTAATGCGAGAAACTCGCGAGAGTCTCTAGCATCAACACCCGGCACTCGGGACTGGAGCGTGCAGCTACATAGAAATACATAATTATTACCAAAGTAAAGATTTATTTCCTGAAAACTGGAACACACAGACTAAGGTGATGCTATGACTATACACCGTGAGGTTCTAGTTCTCTAAAGCTACAAGACACATTTCTGTAGTTTGCAACAATTGCAAGAAAGTGGGTCCCGTGCCCTCCATCTCCTTTATTGTGCTCCCTGCTCTCAGTGGGATAAGGAGGAAAAAAAAACCTTTTGAATGAACAATACGTGACACTGTGGTGATCACCTATGTGCATCCGAAGAGCAGAGGTTCTGCATGTTCCATTCAACTCAATGGGAATTTGGAAAGGAGTAGAGAAGACAACATTTCACTCATTCTCTTTAGAAGACTTCCACTTAAAATGCATAAAGAGGATATAAAAAGTCTATCTAAAGAAAAGTCATTTCAGAACTTCAGCCCAGACTTGAATAGAACAGAAAATCTGTGTGTTCACCTGAAGAGGGCGCTGTACACAGGCGATGCCCGCACAATCTGACAGATAAGAGTGGGCAAAGATTGACAATCCTCCATGTAGAATTCTCCTACTCAAAAAGACTGAATGGTGTCAAACATTAACCCCTTTACCCCCAAGGGTGGTTTGCACGTTAATGACTGGGCCAATTTTTACAATTCCGACCACTGTCCCTTTATGAGGTTATAACTCTGGAACGCTTCAATAGATCCTGATTCTGACATTTTTTTTACTCGTGACATATTGTACTTCATGATAGTGGTAACATTTATTTGATATTACCTGCGTTTATTTGTGAAAAAAACAGAAATTTGACAAAAATTTTGCAATTTTCCAACTTTGAATTTTTATGCCCTTAAATCAGAGATATGTCACACAAAATACTTAATAAGTAACATTTCCCACATGTCTACTTTACATCAGCACAATTTTGGAACCAAATTTTTTTTTGTTACGGAGTTACAAGGGTTAAAAGTTGACCAGCAATTTCTCATTTTTACAACATCATTATTTTAGGGACCACATCACATTTGAAGTCACTTTGAGGGGTCTATGTTCTAGAAAACACCCAAAAGTGACAATTCTAAAAACTTCACCCCTCAAGCTGCTCAAAACCACATTCAAGAAGTTTATTAACCTTTCAGGTGCTTCACAGGAGTTTTTTGAATGTTTAAAAAAAAAATTAACATTTTACTTTTTTATCACAAAAAATTTACTTCAGCTTCAATTTGTTTTATTTTACCAAGGGTAACAGGAAAATAGGACCCCAAAAGTTGTTGTAAAATTTGTTCTGAGTACTCTGATACCTCACTGTTTGGGCACATGGCAGTGCTCGGAAGGGAAGGAGCGCCATTTGACTTTTCAATGCAAAATTGACTGGAAATGAGATGGGACGCCATGTTGCGTTGGAGAGCCCCTGATGTGCCTAAACATTGAAACCCCCCGCACGTGACACCATTTTGGAAAGTAGACCCCCTAAGGAACTTATCTAGATGTGTGGTGAGCACTTTGACCCACCAAGTGCTTCACAGAAGTTTATAATGTAGAGTCGTAAAAATAAAAAAATCATACTTTTTCACAAAAATGATCTTTTCGCCCCCAATTTTTTATTTTCCCAAGGGTAACAGAAGAAATTGGACCCCAAAAGTTGTTGTGCAATTTGTCCTGAGAACACTGATATCCCATATGTGGGGGTAAACCACTGTTTGGGCGCTTGGCAGAGCTCAGAAGGGAAGGAGCGCCGCTTGACTTTTCAATGCAAAATTGACTGGAATTGAGATAGGACACCATGTCGCGTTTGGAGAGCACCTGATGTGCCTAAACATTAAAACCCCCCACAAGTGACACCATTTTGGAAAGAAGACCCCCTAAGGAACTTATCTAGATGTGTTGTGAGAACTTTAAACCCCCAAGCGTTTCACTAGTTTATAAACGCACAGCCGTGAAAATAAAAAAAAGAATTTCTCCACAAAAATTATTTTTTAGCCCCCAGTTTTGTATTTTCCCAAGGGTAACAGGAGAAATTGGACCCCAAAAGTTGATGTCCAATTTGTCCTGAGTATGCTGATACCCCATATGTGGGGGGAGAACCACAGTTTCGGTGCATGGCAGAGCTCAGAAGGGAAGGAGCTCCGTTTGGAATGCAGACTTAGATGGAATGGTCTGCAGGCGTCACATTGCATTTACAGAGCCCCTGATGTAAACAGTAGAAACCCCCCACAAGTGACCCCATATTGAAAACTAGACCCCCCCAAGGAACTTATCTAGATGTGTTGTGAAAACTTTGAACCCCCAAGTTTTTCACTACAGTTTATAAACACAGAGCCGTGAAAATAATCCTTTTTTTCCCCCCCACAAAAATTATTTTTTAGCCCCCGCTTTTGTATTTTCCCAAGGGTACCAGGAGAAATTGGACCCCAAAAGTTGTTGTCCAATTTGTCCTGAGTATGCTGATACCCCATATGTTGGGGTAAACCCCTGTTTGGGTGCACAGGAGAGCTCGGAAGGGAAGGATCACCGTTTTACTTTTTCAACGCAGAATTGGCTGGAATTGAGATCTGACTCCACGTCTCGTTTGGAGAGCCCCTGATGTACCTAAACAGTGGAAACCCCCCAATTCTAACTGAAACCCTAAGCCAAACACACCCCTAACACTAATCCCAACCATAACCCTAACAACACCCCTAAACCTGACACACCCCTAACCCCAATCCCAACCGTAAATGTAATCCAAACCCTATCCCTAACTGTAGCCCCAACCCTAACTGTAGCCCCAACCCTAACCCTAATGGGAAAATGGAAATAAATAATTTTTTTTTTCATTTTATTATTTTTCCCTAGCTAAGGGGGTGATGAAGGGGGTTTGATTTACTTTTTATAGTGTTTTTTTTTTTTATTGGCAGCTGTCACACACTAAAAGACGCTTTTTATTGCAAAAAATGTTTTTTGCGTCTCCACATTTTGAGAGCTATAATTTTTTCATATTTTGGTCCACAGAGTCAAGTGAGGTCTTTTTTTGCGTGACGAGTTGACGTTTTTATTGGTACCATTTTTGGACACGTGACTTTTTTTTACGGTGTTCACTGAAGGGCTTAACTAGTGAGACAGTTTTATAGGTCGGGTCGTTACGGACGCAGCGATACTAAATATGTGTACTTTTATTTTTTTATATTTAGATAAAGAAATTTATTTATTGGAACAATATTTTTTTCTTCTTTTCTTTGTTTAGGAATTGTTTATTGTTTTACACATGTAAATATTTTTTTTTTACATTGCCCCGGGGGGGACATCACAGTATAGTGACAGATCGCTGATCTGACACTTTGCAATGCACTGTGTCAGATCAGCGATCTGACAAGCACTGCAGGGAGGATTCCCGGCACCTGCTCTGAGCAGGCTCTTGAAAGCCACCTCCCTGCAGGACCCGGAAGGAGCCCCGCTGCCATTTTGGATCCGGGCCTGCAGGGAGGAGGAGGTAGGAGACCCTCGGAGGAACGCGATCACATTGCGTTGCTCCGAGGGTCTCAGGGAAGCACGCAGGGAGCCCCTTCCCTGCGCGATGCTTCCCTATGCCGCCGGAACGCTGCGACCATGTTTGATCACAGTGTTCCAGGGGTTAATGTGCCAGGAGCGGTCCGTGACCGCTCCTGGCACATAGTGCCGGATGTCAGCTGCGATAGTCAGCTGACACCCAGCCATGAGCGCTGCTGATCGCGTTAGACATACTATCTCGTTGGTGGTCATACGGGCCCATACCACCTCGACGGGATAGTAAGTCTAATGTCAGAAAGGGTTTAAAAGGGTACTTCAATAAAATGTTCATTTAAGGGTGTGAATATTTATGCAACCACATTGGTTTAGTTTTTTTTGGAGGAGGGTTTCCCCACACACACACACGAAAAAATAAGTTTGTTTCTCAATAGATTTGTACATATTATGGGTAACAACATTAAACAGTGGAAAAAGTTGCTAAGATTTTTTTTTTTTTTTAAACATGGCAAAATCCCTGCATTTTAACTTGTAGACTTTGTATATGCCATCTAGGTGGCCATGCCACACATGCTTGCAGGAGTCATCTGGCCTTGTAACACTGATGTGCTATCATAGCATAGGCCATGAACATTATATTGGCGAGTGTAACAGCCTCTAATGCTTACAGCAGCTTGCAGTCCGGTTTGTACTTTCCTGCACAAACATTTTATTTTATTTATTTATTTTTTTTTAAAGATCTTGCAACTTTGGTCTAATCACAGTCTTGCAGGACCACCAGTCTCTTCAAAGAGCTGATCAGAAGGGCCAACTATTGTAAATGGGCCATCGCTGGTATCTCACCTTGGCTCCATTTACTTCAGCTGGGTTGAGCTGCAGTACCAGATAAAAGTCAGTGGACAAGGGTGGCGATGTTTCTTGAAAAGAGCAGCCACATGTTTCTCACGTTTAAAAAAAGGTGAAAAATACTCCTTAAAATGGTTGATTTCTATTGGAAAAAGTCCTCATGATGAAACGTCCTGCCGCGCTGTACCTATCCGGAGATGTACACTGCAATGCCTCTAGACAGCCATGACACTTTTCCACAATAATGAGGGGACCAATGTCACTGGACACGTGGAATGAGGAAGGCAACAGAAAGTTACAGATGACAAAGGGAGAATCACGATACTCCGGAGTAAGGAAGGCAAATTGCAAAACCACCATGGCTACATCTTGTCCAGAGACTCAACTTTAGCTTTTTTGTAGAGCGATTGCCTGAGAGCATTAATTTTTTCGTCAAGCTCCAACAGGGAGTAGCTCTAAAAGACAAATATATATAAACTTTATCAAATCATCTCAATTGCAGCAAACTTTGAACATAACCATATGTCGGAATAAATAGCAATATTTTCTATTTTTTTTTATTACTGTTTTTTATATTAAATTTTGCACTTTGCTTGCACTGGTTTTTACAAGATCATCGATTTATTTTGAGATAGGCCTTGCTGATTTATTATGGTTTGTTACAGGTTGGTCCAAAACAAATACCGTATTTTCCGGCGTATAAGACGACTTTTTAACCCCCGAAAATCTTCTTAAAAGTCGGGGGTCGTCTTATACGCCGGGAATCGTCGTGTACGCCGGTGTATATGGTGGGTGGGGAGGGGGAGTGATCCTGATGACGAGGGGGCGTCTCACAGGAAAGTGAGTAATCCCCATTACCTTATCCTAGCGGTGCAGCGTGGGGGTGTCAGTGCTGGGAGCGGCGGCGGCTGCTGTGTTCTGGTGCGGCGGCTCCTCTTCTGTGTGGGGCCTCTGTGCTGTGAGGTGGCGGCGGCAGCGGCGTATCTTTATCCAGTTGGGGCTCCTCCGGCATCTCCTTAGCCCTGGAGGCCCCGCCGCAACTCCATCGGTGCAATGTGGTGGCCTCCGGGAAAATGGCCGCTGCTCAGATTCAGATCTCGTGTCCCGAGATTTCGGGACGAGATCTGAATCTGAGCAGCGGCCATTTTCCCGGAGGCCACCGCATCGCACCTATTGAGCTGCCTCCGGGAAAATGGCCGCTGCATTGCACCGATGGAGTTGCGGCGGGGCCTCCAGGGCTAAGGAGATGCCGGAGGAGCCCCAACTGGATAAAGATATGCCGCCGCCACCGCCACCTCACAGCACAGAGGCCCCACACAGAAGAGGAGCCGCCGCACCAGAGCACAGCAGCCGCCGCACCAGAGCACAGCAGCCGCCGCCGCCACTCCCAGCACTGAGACCCCCACGCTGCACCGCTACGATAAGGTAATGGGGGATACTCACTTTCCTGTGAGACGCCCCCTCGGCATCAGGATCACTCCCCCCCCCCCCCCCAAAAGGCACATATTCACCGGCCCTATAAGACGACATAGGGTGTATAAGAAGACCCCCGACTTTTAAGAAGATTTTATATTTTAACTGGTAAAGTTGGGGGGTCGTCTTATACGCCCAGTCGTCTTATACGCCGGAAAATACGGTAATTTTAAACTTAATTTTAAATATACGGTAATATTTTTTCTAATATAGTTTCATTAAAAAGTCCCTACCCTCCCACTTCTAATCTAAATTCGCTTTATTTCATTTTTACCTGTTTCCGTTTTAACAACATTTTGAGAATCCAAAATGCTTGCTGAGAAACGTAAAAAAGTTATCATCAGGGGGCAAAAGCTGAGGTCACTGCAGCAGCCTCTGTCCCCACCCTTAAATCGAAGTGATATCAGTGACGTCCTTTCCAGGAGCTGAACTAGTCCTTGCTCTACTGAGCATGTATTGATTGTCAATTACAACGTATGCCCAGTAAGAACTCCCTTCTTTCTGGGCATTATTCATCTCAGTGCACAGTGACAGTGCCCTCCCTCACCAACTCTGCTGAAAAGTGGTAAGATAGCCCACTGTCAGTGTGCACTGTAAGAAGATAAAGAAAAAGGAGAGACCAGCCCCGCCTTAAACCAATGTTAATTTTGCAGGTGGGGCTGATCTCTGTTCTCCTTGCACACCGGGTAATCTTCTTACAGTGCGCTTTCTTGCTGGTCAATTCTTTTCAGAGACAGCAAGAGAGTGCACTGTGACTGTGCGCGGAGAAGAATATTGTATCGTAAGAGAAGAGTCAGACGGTTGTATAACCCAGACGAGGATCGCAACGCAATGCTCGGACTGGTCGTCTGTTCTCAAGAAGAGAGCGTGACAGCATGCATTTCTATGAAGCTGTCACACTTGGGTCATTAGGGCTGATGGCCAGTCCGAGCATTGCACTGCGATCCTCGTCTGGGTTATATGGCTGTCTGACTCTTCCTTTAGAAGGGTGCTTGTGGTGAGCATACGTCAGAATTGAATACTGACACATGCTCCGTTCAAAAGAGACTAGCCCAGTCCCTGAAAAGGACGTCACAGATGACGTTTTGTTTCAGGGAGGGGACAGATGCTGTGGCAGTGACTGCAGCTTCTGTTCTCTGATGAAAACTCGTTTAAGAATTTCATCAAGTGCTGGGGATTCTTAAAAAAAAAAAAAAGTCAACAACACAGAAAGGGGTAAAAAAACAACCCTCAAATGCAGCGTTTAAATTAGAGAGGAAAAGAGTAGGGACTATTTAATTAAATCATATTTGAAAAATGATTATTAAAATAGTAATAAATATTAATTTCGGACCACCCTTTTCAATTTCAGTGGTCATATTTCACTTTTTGGCTTGTTGCAATATAAAGGACCCTATATAATGATGTCAGCCAAGCCTAAGTATGGAGGGAGTATATGCTGTATGCAATGCAACGTACATTAAATGCGACACGATCACAGAAATTATTTGCTATAGATCATATTCAGTATGGATTTTGATTCACCATCATGAGCTCTTTCATTATATTTCTGATGCGTGGCCATATACTGTAGCCTGTATATCCATATAGCTACCTGTGAAGTCTGGGCTTTTCTTCGCTTACTGGACATCTCCTGCAACTCAGAAAACAAATATAAAATTACAATAAGTATGCGCAACAAATATTCTCTTAGAGCTAAAGAAAAAACTATTTTTTTTTCATAGCTCAGTTAGTTACTTTTTAAAACTTAAGCTCTTAGGGACACGACGCTGGGTTTGTATTAATATGCAGGAAAGCGCATTCAATTCCAGGCAGAAAATATGCCACAAATGAGTTGGATGCAGCAGAGACTCGAAGAGGCAAAAATTACAAAAAACAGAAAAAATAAATAATAGTAATACAAAGCATTAGAATAAATCTAAATCCCATTTCTCAATTTATAGGCTTGCTGGTCTACAATGTGAAAATATGTATATGATTATAGGACTCCAGCTAATAGCATGCTACAACAACTAACAATTTCCAGTGCATCTCCACCGTCTGCGGCAGCAGCAGGAGCTGGAACATCACGTCCCAGCGGCACACAGTAATGTGCAAGCAATTTAACACTGGGAATGATTGCACTTTTAGGGATAAAAAGCAACTTTAGTGCTTTAAAGGGGAACCGCCATCAATGAGCAAAAGCGCACTGGGGTCTATCTCTAGAAAGGATTTGTGCTGATAAAAACAAGAGCCAATAATAGACCGCTGCTTTCTATTTTATTGTGATCGCTATCTGCCCCCCCTCTTTAATTATGAAAGCACATCCCGTTAGAGATACCCAAAAGGTTATGCGACATTCCTATATCTACCAGATTACTTTCATTAATCAGATTATTCTATAGTTTGTACATGACTACAAAGCAGCCATTAAAAATATTTTGGGAAGAAGAATTGATGACCTATCGACAGAATAGCTTGTGATCTGGAAGTCCCATAGAGAATGAATGTGCGTGCTCATCTGCTGCTCCATTCAAAGAGGATACAGAAATGACACTTTCTGGGTATCTCAGCAGTTGGTCCTGAAGTTATCCCCTGTCCTGTGGATAAGTGATAACTACTTCCTATTAGACATGATGCAAAACAATTAGCAAGACCTGACTGGGCGGCCGGGTCAGTAATCTGTGGAAGTGATGAGCTGGGATATGGTGCTATCTGAGCATGCTCGGGTGCTAAACGAGTGTCTCGAACAATATGTCCGAGTCACCGCGGCTGTTTGACAGCCACAGCACATACAGGGATTGCTTATGTCTAACAGCCGCGAGACATGCAGCCTCGGGGACTCAAACATATTATTCGGTCACAACGAAGTCACTTGGTTAGTACCCGAGCATGCGCAGATAACACCTTATCCCAGCACGTTCGCCCATCACTAGTCTGTGGCCATGAGACGAGAGCCCTGCGAACAGCATCCTACCACCTGAAATAATTGTTATTCATAAAGAAAATAAATATAATTAACGTATATACTGAAGTATAAGCAGAGATTTTCAGCCCATTTTTTTAGGCTGAAAGTGTCCCTCTAGGCTTATACTCGAGTCATTGTCCCTGGGGGGGGGGGGGGGGGGTCGGCGGGGGAGGGGGAGCGGCGGCTGTGACATACTCACCTGCTCCTGGTGAGGTCCCTGCATCTCCGATGGTCTCCGGGCGCCGCAGCTCTTCCAGCTTTGAGCGGTCACGTGGTACCGCTCATTACAGTAATGAATATGGACGCGACTCCACTCCCATAGGGGTGTAGCCGCATATTCATTACTGTAATGAGCGGTACCAGTGACCACTCAAAGCTGGAAGAGCTGCGGCGCCCGGAGAGTCCATCAGAGAAGCTGCCAGGGACCGCGCTGGGAGCAGGTGAGTATAATGGGGAGGTGGAGCACAGAGATATTCACCTCTCCTCGTTCCACTGCCGGGCGCCGTCTTCCGTGTCATCTGCCTGTGACGCTCAGGTCAGAGGGCGCGATGACGTGGTTAGTGCGCCCCCTCTGCCTGAGCATCAGTGTGGAGGACGGGGAAGACACAGCGGCGCCCGGCCGTGGAACAGGGAAAGGTGACTATAGCAAGTAGCAAGTGCCGGGGGCCTGAGCAACAAGAGGTGAGTATGTCATTTTTTTTTTATTCACAGCAACAGCATATGGGGCATAATAGTCTATGGAGCATCTTATGGGGCCATAATCAGCATTTGTGCAGCATATGGGGCAAATGTGTCTATGAAGCATCTTATGGGGCCATAATCCGCATTTGTGCAGCATTATATGGGGCAAATATCTGTATGGAGCATCTTATGGGGCCATAATCAGCATTTGTGCAGCATTATATGGGGCAAATGTCTGTATGGAGCATCTTATGGAGCCATAATCAGCATTTGTGCAGCATTGTATGGGGCAAATGTCTGTATGGAGCATCTTATGGGGCCTTAATCAGCATTTGTGCAGCATTATATGGGGCATATTTTAATATGGAGCATCTTATGGGGCCATCATAAACTTTATGGAGCATTATATGGGGCTGCTGATTCAATATGGATATTCAAAAACACTTATCCTACTGAGGTCTCAATTAATTTTACTTTTATTGGTATCTATTTTTATTTTTGACATTTACTGGTAGCTGATGCATTTTCCACCCTAGGCTTATACTCGAGTCATTAAGTTTTCCCAGTTTTTTGTGGCAAAATTAGGGGTCTCGGCTTATACTCGAGTATATACGGTACTTTTTTGCAATGTCCATGGGAAAGTAAATTCCACTTACAGTGACCATACACAGACAGAAGTTCAGATGAAACTGCAAAACCATAAATTCCTTTCGCTAATATTTTCAGAGGTAAAAAAAAAAAATCCTGACATCTCATATAAAAAGGTTCTCACCATTGTCTGAAAATACTCTGGAGAGATGCCTTCCAATTCCAAGATCCGATCTTCTAGCTTTTTAATTCTCTGATAAATGTCTTTCGGTACGGGTCCACCTAGTAGTGTTACAGATTATATGTTTAGAATTGAACAAATACACAAATAGTCTACATTCTAGGAAAAACTAAAGAAGCCTGTGTAGATTAAAATATATTTTATAGCTGTCAATCCACTGAAAAAAGTGATTTGTACAGGCGTGCTTTGCATTTCTAGCTCCTTGGCAGTATAGGTTGAAGAGGGAGGATGAGCATAGGAAACAGAAGTTATTAGTGACCAGCTTACTCAATAGTCTCCAAAATGACTGACGAGATAGGAAGACCAAGTTTAACCCAAAGTAAGGGTATGTTTCCACCGTCCGTAATGACGGCGCTTTGGACGGAGCGGAAAACTCACGGTGATTCCGGGTGTGTTCATTGCACACATCTGGATTCACCGCACCCCACACATAGGGCCCTGTGATTTACCTTGCGGCGATGGAGCGTCTCCGCAAGGTAAACAGACATGCCGCGTTCTAAAAAGACGCGCAGCATGTCCGTAAGCGCAGGGCTGCCGGGTGCCTGTTCGCACACATCGTGGAGACGGGATTTCATAAAATCCCCTCCACTATGCTGTAATATCTGGACGCTGCAGGTTGAACGCTGCGGTTGTACACAATCCGCAGCTATTCCAGATGTAATCCGGCCCATGGACACATACCCTAAGAAGAAAATTCACTGCCCGGGAGGAAACATTATTCAGGACTAGGGATAAGCGAATGTGCTGGGACAAGGTGTTACTCAAGAAAGCTCGTGTGCCAACCAAGTGTCTTTGGCGTGCTCGAATATGTTCGAGCTCCCGCGACAACATGTCTAAAGGCCCCGTCTCACATAGCGAGATCGCTAGCGAGATCGCTGCTGAGTCACAAGTTTTGTGACGCAACAGCGACCTCCATAGCGATCTCGCTATGTGTGACACGTACCAGCGATCAGGCCCCTGCTGCGAGATCGCTGGTCGTGTCGGAATGGCCTGGACCTTTTTTTGGTCGTTGAGGCCCCGCTGACATTGCTGAATCGGTGTGTGTGACACCGATCCAGCGATGTCTTTACTGGTAACCAGGGTAAACATCGGGTTACTAAGCGCAGGGCCGCGCTTAGTAACCCGATGTTTACCCTGGTTACCAGCGTAAATGTAAAAAAAAAAAAACAATACATACTCGCCTTCTGATGTCCGTCAGGTCCCTTGCCGTCTGCTTCCTGCTCTCACTGACTGCCGGCCGTACAGTGAGAAGTGAGAGCACAGCAGTGACGTCACCGCTGCGCTCTGCTCTCAGTGTACGGCGGCTCAGTCAGAGCAGGAAGCAGACGGCAGGGGACCTGGACACCGAAAGGCGAGTATGTACTGTTTGTTTTTTTTGGTAACCAGGGTAAACATCGGGTTACTAAGCGCGGCCCTGCGCTTAGTAACCCGATGTTTACCCTGGTTACCCGGGTGCTGCAGGGGGACTTCGGCATCGTTGAAGACAGTTTCAACGATGCCGAAGTCGTTCCCCTGATCGTTGGTCGCTGGAGAGAGCTGTCTGTGTGACAGCTCCCCAGCGACCACACAGCGACTTACCAACGATCACGGCCAGGTCATATCGCTGGTCGTGATCGTTGGTAAATCGCTATGTGAGACGGGGCCTTAACAAACAGGTAATCTCTGCATGTGTTGTGGCTGTTGAACAACCCTGAAACAGGCAGCTGCAGGGACTCGGAACATATTATTCGGACAAGCGGCAGACACTGTTAGAACATGAGCATGCTCACATAACACCTTATTCCAGCACGTTGGCTCATCAATCTCAGGACCAGTAGTGGCTTATAGATCTAAACAGCTACCTTGGTTCAGCCGTAGGTGATATTCAATACTTTGCAGCCTCTCCTCCACGGCCTGGTTCCCGCAGTCACGAGGAAGAGGATGTGCCCTGGAGCTGGAAGTGGAGCCGTCAGTTCTAGTTTGAGGCCCATAAGCGTTCACCACTCTGGATACTGATATGGGACATTAAATCGTTATACAGATAATCAAACATTGAAATTAATTTCCATTATTGTCAACCAAACACTCTCAAATATCTAAGATCTGATATCTAAGCAAGAAAAAGAAAAATCATAATCTTTATATAGCGCTAACAGATTCTGCAGCACTTTACAGTTTTGCACACATTATCATCCCTGTCCCCAATGGGGCTCACAATCTAACTTCCCTATCAGTATGTCTTTAGAAGGTTGGAGGAAACCGAAGAATCCTGAGGAAACCCACGCAGACACGGAGAAGCTCCCAACTTATAGCCGATTTCACACATTTGTGCTTCGATGAGCACTCTCGGACCAGTCTCTAGATCCGAACACGGAAGCCTCATAGGCATATATGAGACTGCTGAGATCAGGTCTTTCTTAATAGACTATCAGAATACACTCACTGAAAGATTCCCAGTTCACCCATTTAGCAGCCACCAATAGACAAGTGCAGCCCAGAGGCTACAGAAAACAAATGGTGCAATATGTTTAACCCCTTCACGACGCAGCCCATTTTTGTGTGAATTTGTGTTTTTTTGCTCCACTTCTTCCCAGAGCCATAACTTTTTTTTTACTTTTCGTCAATATGACCATGTGAGGCGCATGTCGTGAAGACGTTTATGAAATCCAAATACAATAAATATTTTAGCCAAAAATACATGCATTTAAGAAAAAATAAAAAAAATCTCCAAAAGTGGACAACCCCTTTAAACACCTAATCTTACTACTTTGTGAACTTGGGATATCACAGATTATGAACTTAGGAAAAATAGCAATTGATCAGGGGAAAATAAGGCACCTTTTATATGGCTCTTGAATCCTGGAAATGGAGTGAATACGGCATCTGTTCTGGCACAACTGTTTTCTGCAGTAATAAAAAGTAAATATGTATTACGAGGAACAGATGTTTGACGGATCGTAAACCATGGGGGAATGGTAAGTATTGGGTAAGGTTATAGCAATATTATAGCAGGAAGTAAATGTAACATATTTGGTAAATAAATGCGATACAATCTGTTACATATAATGTAACGATGCCGCACTATTCACTAGATCCCTTCTATTCTTGAATAAATGGCAGCCCCCCCAGGTTTGTGCGGCAATTTCATCACCTAACTATTCTTTGCAAGATGAATCAAAAGTGAACATGTAGCTGTACAAAGCCGGGAATAAGACGGAGTGCGGACATTTCGAGTCCTCTCTCTCTCTCGCAGAGATCACTGGAGAATGGAGCGACTGGAGGAACATTTACCTTGATTACAATCAATAACGTTGCAGAACTCCCGGACGTTGTTTTCATTGATCTCTGCTTGCTTTCTCTCTATGAATGCCAATATCCTTCTGTCAATCTACAGGGAGTAAGAGCGACAAAAAAAAAAAATATATAGATGGAGTGAGGGGGTAGGAGGAATCGGCTAAGAAAAAGAAAAACACCGCATGTGAGCGCCCATCTACTTTAGAAACTTGCATTTGATTTTGGACAGGCTGAAAGCTACAGAGAAGAACAGCTAGGAGGATTACTGTGGCGCAGCAGGAAAAAAAATAAATAAAAAATCACAGCAAGTCTTACATTACTTAAAGGGAAAATACAGGTAGAATGCAGTTCTACATGAGAAAGTGCCAAATCTTTAAAATGTGAAAATAAAAGTAAATATCAGTGTTTTCTATTCTGATAAATCATTTTCTCTCTTGCTTCGCATTTCATAAAATCTAAACTAAATAACTGCTTAATATATTTTTTTTATGTAGAGCGAGAACTATCCTGGATATTTGGAGTCAATCTAATTGTTGCTCTCTCCCCCCTCTCACAGCATTCAGCATCCACACTTGCATGTACTGAGAGTGGGAAGCTGCATCTCCCTCCTTTTCCTTGCCGTTGCTTTACCTTGGATGGGATTATTTGGTTTCTGCACATAAACAGCATATAGTTTAATGTTCATTGTAAGTGATGCTGAAAGAGCTGTAAAGTTTATGTTAAACAGTCCTTTTCTTCAGGCAGAAAAAAAAAACAAATGCAGCAGATTCACCAACAGCAGCAGCTCACACTTGTATTCAATGCGTTCACCAAACAAACACATCTCTGTTTGGCTCCAGCACACCTCTGTTTGCAGGGCAGACTAACCAGCAGCTCTACCTTTCTCCAGTCCCAACATGCTCCACACTGCTAGGCTAGCCCAGCTGCTGTTAAAAGGCCGGTAAATCCCAGGCTGGATCACAGCATCAACTATTCTTAGTCAGGTTTTTTTGGTTACTCAAAAAAACCTGTACGCAAAATCCAGTCACATTAAACCCTCTTAGTAACCTGGTGTTACAGGCACAGCTTACATTACCAACACATATCTAACATCCAGGACTTTACCTCCTACTTTCCTACAAGGTGTAAAAAGGTGAATAAAATGCCACATTTACTACAGAATTATGGAACAATTGCACTAATAAGCATGCTAGAATTATGGTTGCTGTATTAAACATACCATATTTTTCAGACTAGTTAGAAACTTTTTCCTCCCAAAATTTGCAGGAATATGGGGGGTGCGTCTTATAGTCCAGATGTACCTGCTGTGGATGGGGAGGTGGGGGAGCAGCAGTGGCGGAGCAGTGGGTCACAGAAGGTAGGAGCCGGCTGCTGCAGCGAACACCTGTGCCCGCTGCTAAGGGGAAATGAATATTCACTGCACCCCACCTCTATGCCATGGAAGGGCCACGCCCACCAGGACAGCGATGAAGGGGTCCACGCCCACCAGGACAGAGATGAAGGGGGTCACGCCCACCAGGACGGAGATGAAGGGGGTCACGCCCACCAGGACAGTGATGAAAGGGGTCACGCCCACCAGGACGGAGATGAAGGGGGTCACGCCGACCAGGACGGAGATGAAGGTGGACGAGGGGACCATGTAAACCTGGATTAGGGATATTAGTACAAAACTGCCCAAATTTTTTTTACTTCAAATTTTTTTCTCCTGTTTTATTCCTTGAAAACCTAGGTGCGTCTTATAGTTCGAAAAATAAGGTAAATGGACATTTATTAATATTTCTCTTAAAATCAGAACAAAATGAAGAGGTGTGAATAACCATATCGTTTAGAAAGTAAACAAACTTTATTAATACATGATATAAAATGAGTACAAATACAACTAGCCAAAGAAATAGCCCACACACCAATAGGTCAGATATTATATATAATACATTCAGTCTAGGAACATGATTAAATGAGAACACGTAGGAAATTACAGGACCAACATAACATGTAGTGAACAGTAAGGTAAAATAATAAAGTCAATAGAGTGGTCCATAAGAATGTATGTCCCCTAATAAGGCATCATATAGGAAAATAATTTGCCCAGACCAAAAGAATACAAGATAGAAAATAGCATGATTAATTACCAAGACAGGACTGTGGAACCAGATACCCCTACGTGCATTTCAGCACCAAAGCTTTCTTCCAGGGGAGTGCACTATCTGATAGGGGTATCTGGTTCCTCAGTCCTGTCTTGGTAATCATGCTATTTTCTATCTTATATTCTTTTTGTCTGGGCAAATTATTTTACTATATGATGCCTTGATGCATGTCCCCATTCTTATGGAAGACTCTATTGACTTTATTTTACCTTACAATTCACTACATGTTATGTTGGTCCTGTAATTTCCTACATGTTTGTTATCATTTAATCATATTCCTAGACTGAATTATACAGAATACTAGCCAAAGAGCCTGACGTTGCTCGGGCACAGTAACTAACTGTGATTAGTTATAACAAATTATAATGATTATCCTCCATCCCATAGCCCTGTGCCCATATACCCATCATACAGATCCTCCATCCCATAGTTCCGTGCCCATATACCCAAACACATCCTCCATCCCAAAGCCCCGTACCCATATACCTATCACAAACATCCTCTATCCCATAATCCCGTGCCCATATACCCATCACACACATCCTCCATCCCATAATCCCGTGCCCATATACCCATCACACACATCCTCCATCCCATAGTCCCGTGCCCATATACCCATCACACATTATGACATCTGTCGCCATGGCAACCATTACGAAATCATCTGTCGCCATGGCAACCATTACGAAATCATCTGTCGCCATGGCAACCATTATGACATCATCGTCGCCATGGCAACCATTATGACATCATCGTCGCCATGGCAACCATTATGACATCATCGTCGCCATGGCAACCATTATGACATCATCGTCGATACACACATACATACACTCGTTTTTATATATATAGATCTGACGTACTGGTTTGTGGACCAATTCTTTGGCTAGTTGCATTTGTATTTTTTTTTTTTTTTTTATTATGTATTAAAGTCATTGTTTACTTTCTAAACGATATGGTTATTCACACCTCTCTTGGTCTGATTTATGTTAATCAGGTATAAACCAATTACTACGGTCCGTGATATTTTTTTCGTATATATCCAATCATACTTTATATTATGCTGCCGGCTTCTTTGTGTTTAATATTTCTCTTAGTTGGATCTAATATTTTATAGACCCTTATATATTTATAGACCTCATGGGTAACACTTTTTTATATGATGATGAAGTGTGCACTTGAGAAAAAGGGATAAAGCAGAAGTGCTTTAAGCACCAGACAAGCTGTTTACATAGTGACCTAGAAAGTCACACTTCCCTCTGAAAGCGGCTGAGCAGTAGCAGTTCTGTAAATAACATAATTGCAAATTTAAAGGGGTTTTCCACGCTTCAACGGCCGAATAAGCGCTCCTGTTTATGGGAGAGATGGCTGCCGATCAAAACTTGGTGCACCCAACAGTCACACAATGTGTATGACTGGTTTAAGGATGTCAATATCAGATCTGCGGAGTCTGACATTGACACTCATCTGATCAGCTGTAACTTACCTCTGTCTTATCTGCATATATCTGGACAACAGCGGGATCAGGCGGACACTCTTTCCTATTTGGGGCAAGTTTTGGACCAATATTAATGTTCTCCTTCGCTTCCATGTCCGCAGTCCCGGGAGCCTCTCTGGTGTACGGTGGGTCAGCACTCTTCTCTTTGACATTTACCAAAGTGTGAAGCTGATCTAAATGAGGCTTAAAAAAAAAACCAAAACACTATTATAAACTATTTAAGCATCATCAAGCATCTCTGATGAGGCAACCACTTAAGGCCATCACGCCGAAACACGCGTCGGGGCGGGTGCACACTGTGGGTTTTACTAAACAGCCTGCACAGGTAATTATGTAATTTGATATTGTGGCTTTAATATACACTGACAAGTCTCAAATTGAATGTTTGTTGTTTAGCCTATACAGGTTGGGTCTGGGATGTTATATTATGCATTTGAGTCTACACTTGTAGTAATTTACTTAATATGAAATCCATTCAATGCTTCCCATATTTTACCCACTTGTGTGTACCCCTGCGTTTTCCCACATGTACAACTTGGCTTTGATCATTCCCCCTTTCCTGTCAGATATCCTGGAATATTTAATAAAGTATTTTGTATTTTTCATACATTATTCTGTTTGGGTGTTCTTTTGATTGTTTTTTTCTATGGTTTATTTATTAAATATTTGCGATTATCCTGTCATGATTTGTAATCCTGATTTAGCCCATAGTATCATGTAGCTGTGTGTTATTATTAAAACAAAGTGTTATGGGTGTACTTTCCATGAAGTTGTTACGATATTTTTTTGTAAATATGATAAATACAACATATCAGAAATTTGAGAAAAATGTTAAAAACTTAGCAATTTTGAAGCTTTGCATGATTATCCCTTCATTCCAGATAGTCATACCACAGAAAAGCATTAATAAATAACATTCCCTCATGTCTGCTTTATGTCAGCACCATTTGTAAAATGTTATTTTATTTTGTTAGAATTTTAAGGGGTTAAAAAAAATGTAGCAGCAATTTTTAATTTTTTTTTTAGGGACTTATCCAGGTTTGAAATTACTTTGGGCGTCCAATTTAAAGTGATACCATTTTAAAAACAGCACCCTCTGACCTATTGAAAACTACTGTCAGGTAGTTTATTAACCCATGAGGAATTAATGCAAAGTGAGATAACGAGAATGAAAAATTTTATTTTTACCACCTAAATGTCGCTAACTTTTGAACAGGCCACTATAGCCGGCCGACTCGGAGGCCGCTATTTGGCCGTGAATTGCCATGGCAAACATCAGGACCACACACTCATGATCTCAAGGTGCCGATTGGGATAAATAGGAAGCCCTGACACTCTGTTAACCATTTATATGATGTAGTAATCATTGACAGCAGCGTCTAAAGGGTTCAACAGATATGGACGGTACCAACACTGATCATGGCTGAAGCAGCAAGTTGTCAGCTACAATGCAGAGCCGACAGCTGCGGGATTGTCACCTGTATGGGGATGCTATACTCATGTCTCAGATCAGTAAAAAGACGTATTGGCGGTCATTAAGGGTTAAAGATAATGACATAATATTGATTGAATAGTGACGATAGCCGCTGCCGGGCACAGAAAATCTCAATGACAGGTGAGAACGTGAACTGTCATTAGTTTGTCAACTAAGTAGCGATAGTCGGCGAGGAGCTTTTCATAAAAAAAAATAAAAAAAGTGTGCTTTAAATAATTTATAAAGTAATAATGGATTTCTGCTCCGAGCACAACCTCATTTACATAGCTACATAATTACCAATTGTTATGGCTTCCTCATAGTTTGCATCCAGTTCCTTTTCCCGATGCAGAGTTTGATTAAATTTCTTTTTATCCAGTAGAATAAAAAATTACAGTGAGCAGAAGAAGCTTAACATGTATAAAAGGCAATGTACACAGGCAGGGACAAAAAATAATTCCCCTCAAAATAAGAAATTCTCCCCTCAAAAAAAGTAAAAAAAAAAATAAAATAAATAATAATAATACACACCTCAACAGAGGAGTCTTAGTGTATGTGCATATAACATCTTTTTCAGCTGTGTCCACCCCGAAACCCTCCAGTCCTGAAAAAGTGCTGACAAAATGCTCAGAAGATTGAACAGAAGCATTTCTAGGTTAAAACTACTCATTTGTTCATATGTTCAGTTTTCTGAGCATCTTTTTTGCCATTTCAGGTATCCAAAGACGTCAAGCAGTTAAAAAGAGCGACGTGACCATTCTTCAGGAATCTTCTGCTTGGAATATGAACCATTACTAATACAAGTCAATGGGAAGGCTCGAAAGATGCCCAGGCTTCTTCTTGGATGTTTTGTCAGCAATTCAGTGTTTTTTTTTTAATTGTTGAATGGAGTTAAAAATAAAAAAATTTAAAAGAAAAATTAAAAAAAGAAAACGCCAGTACAAAAATGCATGGAATATGCTCAAAAAAACACTGGTGAAAAATGATGAGAAAGAGCCCAGGAAAAGAAAAAGTTTACAAAATGCCAGAGAAAAAGAGTTTACTCTGATTTGATTAGGCAAGTAAGTACGGTCAGAGTGAGAGATGCCTAAAATCAGCACTGACACTGTCCAAGACTGGCCGCATGCACACGGTGTCAGTGTCGGAGGGGGAGCATTCTCCTCCCTGGCTTCTTTTTGCAACTGGAAGTGTAGCAAGTGGCTTCAGAGAGGACAATGCTGCCTCCCACACTGTATGACATCACCGCTCATCATTCTGGCTCTCATGCTGCCCTCGTGTGACCCAGGAGCTGTGAACTGCGGTAACCTTACGGATGTCACAGCAGTTAAGTCTGCTGAGAATCGGCAGTAGCTGCTGCTCCAATCTACAGAGCTCCATACACTGGACAAAGACGACTGGGATCGGCGTGAGACCTCCGTTTGGGTTGCGGAGGACCTGTGTAGATTATTTTAAATAAATGGATGAAAGAGGGAAATTGTTGGAGAGTGATTTTTATAATAAATAAATAATAAACAACACGTGCCTCTCCATTACTAACCCCTGGGCTTGATTTAAGAAGAGCGGATGACATCAACACCACAAAGACATTACCCCAACTGCCTCTACACCAGGACAATTGGGAAGAGCTCAGGCTAGGCGCCAGAATTGGTGCACCTAATGAATGGATTCACAGTAACAATTAAGCTGTTTTTTTTTTTCCTTGGTTTGTTAATACACCAAATTGCAGCTCAAAAATAGCACACAAATGTTTTTGTACAAGTGACAAATCTGTGAATTGCTGTTGTGCAACAAGGCCTTAGTGTATATATACAGACTGTGTATGGCTATGCAGATGCTGCTCATATAGCACTGGAGTCATCACTGTTCCATCCGGTGTTGACGAGGTGTCGGGAAGACATTGCAAAAAAAAAAAAAAGAAAGTTTTTAAATGGCTACCTGAAGATCAGATATGTGCTGGTGAAGGATGGAGCTCAAGAACGCTGGTTTGACATCGGGTGACCATTGGATCTTCTCCCAGTTGATTGACATATTCACAGCATCGTTAGGTTGTTGAAGCTTAAAAAGTTAATAAGAAACAATTGTATCTTATACTTAACATACATGGGGTAGTTAGGGAAAAACCCACAAATATGTAAAAGCAAGGTAAAAGATGTTCCCAAGAAGGCTTTAAATTGATAAATGTGCCCCATTGCTACACACACGGACAAATAAATGGGGTTACTGACTCAGGGCTGTGCAATGATTGGCCGATATGGTCATGTGATGTTACATCAATGCCTGGAAAACCAGACTAGGGGATCATTTCATTAAAGGAGTTTGCCCATTACTCTGACAACCACGTCAGAATTCCTAGATTTTTCCCCCAGTAAAATAATAATAGTTATACTCTCCTCCAGTGCCAGGACCATTCCAACAGTGTTGGCACTGCCTCTCCTGGGGATAGTGTGACAATCAGCGCTGGCTTCACTCTACCCTCATTAGGGCAAATCAAGACATCTGGAGGAACTGAAAGCTGCTGCTGCCCTCTCACTTCCCCCTGATATCCATTACGTCCATAGGAGGGGGAAGCCAGTGATGATCAGCCGCAGGGGTCCTGAGATATTACAATGTCAAGCAATCCCCAGGAGAGCCAGTACCAACACCATAGGTTAGTATAAGTATTACTGGGAAGAAATAACAGGATTTTTGGTTGCTTACCGTAAAATCTGTTTCTCTGAGCCTCCATTGGGGGACACAGGAGCCATGGGTGTATGCTGCTGCCACTAGGAGGCTGACACTATGCACAAAAAAGCTAGCTCCTCCTCTGCAGTGTACACCCCACCGACTGGCATTATGCACTTCAGTTAGTGAGAAAGCAGTAGGAGAAAAAACAACAAGGTTGAAACATAACCATAAACATGAGAACTGTAAACGTGAGAACAGTCATAGAACATAGAACAACAGAAATTGAGAAACATTGGGAGGATGCTGTGTCCCCCAATGGAGGCTCCGAAAAACAGATTTTACGGTAAGCAACCAAAAATCCTGTTTTCTCTATCGCCTCTCATTGGGGGACACAGGAACCATGGGACGTCTCAAAGCAGTCCCTGCAAGATCCTTCTGCATAGGCAGGCGTCCGCCAAAGCGTAGGTATGGACCTTGTAAAATTTGGGGAACGTGTGGATGGAAGACCAGGTTGCCGCTTTGCAAAGCTGTAAGGCGGAAGCCCTGTGGTGTACCGCCCAGGAAGCACCGACTGCCCGGGTAGAGTGAGCCTTTATCCCAGGAGGGGGCACTCTGTTCTTGACGCGGTAAGCCTCCAAAATTGCCGTTCTGATCCAGCGAGCAATAGTCGCTTTGGAAGCCGGCAGGCCTCTACGCGTGGCAGCAGGAATGACGAAAAGAGAATCCGTCTTCCGGAAAGCGGCCGTTCTAGCCAGGTAGATCCTCACTGCCCTGACGAGGTCCAGCTTGTTCAACGATCGCTCCAGAGGATGAGTCGGAGCTGGACAAAAGGAAGGTAGAACAATGTCCTCGTTGAGGTGGAAGGTGGAAACCACCTTAGGAAGGAAGGAAGGCGGAGGCCTGAGGACCACCTTGTCCTGGTGGATAACCAAGAAAGGAGGTCGGCAAGAAAGGGCCGCCAACTCGGAATCGCGGCGGATAGAAGTGATGGCCACAAGAAAGGCCACCTTCCAAGATAGAACGGACAGGGAAACCTCCCTGAGAGGCTCAAAGGGGGAACCCCTCAAAACATCCAGCACCAAATTTAAATCCCATGAATCCACAGGGGCCCTGTAAGGAGGAACAGCATGGGCTACTCCTTGAAGGAAGGTCTTAACCTGTGGCCGAGAAGACAACGTCTTCTGAAAAAGAACAGAGCGCAGAAACCTGGCCCTTTAGGGAACTGAGAGCGAGACCCGAATCCAGTTCTGCCTGAAGGAAGGCCAAGATGGAAGGCAGGGAAAAAGACATAGGTGAGACGCGGTTGGACTCACACCAACGGAAGTAAGCCTTCCAGGTACGATAGTAGATCCTGGAAGACGAAGGCTTCCGAGCCTGGATCATGGTGTGAATCACCCGGTCCGAAAGGCCGGACGCTCTTAGAACTGCGGTCTCAACAGCCACGCCGTTAAACTGAGCGACCGAGAATTCGGGTGGCAGATCGGACCCTGAGACAGAAGATCGGGCCTGTCTGAAAGGCGCCAGGGGGCGTCCGCGAGAAGGCTGACAATGTCTGCAAACCAAGCTCTCCTGGGCCAATCCGGGGCGATCAGAATGACCGGCACCCCTTCCGCTTTGATCTTTTTCAACAGCTTGGGAAGCAAGGGAAGAGGTGGGAACAGATAGGGCAGCACGAACTGCGACCAAGGAATGGCCAGAGCGTCGACTCCCACTGCAAGAGGATCGCGAGACCTGGAGATGAACCGAGGAACCTTCCTGTTCCTTTGGGACGCCGTGAGGTCCACATCCGGAGTCCCCCATCGAAGACAAATCTGATGGAACACCTCCTGATGCAAGGACCATTCACCCTCGCGGCTGAGGAAGTTGGCGGCCCAATTGTCCACGCCGGGGATATGCACCGCGGATATCACCGGAACCGGTGCCTCTGCCCAGAGGAGGATCTTGGATACCTCGGCAAGGGCCAAGGAGCTCCGAGTCCCCCCCTGATGGTTGACATAAGCCACAGCTGTGGCATTGTCCGTCTGGATTCGGATTGGTAGACCCCTGAGAATCTTTTCCCAGTGACGAAGGGACAGAAAGATGGCCCGAATCTTGAGGACATTGATCGGCAGAGTTGACTCCTGCGCCGACCAATGACCCTTAACAGTCAGGTGGCGAAACACCGCACCCCAGCCGAGCAGGCTGGCGTCCGTCGTCACCACTTGCCAGTGAACTGGAAGGAAGGACCTGCCCTGGGAGATGAGAGGTGACGTCAGCCACCAGTTGAGAGACCGTTTGACCCGGGGAGAGAGTCAGATCGGACGATCCAGGGAGAAGACAGACCTGTCCCACTGGCTTGCTGAAGAGGTCGTGAGTGAAATTGAGCGAAGGGAATCGCTTCCAATGATGCTACCATCCTCCCCAGAACCTTCATGGCCGATCGGAAAGAGGGAAACCGAGGACCCTGGAGCAAGCGTTCATCCCGACGAAGGATGGATCTCTTGTCTTCGGGAAGGAAGACTTTGGTCTGACGAGTGTCAAAGAGCATGCCCAGGAAGACGATGCGCTGAGAAGGAATAAGGCAGGACTTCTTCCGGTTGACCAGCCACCCGAAGCGGGTTAGGGTGTCAAGGACGATGGACAGACTTTCGTGAGTCTGAGAAAAGGACGGAGCCTTGATGAGGATGTCGTCGAGGTATGGAAACAGAACCAGGCCTCTGACCTCAAGATGGCTATCAGCGCTGCCATGATCTTCGTGAAAACCCTGGGAGCGGTTGCAAGACCGAACAGCAGGGCGACGAACTGAAAATGGTTCTGGAGCACCGCAAAGCGCAGGAATTGGTGATGTCCCGGGAATATCGGGACATGGAGGTAGGCGTCCTGAATATCTATGGAACACAGAAATTCTTGAGCCTCCATGGAAGCAATTACCGAACGAAGGGATTCCATTCTGAAGTGTCTCAGGCGAACCCTCTTGTTCAGCAATTTGAGATCCAGAATGGGACGAACCTTGCCGTCTTTTTTCGGTACCACGAAAAGATTGGAATAGAAACCTGTGAACCGTTCTTTTTCTGGGACGGGAACGATTACTCCGGATTTGAGGAGAGAAGCGATGGCTGCGAAGAAACCCGGAACTAGAGCGGGATCTCTTGGAGGTCGGGATTCGAAGAAACGATCCCGGGGTCGTGAAACGAACTCTATTTTGTATCCCGAGGATACAACTTCCCTGACCCATGCGTCCTGTACTGAGGAGATCCAGACGTCCCTGAAGAAGAGGAGACAGCCGCCCAGCCTGGGAAGTGGGCTGGGGTCTTGCCGTGAGTCATGCCGAGGTGGATCTTCCAGTCCTGGATCTGGAAGATCTACCCTGGGAGTAGCGGGAATGCCAGGAAGGAGTGGGTCTAAAGGATACCGCCTTCTTCTCTTGACGTGCCTGTGGCCTCTGCTGCTGCTGGGAAAAGGAGTTTGACGCAGCGAAACGACGAAAGGACCGAAATTGCCATCTAGGAGGAGGGCGACGAGGTTTAGACTGGGGAAGGAGAACTTGTGCCCCCGGTAGCGGCCTTAATGATTTGGTCCAGCTTAGAACCAAAGAGACGTGAACCTTGAAAAGGCAGGCTGGTAAAGGACTTTTTAGAAGACAAATCCGCCTGCCAGGCCTTGAGCCAAACGGTGCGGTGGATGGCAACAGCGTTGCTGGACGCATGAGCCGCACAAGACGCGGCATCCAGGGAGGCGGAGACCAGGAATTCACCCGCGTGAGAAATCTGGTTAGCAAGTTCCGCCAGCTGTCCAGGTGGAGCCCCGTCCAGGATGCCCCAACGGAGTTGTTTGGCCCATTTGGATATGGATTTTGAAACCCAAGTGGAAGCAAAGGCCGGGCATAGAGTAGCTGCAGCCGCTTCAAAGGCTGACTTCGCAAAGGATTCTATGACTATCGTTAGAATCCTTCAAAGATGCTCCGCTGGACAGTGGAAGGACCGTGTTGGTGGACAGCCTTGAAACTGGAGGATCCACCGAGGGAGAATCAGTCCAATTGGCGGTAAGTTCTGGAGAAAAGGGATATAAAACGCCAAGAAGCTTTCCCTTCTGAAAACGTCTGGTCGGATTCTCTCTCTCTGGTCATGATCTCCTCGAATTCAGGATGAGGAGCAAAGAACTTGGAAGGTGGCGTAGCCCGTCTAAAAGAAACTGCCTGATCTGCGGGTTCCGTAGAGGTATCTTTGATGCCACAGGTCTGATTTATCGCTCCAATGAGATTCTGAACCATATCCCTCATGGTAGCGAGTTGGTTAGAATCCAGCTCCGAAATATCCTCCGAGGGCGCATCAGAGAACGCCTCGCCTGACTCAGGGGAAGAAGACCGGGAGGAAGCCGACCGCTGAGAAGGACCGTGGGGCAAGATGGAACGAGAAGAGGACTCAGACCGGAGTTCCTGTCTGGACATTTGCGGGTTAGAATGGAGGGCTCGGACGGAGGCTCCTGCGACCCGCTGGCTACTGCGGGGGTCTGCAGGGGTAAGCGATCCAGCACGGACACCAGAGTCTGAGACACCCGAGTTAGATCCGCTACCAATTGTGACAGAGAGGAAGCCCAGCCTGGGGTGGGGGTATCACTCAAGTGGAGCGGCGGGGGATCCTGGGTGGTGGGAACACTCGGGTTGCTGCAGGCCTGACAGAGTGGAGAGGACTGACCTGAGGGAAGTTTGCAGTTACAGGACGAACATGCAAAAGTATTTGACTAAGGCAGAAGAAGTAGAGGAAGATGTAGGGGGACGAGAGCGGCCTCCCTTAGAGGTAGACATCTTGAAGGGTCGCTGAAGAAAATGCCAGAGGGTTAGGGGACAGGGGCAGAGGAGAGTGTCAGTCTGCAGTGCAGAGCTACTCACGGCAGACGAAAAACTGACTCCAGATGGAGGAAGCTGTAGGCTTGTGGTGGACCTCCGGAGAAGGATCCCCTTTAGGTAGGAAGGCTGTATGTAAGGACGCTAGGACGCAGAATGCGCACTCTGTAAGGAGCGGAGCGGCGATGTGTGGCGCCTAGCTGGAATGTACCGTGCACCCGGGAGCACCATGATGGTGCTGGTGGGCGGAGACTGCAGGGAAGAAGATTGTCGGGAGGGAAAAAAAACCCGCCGGAGCAAACCGGCAGTGGACGGAGTTGCGTCACCGGAAGTAGAAGCCCGTGCCTAAATTAGAGGCAGCGACCGCCGGAGAGGGCTGCTGCGTTGAGGAATGAGCGGTGCGGCCGGCGGGAAGATGGCGACCGCTGAGGGAAAACAGCACGGCTGCCTGCTAAGGCTGCTGCGCCACAGAGGAACGTGGCCGCCGGAGAAAGTAGGCAACAGGGCTGCCTGTAGAAGCCACCAGAGCAGGAGAGAGAGTAACGGCCATCCGGGAGAATAAAAGGGCAGCGCGGCTGAAAAAAGATGCCGCGCCGGAGGAAGATAGAGCAGCCCCCCCCCAAGAACAAGGAGGGGAGGAGATCAGCAAGGCCGCTGCAGTGCAGCGACGATCCCTGCCCCGTGGGACCCGCCGCTGTAGTCCTTAATAAAAATAAAGAGGTCAAAGGGATCCCCAATTCCTAACTGGGACGGGTGGAGAAAATACTCACCTCAAAAACTCCCACGCTGTCCGTTACTAACCTTAGAGCAGTGTTCCCCAGCTCCAGTCCTCAAGAGCCACCAACAGGTCATGTTTTCAGGATTTCCTTAATATTTCACAGGTGATGGAATTCCTGCCTGTGCAGGTGATGCAATTATCAATTGGGCAATACTAAGGAAATCCTGAAAACATGACCTGTTGGTGGCTCTTGAGGACCGGAGTTGGGGAACACTGCCTTAGAGAAAGGTGTCAGACGTCCATGGAGCTGATGGTGGACGTCCTCGTCTCCTCCAACTGACAGGCTCTGGTGGGCGAGTGGGTGGGGGACGAAGCAAGGACCGAACTTCTAAGCACGCTTGTGTGCTAGGATCATGGTCCTGCTGTTGGATCTATGAGGATACGGGGTGGCAGTACACGCCGTACTCATAGTCCATTGTGTGGGATTACAGGTGTGACTGTTCACCCTGTATCCCTCTGGAAAACCTAAAAGAAAAACGACGCACATTGAGGTAGATAAGGGTCTAATGAAAGACCCGTGTCCACCTCCTACTGACACTAAGCTAAACTGAAGTGCATAATGCCAGTCGGTGGGGTGTACACTGCAGAGGAGAAGCTAACTTTTTTTGTGCATAGTGTCAGCCTCCTAGTGGCAGCTGCATACACCCATGGTTCCTGTGTCCCCCAATGAGAGGCGATAGAGAAATACGGATTCAGAAGATCTCCGAGTACTGAAGAACCCCTTTAATGTAATGCTGGTAACAGATGAACAAATAGATTTGCAAGATTCTGGTCCAGTAGTGACGACAGATGTCCATGCCTACAAGACCAGAAAACTGCGACCCTCCCACTACTTGTGATATCCCTGGCGCCTCTTCTGATTACTAGGCCAGGCGTGGGGTCATTTCGACAGAAGAGGCGCCGTAGTAGACGATTAACAGAGCTCTGATCTTTCAGAAGACCAAAGTGGCAGCTGGACTAGGGTCCTGCAAATCTATTTGCTCAACTTTGGCAGTTAATCTTGTTCCGAAGTTGAATAGACTGAATTTATTTTTTTCTGACATACTGCACTATAAAGGCTTATTTCAAAAATTCATTCAGCTCTCTAAAATAAAGATATTTGCCAAAAATAAAATATGGCTTGTTAGCTTTTTACATACTTGACAAATCTCTCAAAATGTTCTGGAGGCTACCAAAAAAAAAAAAAAAAAAAAAAAAAAAAAAAAAAAAAAAAAAGCAAAAATCTAGACTTCCAAAGAAGTTGATAAATTTCCTGGGCGAATGCAACAAAGTTTTCATTGAGATCAACAATGCCTTATAAAGTAATGTGTGTTTTTTTGTTTTTTTCTTTTTGGGGTCCCCCATTTTAATAGCAAGGCTACGTATAAAGTTGTGAGCTGATATTAATAGCCTGGAAAGCTCCATGGGTATTATCCCCTTCCCAGGCTATAAACATCTGCCCCCAGCTGTCGGCTTTCACTCTGCTGGTTCCGAAAATTGAGTGGGAGCCCATGCTATTTTTTTCTGAAAAATAATAATTTATTAATTAAATACATGTACAGTAAGCTGCACACACTGTACTAAATGTATTTGTCACAGACATCTATATACCTACCTAGTCTATTTGTATTTACTGCATGTAATCCATCTCTCCTATCCTGTCGACTCCTGCAGTTATTTTACACTACACCGCTGCCGAATTGCCTATATATGTTTTGTAGAATATTTACTTTGAAAACGATGTGTAAATGACTGAGAATTTCTCTATGTAATAATCGCATTGCAGTCGGATACTAATCGCAATGCATTCAGAGGTAAATTGGATGCTAAGGTGTGAAAAATCGGATTGTAGGCGCATAAAAAAACGCAAGAAACTCGCATGACACTTGCATTACACTCATCTGACTCTCCTTCATCAAAATCGGACTGATTTTAAAATCGCTAGTGTGTCACCAGCCTAAGACAGAGGAATTCCATTTAAAGCACAATTTCAGCAGTGCAATAAAGAAAAACGATGGAATGGTGTTTTAAGTTATCAGTGGAGTCTCAGGACCTGAACCCGGGCTAACCTGCAGAATATGTCAGGAAAAGTAAAAATAAATTTAAGAAAAAGCTTAAAAAGAACTGTCCAGGTGATGAGTGAGAGCCCGACTGCTGGTCTCGCACTGATCTGGGGACAGTGAACATTTATCCCCTTTTCCAAAATGGAGCAGCAGGTCAGACACTACACTGCCCCTCCATACAGTCTCTATGACTGTGCTCGGCAGCCCTATAGAGAATGAAAGGAGGAGCAGCGGCGGAGCAGCTCCATCCCAAAGGGGATAAAGTGGTTGGACCCCAACTGATCGATATGTTTTCGCCCACCTTGTGGGTAGGTAATAAGAGAGCTTGTCTGGTGAAAGAATGTTAAGATGTCATCTTTGGACTTGAAGAGGTTTGCCAAAACGTATTTTTACACCACGGAAACTTCCTGAAAGGTCGTGTCTAAACAATGGCAGGTGTGGATTTTATTTTTAAAAGTCCAATAAACTTTAATGATAAGAATATAATCATAGTAAGATGAGTGATGTGCACTATATGGCGGTACATTCTTACCTTCTCCACACAGCTCTGCAGCGTTCTCAGCATCCCTTGCACAATCTCCTTGCAGCCTTTCATCTGCACAGACTCTCCTTCTACCATCTTAGCTGTTCTCTTCACTGCAGCGGCCATAACTCAATCCAATGTTAAAGATAATCCCCTGCAAAACATAAAATAAATAAAAAGCAGCGATAACGGCATGAACAGCATCCACTGAGCTCAGATCCCAGGGTTGTCAACACCGTCAATGTGTAACAAGATGTATTGCTGCCATTCGGGAATCTGGGAAAGCTGGGTCATCGAGCAATGAAGGTTGCAATATAGCTAAGAACCAGCAGAATATTTTTAATACAAAAGTGCAAAGACTAATGCACAAAAAACATTTTTAAGAGTCTCAGCATAACAGTACATGTCTGACTTGTGGGTCTCCAGCTGTCAAAACTACAGCTCCCAGCATGCCCTAACAATATGCAGCTGTGAGGGCATACTGGGAGTTGTAGTTTTGCAAAACCTGGAAAAAAAACACATAAAAAACTCACAAAGAGAGGAAGCCTAGTAACTACACACACATTAATACACAGCACACTACAATGCAGCCACACAGGTCTGCTGCTCTCATGGTGAATGAACACACTAGACTCAGTGTGGTCACCAGAAGATTACAACCCCCAGCTGCCTTACCTGGTAGAGGAGGGAGGGAGTAATCACTGATATTCCACAACCACGTGCAAACGTACACAGAGCAGAAGTGAAGCAACACCAGGTTAATGTGCCAAAGCTCCTAGCTTGGTACTGCGCATGCTCCCAATGTCCGGGCAGAAGTGAGGTACGAAGTCAGGGAGGAAGTAAACACACGAGACGCACTGAGCGTGTGCAGGCTGTAAGGGCAGAAGTGAGGTAAGACATGAGGGCGGAAGTGAGCAAATTTGAACATACTGAGCATGCTCAGACTATATTGAGTTCCACTACTGATAATGTAATGACAGTAGTGAGCACATTAGGGCATACTGAGCATGCTCAGACTGCAATGGCTAACATGAGCTTGCTGATAATAACAGAAGTGAGCTCTCCACAGAGCTATGAGCTGTTGAAGTAATGTGGCTTCATCCTCACAGTGGAGAATTTATCACATGCAATTTGCCACAAACTTGTCAAAATAGCGCCCAGGAGTTGATAACTTTTTCACATATTTAGCCCCTCTATTTTTATTTTTGCACTTTCGCTTTTTCCTCCTCTTTCTCCCAGAGCCATAGTTGTTTTTATCATCGAGGAGGGCTTCTTTATTTGCAGGACAAGTTGTAGTTTTGAATAGCATCGTTCATTTTACCATAAACTGGGAAACAGTAAAAAAAATCTCAAGTGGGATGAAATGGTGAAAAATGCAATTCTGCAATAGTCTTTTTTTTTTACAGTATTTTTTGTACTGTAAAAACTAATGATGCAGTACGACTACGCAGATCAGTACGATCACAGCCATACCAATCCTATCATTTTATATTATATATCTACAAAGCCATCCAGAACCTGTCCCCTCCCTATATCTCTGAACTAATCTCCCACTATCTTCCCTCACACAATCTTCGATCCTCCCAAGACCTCCTACTCTCCACCACACTTATTCGCTCCTCACCCAACCGCCTCCAAGACTTCTCCCGAATATCCCCCATCCTCTGGAATTCCATGCCTCAACACGTCCGATCATCCACCACCATCGGATCCTTCAGACGGAACCTGAAAACCCATCTCTTCAGGAAAGCCTACAGCCTGCAATAACCATTCTGCCGCCTCACCAACCACCCGAGCTGCCGCCTCACCAACCGCCAGAGCTGCCACCTCACCACCGCCAGAGCTGCCGCCTCACCACCACCAGAGCTGTCGCCTCACCACCACCAGAGCTGCCGCCTCACCACCACCAGAGCTGTCGCCTCACCACCACTAGAGCTGCCGCCTCACCACCACCAGAGCTGCCGCGTCACCACCACCAGAGCTGCCGCCTCACCACCACCAGAGCTGTCGCCTCACCACCACCAGAGCTGTCACCTCACCACCACCAGAGCTGCCGCCTCACCACCACCAGAGCTGCCGCGTCACCACCACCAGAGCTGCCGCCTCACCACCACCAGAGCTGCCGCCTCACCACCACCAGAGCTGTCGCCTCACCACCACCAGAGCTGCCGCCTCACCACCACCAGAGCTGTCACCTCACCACCACCAGAGCTGCCGCCTCACCACCACCAGAGCTGCCGCGTCACCACCACCAGAGCTGCCGCCACACCACCACCAGAGCTACCACCTCACCACCACCAGAGCTGCCGCCTCACCACCACCAGAGCTGCCACCTCACCACCACCAGAGCTGCCGCCTCACCACCACCAGAGCTGCCGCACCCCTGACCTTCTGTCTCTTCCCCATTATCCCGTAGAATGTAGGGTCCCCTCCCCTCTGTACCAGTCTGCCATTGTAAATTTGCTTGCTGTAAATGATATCTATAACTCTGTATGTAACCCCTTCTCATGTACAGCACCATGGAATCAATGGTGCTATATAAATAAATAATAATATATGTATTTTTTTTATTATCACTTTTTTAAGAAGAAGAATTGTGGTTTATTTTGCCATTTTCTAAGATTTAAATGGCTTTATTTTTATGCTTTAGTAAACCATTGTTTTATGTGTGGCGAGTTAGCGGTTTTATTGGAGTGCATGCACTGGTATATGTATTGGTAGACTTGACTTTTACAGATGATGTGATACCAGAAATGTTTTTTTGTTTTTTTCTTTCACTTTTTTAATTTATTTATGTTTAATGGAGAAAAGGGATGGTTGAAGCTGTATATATATATCTAATATATAAAGCTGAATGTGTGTATGTATGTATGTATGTGTGTGTGTATGTCCGGGATTGGCATCTGAACCGTCGCAGCTACAGCCACAAAATTTTGCACAGTCACACGTCTGGACCCCGAGAGCGTCATAGGCTATGTTGTGAGGCGAAATTTTAACCCCGCGCGTTCCAATTCACCAAACAATTTTGCCCCTATCTACATAATGGGGAAAAAATGAAAGGAAAAGTGTTGGAGGCAAATTAACAGCTGCCAGATGTGAACAAGGGGGACTTAAAGAATGAGAGCGATGGCGCCAAAGAGTATATACTGTACAGTTGCTAAGGTGGGGCCCCGACATGGGATAATCACCACACCACCACGAGGATATGAACACACACACAAAATGCGCCACACACTACCACGTGCTCGAACACATATCACCCTCAGCACACATTTCACCACACATACACCAACCTCGCCACATAAAAGTTGAAACACAAAAGTCGCCGCTCAAAACTGGCCACGCGCAAAACTCTCCACATGCAAAACTCGCCACACGTGCAAAACTCACCTCATGGAAAACTCGCCACACGTGCAAAACTCACCTCATGGAAAACTCGCCACACGCAAAACTTGCACACGTGCAAAACTCACCTCATGGAAAACTCGCTACGCGCAAAACTCTCCACATGCAAAACTCGCCACACGTGAAAAACTCACCTCATGGAAAACTCGCCACACGCAAAACTTGCACACGTGGAAAAATTGCCACATGCACAAAAGTTGCAACACATGCAAAAGTTGCCTCACACAAAACTTGCACATACTCAAAAGGCACCACACATAAAACTCGCCACGCGCAAAACTCGCCATGCGCAAAACTTGCTGCACACAACTTGCTACACTAACCTGTCACATGCAACTCGACACACAAAAAGTTGCTACACGCATGTCGCCACACAAAACTCATCTCACAAAAGTCGCTACATGCATGTCGCCACACGCAACTCAACACACACAAATTGACACACGAAACTCGCCCTAAAACACACACAAGTCTGGTATTATCCTTCAAAAATAAAAATCTGATTAATAAGCAGACAAACTACAAGAGCAACAAATGTACCATATAGGAATCCGGCAGCTGTCAGTCACATGACCAGTCTATTATGTGTATGTGTGAGCTAATATATACTGCCAGGGGGTGGGCTTCCTGTAGCCTGGGGATTTATCAGGCTGCCAATTTAGCTTACAAATACTGAGGTAAAAATACTGACCAAATAACGTGTGAACGAGGTCTAATACAGGAGATGACATACAGATATATACTATATACAGGAGGAGATGACATACAGGTATATACTATATACAGGAGGAGATGACACACAGGTATATACTATATACAGGAGGAGATGACACACAGATATATACTATATACAGGAGAGATGACACACAGGTATATACTATATACAGGGGAGATGACACACAGGCATATACTATATACAGGAGAGATGACACACAGGTATAAAGTATATACAGGAGGAGATGACATACAGGTATATACTATATACAGGAGGAGATGACATACAGGTATATACTATATACAGGAGGAGATGACACACAGGTATATACTATATACAGGAGGAGATGACACACAGATATATACTATATACAGGAGAGATGACACACAAGTATATACTATATACAGGGGAGATGACACACAGGCATATACTATATACAGGAGAGATGACACACAGGTATATACTATATAGAGGAGGAGATGACATACAGGTACATACTACATACAGGAGGAGATGACATACAGGTATATACTATATACAGGAGGAGATGACACACAGGTATATACTATATACAGGAACCGATTACCTACAGGTATATAGTATATACAGGAGGAGATGACATACAGGTATATGCTATGTATAGGAGGAGATGACATACAGGTATATACTATATACAGGAGGAGATGACACACAGATATATACTATATATAGGTGAGATGACACACAGGTATATACTATATACAGGAGATTACATACAGGTATATCTAATATATAAAGCTAAATGTGTGTATGTATGTATGTGTGTATGTCCGGGATTGGCATCTGCACCGTCGCAGCTACAGCCACAAAATTTTGCACAGTCACACGTCTGGACCCCGAGAGCGTCATAGGCTATGTTGTGAGGTGAAATTTTAACCCCGCGCGTTCCAATTCACCAAACAATTTTGCCCCTATCTACATAATGGGGAAAAAGTGAAGGGAAAAGTGTTGGAGGAAAATTGACAGCTGCCAGATGTGAACAAGGGGGACTTAAAGAATGAGAGCGATGGCGCCAAAGAGTATATACTGTACAGTTGCTAAGGTGGGGCCCCGACATGGGATACTCACCACACACGGGGATGTGAACACACACACAAAATGCGCCACACACTACCACGTGCTTGAACACATATACCACCCTCAGCACACATTTCACCACACACACACCAACCTCGCCACATAAAAGTCGAAACACAAAAGTCACCACTCAAAACTCGCCACGCGCAAAACTCGCTACATGCAAAACTCGCCATATGCAAAACTCACCTCATGGAAAACTCGCCACACGTGCAAAACTCACCTCATGGAAAACTCACCTCATGCAAAACTTGCACACACAGAAAAATTGACACATGTACAAAAGTTGCAACACATGCAAAAGTTGCCTCACACAAAGCTTGCACATACTCAAAACGCACCACACATAAAACTCGCCACGCGCAAAACTCGCCATGCACAAATCTTGCTGCACACAACTTGCTACACTAACCTGTCACATGCAACTCGACACACAAAATGTTGCTACACGCATGTCACCACACAACTCATCTCACAAAAGTCGCTACACGCATGTCGCCACACGCAACTCAACACACACAACTTGACACATGAAACTCGCCCTAAAACACACAGAAGTCTGGTATTGTCCTTCAAAAATAAAAATCTGATTAATAAGCAGACAAACTACAAGAGCAACAATTGTACCATATAGGAAATACGGCAGCTGTCAGTCACATGACCTGTCTATTATGTGTATGTGTGAGCTAATATATACTGCCAGGGGGGAGGGCTTCCTGTTGGCTGGGGATTTATCAGGCTGCCAATAGCAACCAATCACAGCTCAGCTTCTATTTTGCTACAGTTAATTAATCTGAGCTCTGATTGGTTAATATAGGCAACAAAGACATTCTCAGTATAACAAAGCTAATATAAGAAATCCTTCTATTAGCTTAGTTTTTGCCTTTTAATAATTACATTTCTATCTATTTGTTTTGTGGTTTTTGTGTGCAGAATAAATTTTTGTTAACACATTCTATTTTGCTAACAGCAGTCATTAACCCGGGTAGTACAGCTAGTATATATATATATATATATATATATATATATATATATATATATATATATATACATATATATATATACATATATATATATATATATATATATATATATATATATATATATATATATATTTTTTTTTCTATTTAAAACTTTTTTTCTTAATTGATTTTAATGACCCTTTAGGGGACATGAACCTGTGATGGTCCAATCGTATATACTGTATTCTACAATATAGCATTATTACAGTTACAGTACATGGTATAAATCTCAGTCTCCTATGAAGCTTAGCCTGAGCCTGTGGCAGTGATGGGGGTGCCTTCAGCAGGTCCCAGCTGCCAGGGTAACCCATTGGTGCCCTGCTATCAGCTATCATGTTGCATGAAGGTGATGGTAGTCAGTGTATGTGAGCACCAACAAACCTTTCATTTAAGTGACGTCAGAAATTGACTACGGCATTTAAATGGTTAACAGCAGAGATCGACCTCAACTTTAGCTGCATCTACTGTGTATAGAGGGAGCTCAGCTGTTAAGCCAGCTACAGAAGTGTTCACCAGCTCAGTGACTTGTAAATCCTCACAGCATGCACAGTCGGCATTATAGGGATTCTATGCTCCCAGTGTCAGAGTCATGTGACTGCAGAAATGCAATTTGCATACTTCCGGCTTCATTTCGACTAGATATGTTCATTCTCACTCAGGTCACTTGCATTGAGTAAAGCCACTCACATTGAGTTGGCATGTGACTGCATGTATGCAGATCACATACTTGCAGTTACACGGCAGCATCGTAGAATCCTGACAGCGTGCTCACTGTCATGTAGAGTGACTGCAGACTTGAACCCCAAGTCTTCCTCTTTGCCTTGTTCCTTACATTCTTCCGATGATGATGTCCTTCTCCAGTGATTGCTCTCTTCATATGATGTGTCCAAAGTAGGCAAGTCATACCGTGGTGATTCTTGTTTCGAGAGACATGTCTGGCTTGATTTGTTCCAAAATTGATTTATTTGATCTTCTTGCCATCCATGGTGTTGATAACATCCTTCTCCAGCACCACATTTCGAAGGTGTCAGTGCTTCCTTTGTCTTGTTTCAGGTCAACAAACTAAACAAATCAACCAAGATAATGAGGACCCTGATCACAACAACTTACAATCTATGATAGAGTAGGGATGGCACAAGGGTTAGATGTGCTTGCTTTCTACAAAGGTCTAGCCATCTACTAAAAAAAAATGTCTGGTTAGTAGATCAGATTTTGAGGATGATGTTTTTCATCCATTTTTCTTATATGCAAAAATAGTTGGATATACAGTACAGAACAAAAGTTTGGACACACCTCATTTAAGATTTTTCTGTATTTTCATGACTATGAAAATTGTACATTCACACTGAAGGCATCAAAACTATGAATTTACACATATGGAATTATATACTTAACAAAAAAGTATGAAACAACTGAAATTATGTCTTATGCAGTGTATCAGAGGTGGATGGTTTCCTAGGAAAGGAGAACGCGTTATCAAACGCTTTGCTTTAGAGATTGCAAGCTTTTACACACCTATCCTGGGTATCCTGAGCTCCATTTCCTTCCCCTGAGTCTGTTGCCCTCTGGTGTGTAGGTTCTGCAAGTTGCCCGGAGTTGATCAATTACATCTTCTCTCTAAACCTAATTATGGCCCATTTTGACACACACCTGTGTCTTGGAATTGAGACTATAGTCCTATGTTTGTTGTGCTCCACCATCTGTGCTGTTTGTGTTTGTGCTTGCTTTAATCCCTGCTGGGTTTCACTTCAACTGTCCTACTGCTCTTGAGATTCCAAGTCCTCGTTGCCCACATGCCTTTATGCTTACTGCATAAACGCCCGGGTTTCGTGTGTGCACCCTGACTTGAGGCTTACAGAATCCACCTTACTAGGTAACCCTAATGCAAGAACTGCCCTTTTCCTCTGCTGCAGAGACAAAGCTGCCCCATATAGCAGCATGGGAGAGCGCACAGTTTAGGTCAGTGTCTCAGCCTTGCCGATGCCCTGATCTCTAAATCTTCAGTAGCACACTGCTCCCAGGCAGTCAGGAAGTCTGGAGGCAAGGGAGCAGCGCTTTACTGAAGACAACATGACAATAACTCTTTAAAGCATCACTCCAGCATTTTTTTTTTTTATTTCACCTCTGGAGTGGTGTTTAAAAACCCTCTCCCCTGTTGGACACTCACCTTCTGGTAACTTCATCTGTTTTCACTGCTGCTCCGGTCTGTTTCCTGCAGTTTGTGACTTGCCAGCAGCTCCAGTGTTTCATGAACCGTGCTGGAGGTCACCAATCAATATAAGTCTATGAGATCCTCGTTAAGGGCTCATTCTGGCTCTCATAGACTTACATTGAGAGCTTTTGATGTTGCTTCTATCTTCCGGCCAGATAGAAGATGCACTCACAAGATGGTGCCACTGGACCATAGCAGTACCGAAAAACAGTGAAGGCGTTTTGACCCCATATGTGGTCGAAAACTACTTTTGAGGAACAGTGCAAAGCACAGAAGGGAAGAAGCGCCATATTGGAGTTCTGATTTTGCTGGACTGGTTTGAGGGTTCCATGTCACATTGGTAGAGCCCCTGAGGTGCTAGAGCAGCAGAATCCCTCCATGATTGACCCCATTTTACAAACTACACAGCTCAATTAATTCATCTACTGGTTGAAGTTTTCATATTGACACCACAAATGAGTCACAGAATTTTATACCATTGGGCAGTGAAGAAAAAATAGTTACATTTTTAGCCTCAGATTTTACATTTTCACACTGGGAAATGGGTAAAAATGGCACCGAAATTTGTCCCACAATTTCTGCTGAATGTGGAAATACCCCATATGTGGCTGTACAGTTCTGCTTAGCCATACGGCGAGACTCTTGCTATAACAGTTTGCGGACTCCATATACAGAACCCCTAAGTGCAAGAAGAGCATAATCTCCCTCAGGTGACCCTATTTGAAAATTATACCCCTTTGGGAATTTATATACAGCTGTAGTGACAATTTTGACTCAATGGGTGTTTTCCAGAAATAAGCATCAGTGGATGTTGCTGAGTGAAAATTGCAAACTGCCATTGTAGTGCCCAACACAACAGTAACACCTGTATGTTCTACACACGTATGAAGATTCAATATATATATCCTTAATTGAATATATATGTTTCTCTCTCTATATATATAGTGAGGCCATGAGGGTGTACTGCAGACACAGGTGTAGCTGTAATTAGAATAGTGAAGCAGTGACTGATTAAGAGCCCTGTTGTAGAGGGGAGGTGTGTCAGTGCTGTTTTTGGAAGCAGACAGAGCAGTTGTCTGCAGAGCACTCCCTGTGTGAAGCAACACAGGGGCAAGAGGAACCAAAGAGACTGACAGCCTGCTTCTTGGGCTGTCTTATGTTTACCCGGCAGCAATCCGCAGGATAAAGAATGCTGTGCACTGCGTGAGTACAGAGACTTGGTAACGGAGTGTGGTCACCCAGGGAAACGGGACAAAGGGAAGTCCATCCTGTTTATGGACTGCAAACTAGAGCCGTGTACTATATATTTCTAATGGACTGTGTGAAATAACACATTAAAGGTTTTGTTTGAACTTGCTTGGGTCACTGCCGTTTCACTGCATACGGTGCTACCGCTGCATCACAATATATATATATATATATATATATATATATATATATATACTCACTGGCCACTTTATTAGGTACACCTGTCCAACTTCTTGTTAACACTTAATTTCTAATCAGCCAATCACATGGCGGCAACTCAGTGCATTTAGGCATGTAGACATGGTCAAGACAATCTCCTGCAGTTCAAACCGAGCATCAGTATGGGGAAGAAAGGTGATTTGAGTGCCTTTGAACGTGGCATGGTTGTTGGTGCCAGAAGGGCTGGTCTGAGTATTTCAGAAACTGCTGATCTACTGGGATTTTCACGCACAACCATCTCTAGGGTTTACAGAGAATGGTCCGAAAAAGAAAAAAAATTCAGTGAGCGGCAGTTCTGTGGGCAGAAATGCCTTGTTGATGCCAGAGGTCAGAGGAGAATGGGCAGACTGGTTCGAGCTGATAGAAAGGCAACAGTGACTCAAATCGCCACCCGTTACAACCAAGGTAGGCCTAAGAGCATCTCTGAACGCACAGTGCGTCGAACTTTGAGGCAGATGGGCTACAGCAGCAGAAGACCACACCGGGTACCACTCCTTTCAGCTAAGAACAGGAAACTGAGGCTACAATTTGTACAAGCTCATCGAAATTGGACAGTAGAAGATTGGAAAAACGTTGCTTGGTCTGATGAGTCTCGATTTCTGCTGCGACATTCGGATGGTAGGGTCAGAATTTGGCGTAAACAACATGAAAGCATGGATCCATCCTGCCTTGTATGGAGCATCTTTGGGATGTGCAGCCGACAAATCTGCGGCAACTGTGTGATGCCATCATGCCAATATGGACCAAAATCTCTGAGGAATGCTTCCAGCACCTTGTTGAATCTATGCCACGAAGAATTGAGGCAGTTCTGAAGGCAAAAGGGGGTCCAACCCGTTACTAGCATGGTGTACCTAATAAAGTGGCCGGTGAGTGTATATACACATACATGTGTGTGTGTGTGTGTGTATATATATATATATATATATATATATATATATATAAAGAAAATACTTTTTGTTTCTCCAGCGATCAGTCCAATGGTAGAGTAAAATATACCTTTTATTTATCCATTAAAAAGTTCCAGATTTCTTCAGTTACAATATTGCATACATTCAATCCCTTATGGACGACATGTTTCAACACCACATGTGTCTTCCTCCAGGTCCAAATGAGTACTGAATCAAGACCGCAAATGTAGTATAGGGAAGGAGAGAAAAAAAAAAAAGGCCCATATGGGTTACTGGGTGTCACAGGTGTGTATAGAGAATTCCAATAGATTTGATTTAACCCAGTTAATCCAATAGCCAACAGTAACCCCTTGCGGTATTGATCCTTCCCCAAGGATTTCAACAACATGAAAAAAACAAATATTTAAAATCCACATTAAATACAAATTAAAATCAACCATATCTATAGGATACAAAAAAGATTCATATTACATATTCAGATATTCACAGCACAAAACAGGAAAAGAAGGGGGTAATAGTGGAATTATTTAATATTAAATAAATTACTGTGACTATAGAGCTTCTATTATAACATATCAATTTATATTTAATATTGCATTATCAAGTTTAATGGTTAAATAAAAGGTATATTTTACTCTACCATTGGACTGATCGCTGGAGAAACAAAAAGTCTTTTCTTTACATTTGTGGATTTGTCCCAATCCGTTTTCCGTGTGAAATGTAACCACAGGTTGGATGTATTCCGGTTTCTTCAAAGCGGTAAGCTGGCTTTGCCAAAAACATATATATATATATATCTGCTTTCATTCACAGGTACGTCTGAACAATCTCCTTCTCTGGAATAGCCACTGCACCCCTGAATCCCATGTACTTCTCTCCCTCTTTTCTAAGTGGTCTCCCAATATCTTCCCTTACGTAATCTCCGATCCTCCCAAGACCTCCTACTCTCCTCCACACTTATTCGTTCCTCACACAACCGCCTCCAAGATTTCTCCCGAATATCCCCCATCCTCTGGAATTCAATGCCTCAACACGTCCGACTATCTACCACCCTCGGATCCTTGAGACGGAACCTGAAAACCCATCTCTTCAAGAAAGCCTAAAGCCTGCAATAACCATTCTGCCGCCTCGCCATCGCCAGAGCAGCCGCCTCACCACCGTCAGAGCTGCAGCACCCCCTACCTTCTGTCTCTTCCCCACTATCCCATAGAATGTAAGTCCGCAAGGACAGGGTTCTCTCCCCTATGTACCAGTGTGTTACTGTAAACGTGTTTACTGTAAGCGATATTTATAACTCTGTATGTAACCCCTTTCTCATGTACAGCACCATGGAATTAATGGTGCTATATAAATAAATAAATAATAATAATAATATATATATAGAATATAGTGAATAGCCCCAGTGCTCTGTAAGGGGAGTGGAAACCACTCAAGGTGAAGGAACCAAACAAAACACCCTAAAACAATGTATAGCCATGAAAGTCCAGACAAGGAATGTTCAGATGAAAAATATACCTTTATTCAAGATTGATGGCAAACAGTAGCACTGTATAAAACATGCACGTATCAGGACTGAATATTGCAGTGCCCAGTACGTTGTCACCAGTACATTTTTGTCACCAGTATGCTGAAGTGCCCAGTACGTTGTGATGCCCAGCTCATGCTTCTGGAGACACCTGTATATTAGGTGGGCTGTCATCGCTAAAGAAATGCCAAATATTTGAACGCTCAGTAGCGTAGCTACTGGGGGGGCAGAGGGGGCCATCGCCCCGGGCCCTGTCACATGAAGGGGCCCACCGGGAGCCAGGGCAGGGCCACTTCTGTGCCGAGGCAGAACACCGCATAGGAGCAGAGCAGTATAATGTCTGCTCCCGTCTGACGGAGACTCTGCACGCTGGCTATTAGCACAGTGGCCGGCTGCAGAGTCTCACCCCTGCAGTGAATGGTTTCGCCCGTCTGTCCTGATCAAGAAGCTTTTCCCTGGCTGCAGTTTTCTTCACTCTGTGCACGCTGGGATTGGCTCAGGCACGCTGGGTCCTAGTGTCCACCTTGCATTTCACTTACACTTCCTCGTCCTGCCTGCAAACTTTACCAGTAAGTGGGGATGGACCTTATTAAGTTTAATAAATTCAGGTATGTCACTGTGAGACCGTTGGGGTATTGTGGGCGCTGAAAGTGGGTGAGGGGGGACAGGGTACTGGGGGTGAATGTAAGACCATTTGGGGGTAGGGGGCTTTTGATAACATACCACCTGGGTCTTTTATGAGTATTAGTATAAGGAGCCCCCATACAGTAACCAAGAGCTGCATCACATTTACAGCACCACTCCAGCATTACTTTTATTTCACTGCTGGAGCGGTGCTGAAAATCCCCGTCCCCTGCCCCTGTCTGATACTCACCTTCCGGCGTTTTCATCTGTTTTAGTCTCCGCTCGGCTCCGTCTCCTGCAGTTTGTGGCCTGTCCGAGGCTCCAGTGTTTCATGGAGCAGCGCAGAGGTCACTAATCAATGTGAGTCTGTGGGAGCCTCGTTCTGGCCTCTTTCTCACTCTCAGGCTATGTGCACACGGTGCGGATTGGCCGCTGCGGATCTGCAGCAGTTTTCCATCTGGTTTACAGTGCCATTTAAACCTATGGAAAACCAAATCCGCAGTGCCCATGGTGCGGGAAATACTGCACAGAA